>NW_023425355.1:85748985-86348985 GCF_014108415.1 Molossus molossus | reverse complement strand
TATTTCTTCAAAAAGATTCTCTAACCCTTGCCCATTATCTTCCTCTTCGAGGACACCTATGATGCAAATGTTATTACATTTCCAGTTGTCCCACAGTTCTCTTAAGCTGTCTTCCTCTTTATTTTTTTCCCCTTTTGGTGTTCTGATTGGTTAATTTTTTCTACCCTGTCTTCTAATTTACTGATTCTATCCTCAGCTTCCTGTAGTCTGCTGGTTAGTCCCTCAGATGTGTTCTTAATTTCTGCTATGTCATTCTTCATTACCACTTGGTAGGTTTTCAATGTTTATATATCTTTACTCATGGTGCTGATGTTCTTACTCATGCTGTTGAACTTCCTCAAGGTCATGACTCTGAACTCTACCTCTGATAATTTGCTTAGCTGTATTTTATTGTTCTCATCTTTGACAGAGTTTTCTTGTTCTTTCCTTTGAGATTTGTTTCTTTGTTTTACCATTTTGGCTATATCAGTGGGTTTTGGAGCCTGCCAAATTATCCCTGTGAGTGTTGGTGTTCTGCTGTTTGTGGTTCCCTCTACTGGGTTTGGATGACCCTGGGTGGGCCCACGTTAAACACCACTGTCAAGTCTTACTTTCCTGGGTAGAATTGCAAGCCCAGGAAAGGTTAAGTTATCCTGTAGCTTTTTCCTAGTGGCTAGTTGTCACAGTTATTCAGTGCCTTGGAATTTAGCTCTGGTGTTCTGCATAAGAGGATTTTCAGAGGGTGGGATAGATGCTGGTTGTTAATGAACCTCAATTCATTTATTTTCCTCACCTGGGAAAGGCTGAAATCTTTGAGAGTGGGGGCTGCTGATTTTCCCCACAGCTCTGGGAAGGAACACACTGGCCACCGTTCTTTGTGGATGCAACTCAGCAAAAACACTGAGTGCCCTCCAAATCTGGGGTGTCCCCAAAGAGTTCCAGCCCAGTCTGCCCTCCCTCTGCAGTAGCCCCGAGGTGGGTGGCTGTGGCTATTTTAGTGCTCTCTGAGCTGTGGATTGGACTTGGTCTTTATTCCATAAGGGCGCTGCTCATAGCTAAGACTCCTGCTGTCCTTGGGCTCCCAGCCTGCCACCCGCTGGCACCACCACAGATCCTACCAGTGTCCCTGGTTATATGGTCCTGTCCTGCTACTTTTATGTTGCTTTTTTCCAAGGATTTGTCTTTATTTTAGTTTTATTTCCCGTTTGGTCTTGGGAGATCATCTGTGTAGCTTCTATTCACTCCACCTCCATTTTTGCATCCTTTAAGTCTATCTTGTGGGCAGCTGGGTAGCACATGCCTTTCTTGTGCCCCTGCACTCTGCAGGTTTGGTTGGTAACTTGGTCGCTCAGGCCTCTTGGGGACTGGCTCTATGCCTATGTTATGGGCTGCTGGGTCACACAGGCTTTTCTGTTGCTTCAGCACCCCGTAGGTCCCATGGGTAACTGGATGGCACAGTCCCTCCTGGGTCGCAATGGCCACTCTGGTGTTTCAGCACCCACCTGGTCCCATGGGTAATTAGATGACACCTCTCTGCTGGGATTCACAGGTCTCTCTGGTGCCCCTGCACCCTGCAGTTCCAGCTTGAGGGCAGGTAGATTGCACCAGTCTCTCTAGGGTTCAACATTCCCACAGAACTTGTGAGCTACTGGACCACACAGGCATCTGTGGAGCCACAGATCGTGCTGCTGGCAGCTGGGGAGTGCTGCTGCCCCGTGAGGCTCAACTGCTGCTCAGCTTTTGCTTTAGATTTTGGGGATGGGTCTCAGCTGCTGGTCTGTGCTTCTGTTGCCTGGGGTGGATGTCTACTTCCAGCCTCTGTTGCTGGAGGTATATCTCCACTCTGATAGGGCTCCTAATGTGAGGGGTGGTGTTGTGCTCCCAGCTGTCCCAGGCTTCTGTCACAGGCACCTTGGGAACTTCACTACTGTGCACCAGTCTGTGTTGACACACAGTGTCCACTGGTCCAACGGTGCCTGGTGTGTTGGTGGGCTCAGGTGCTGGGCCCTAACCGCTTCCACTGCCTCCTCCCAGGGAAGACTGGGGATCTTTCAAAATGGTGGGACCTCACCGTGGTGCAGGGTGAAGTGCCCTGAAGGGCCACTTACAGAGATAGCTGGCTGCTGCAGTCCACCACACAGAACCCTTCTGCTCAGAGTCTCTGCACTGCACGGGTTTGATCGTCCACCTTCATGTCCACTCACACTCTCACACACTCACCCTCCCTCTCTTCCTGCCCACTGTGATCTTCTCACAAATGTACCTGAAGAAGGTTTTTATAAACTACTAATAGTTTCTCACAAGTTGTTCTCACTGGCATCCTGATCATGTTTTAAATTCATCACACAAATCTTTACTGAACATTGATTCACATGCTCTTCAACAACACCTGGTAAATTAGCAAGACAGAGATTGTTATTTACATTTAAGGATGAAAAACTGAGGCTCAGAAAAATGATCTTGCCTATGAGGGCTGGATCTAGGACACCACTCCCAATATAGTGATTTTTTCAAAAACTCTGAAATGCTGTGACAAGACCTGCTTATGACAAAGATATTTGTATGCAACTTTATGAAGCTCTCTTTACTACACAAATTATTATAAAAATGTATTATTACTGAGGTTTTTCTAATAACAGACCAGGATAATGTATATTTCATTATCTAACCTCTGAAGATTTTTATCTATGGATTCAAAAACATTCATTGAGATAGTAGCACCAAACGGTTAACAAAGGGACTTGATTTAAAAAATAATTTTGATATGAGGTTTAAAATAATAACTTCTTAATTTAAAATATTTATAAGTATTACCAACCTTCTATAATCTGGTTCTCACTTTTGGCTGCACATGGAAATCATCCAAGGAAGAATTGATAAATCCCCATGATGCCCTGGATCACATGCCAACATGCCAGATGAACTGTACTGGAATCTCCCAGGAATCCATTATAAAACAACTCTAGTCTTTACACTTGATGGAATCATTCACATATACTTTTTTTTCCCTTTATTGATTTTAGAGAAAGAAGCAGTAAGAGGAAGAGAGAGATAGAAACATTGATGAGAAAGAACATCGACTGGCCACCTCCAGCATGCCCCCCAATTGGGGATCAGACCCACAACCTGGGCATGCGTCCTGACCAGGAATTGAACTGGTGACCTTCTGGTGCATGGGTCAATGCTCAACCACTGAGTCATACCAGCTGGACCAAACTTTTAAAAATATATATTTTTTTATTAATTTTTTAGAGTGAGGGGAAGGGAAAGATAGAAACATAGATGTGAGAGCCTGTGGGAACTGGCCTGATGTGGTTGGCTTTTTGTGAGTGCCCTTCAGGCTTGCTTCAGTGTCCTGCCACCCCCTTGCTGGGTGAAGGGAATGCTGCCTCTGCAAGGCTGCTGGAGTTTCATCTTTAACTAGGAAAGTGGAGATGGTGGTAGAGTAAATGGAAGTTACACAGGCCATCCCCCAGGACCAAACTGGAATTACAACTAAAATAAAAATAAATCATAGGGAAAAATCAACTGAAGAGCAGCTGGAAGAGAGCCAGTACAATCAAGGACAGAAAGAGAACCACAAATCGAGCCTGGTAGGAACTGTGGAGGTGAGTGGGGGTGGGCTGGGAGCCCACGGACAGCAGTAGATGGCTGTATTAAAGGTGTGCAATTCCCACTGAAAAAGCAGGGTTTTTAAAAAGCACCATATCAGCTACAGCCATTCTCCATGGGTTACGGCAGAGGGAGGGCTAACTGAACTGGAACTGTGTGAATAGAGTCTGGGGCTTCTGGCTCAGGAGATAGCTGAGACTGAGACAGGAGGTCACCAGGAGCCTTGTACTGAATCACTCTCTTACAGGACAGTAGCCATATTACTCAAAAAGCCCCTTCCCAGAGCCCCTGGGAGAAGCAATCACCCCTCCCGCAGGAATTCAACACCAACAGGCCAGACCAGAGAAATGCAATTTGAGGCTCATTAACATCTAAAGTCTGATAGCCAGCAAGTGCCCCACTTGCAGGAAATCCTCCTATAGCTGAGGGATTTTTCATTCAGATGAGATTCATCAAGTAACTGAGACTAAAAGCCTACAGGCAAAAAGCTAGAGGATAGCTGAACCTTCCTTTGGATTGCAAACCTACCCAAAAAGTAAGACTTGACAGTGGTGTTTAACATGGATCTTCCCACACTCATCCAAACCCAGGAGAGAGAGAGTGACAACGAGCAGAAAACCAACACCCACAGGAAAAATTTGGCAGGCTCCAAAACCCACTAGGACAGACAAAATGGTGAAACAAAGAAACAAATCCCAAATTAAATAACAAAATAATTTGACAGAAGAATAAATAAATGAAATGGAATTGAGCAAGATATCAGAGGAAATAATATGAGGAAGCTCAACAGCATGAGTAAATACAAAAAAGCACTGAAAACCAACGAATCGGAAATAAACAATGACAGAGCAGAAATAAAGAACACATTGGAAAGTATAACCAGAAGAGTAGAGGAAGCTGAGGACCAAATGAGTGAATTAGAACACAGGTAGAATAAATCACCCAATCAGAAAAACAACAATAACAACAAAAATTAAAAAACAGAAAGACAGCCTAGGATAACTGTAGGTCAATATAAAACATAACAACATCCAAATTATAGGTGTGCCCAAAGTAGAAGAAAATAAGCAAGGTTTAGAGAATATATCTGAAGAAAGAGTGACAGAAAACTTTCCTAGCTTGCTGAAGGAAAAAGGTATACAACTTCAAGAAGCACAGAAAGCCCCAAGTAAGAATAACCCAAAGAGGCCCACACCAAGACACATAATAATTAAAATGTGAAAAAATAAAGACAAAGAGAAAATGATAAAATCAAGAAGAGATAAACAACAGGTTAACTACAAAGGAACCCCCATAAGGCTATCAGATGACTTCTCAATAGAAACAATGCACACCAGAAGGGAATGGCAAGAAGTAATCAAGATAATGAAAAACAAGGATCTGAACTCAAGACTACTCTATCTAGCAAGGCTATCATTCAAAATAGAAGGTGAAATAAAGAGCTTCCCAGCCCCACCCCCCCAAAAAAAATCTAAGGAAATACATTACCACCAAACCAGCAATCCAAGAAATATAAAAAGGACTGCTGTAATAACAGAACAGGAAGAGAAACATAACCATAATGAAAATGGCAATCTATAGGTACATATCAGTAACAACCTTAAAGGTAAATGTATTAAACACTACAATAAAAAGACACAGAGTAGCTGAATAGATAAGAAGTATCCATTCATATTGTTTACAAGAGACCCACCTCACAACAAAAGACTCACATAGGTTGAAAGTGAAGGGATGGAAAAAAATCTTCCAAGCCAAAAAAGAGGGAAAAAAACCTGGGGTAGTAATACTAATATCTAATAAAATGGACTTCAAAATAAAGGCCATAACTAGAGACAAAAAAAGGCCACTACATAATACTGAAAAATCAATGCAATATGAGGATATTACCTTGATAAATATATATGCACCTAACACAGGAGCAACAAAATACATTAAAAAACTCCTGAAGAACTTCAAAAGAGAAATCAACTAAAATACAATCAAAGCAGGGGACTTCAATACTTGCTGACTTCACTGGATAGAGCCGCAAAACAAACAAACAAAAAATTAACAAGAAAAAGGAGACTCCAAATGTTGCACTAGATCAAATGTATTTAATAGAAATATACAGAGAATTACACCCCAAAACTACAGAATTCACTTTTTCTCAAATGCCAATGGGACAGTCTCCAAGATAGACCACATGTTAGGACTTAGACTAAGTCTCTATAAGTTCGAGGAGATTGAAATCATATCAAGCATCTTCACAGATCACAATGGCATTAAACTAGAAATCACTTACAACAAAAACACACAAAAATGTTCAAACACATGGAGGCTAAACTGCATGTTATTAAGCAAAGGATGGGTTACCAAGGAGATCAAGGAAGAAATTAAGAACTTACTGGAAATCAATGAAAATGAACACAAAACAACAAAAAAATCTGTGGGGCGCAGTGAAAACAGTCCTGAGAGGGAAGTTTTACTTCAAGAAACAAGAAACACTTCTAATTGACTTTCTATCCTTACTATTTAAAGAAGTAGAAAAAAATAAAATGAAAAACCCAAAGCAAGTAGAAGAAAAGAAATAGTAAAGGTCAGAACAGAAATAAACGACATAGAAACTATAAAAGAATTCAACAGATCAATGAAACAGAGAGTTAATTCTTGAAAACCTGAACAAGATTGATGGACCTAAACTTAGCCAGACACAATAAGAAACAAAGAGAGAGGACCCAAATAAACAAAATCAGAAACAAAGAGAAGTAACACCTGACACCACAGAAATAGAAAAGATCGTTAAAGAATGCTATGGAAAATTAAATGACAACAAATTGGAAAATCTAGGCAAAATGGACAAATTTCTACAAACACACAGTCTCCCAAAACTAAACTGGGAAGAAATAGAAAACTTGAACAGACCAATAACAACTAAGAAAATTGAAGTTGTAATGAAGAAACTCCCAGCAAAAAGAAGCCCAGGCCTGGACAGATTCATGGGCAGTTTTACCGCACATTCAAAGACGATCTAACATGCATACTCCTCAAACTATTCCAAAAACATTTCGAGAAGAAAGAAAACTTCCAAACTCATTTTATGAGGCCAGTATAATTCTACTTCCAAAACCAGATAAAGACACGACAAATAAATAAATAAATAAATAACTACATGCCAAAATTCCTGATGAACACAGATGCCAAAATCCTTAACAAATTAATAGCAAATTGGATCCAGCAATACATTAAAAAAATTATTCACCATGACCAAGAGGGATTCAACCCAGGAATGCAAGGCTGGTACAATATTTGCAAATTAATAAATGTGATACACCTTATAAACAAAATGAAAGAGAAAATCCATGTAATCATATCAATAGATTCTGAAAAAGCATTCAACATAATTCAGCACCCATTTCTGATAAAAAATGTTCAGCAATATGGAGAGGAATCATATCTTGACATAATAAAGGCCATATATGAAAAATCTACAGCCAACATCATACCCGATGGGAAAAACCAAAAAGCGTTTCATTTAAGAACAGGAACAAGACAGGTATGCCCACCTGCACCACTCTTATTTCACATAGCACTTGAATTCTTAGCCACAGAAATTACACAAAAAGAAAAAAATAAAAGGGATTTGAATTGGAAAGGAGTAAATAAAAATGTCATTATTTGCAGATGACATAATATTGTACTTAGAAAACTTTAAAGATTCCATCAAAAATCTACTAGATTCAATAAATGTATTTGGCAAAGTAGCAAGATACAAAATTAACATCAAGAAATCAACAGCATTCTTATACATTAATAATGAACTCACAGAACGAGAAATGAAAACAATCCCATTTACTGTTGATGAAAAAAAACTAAGTTATCTAGGAATAAACCTAACAAGAGAAGTAAAGACCTCTTTCCAGAAAACTACAGGTCACTGAAAAAAAGAAATAGAGGAAGATATAAAAAAGTGGAAGCATATACCTTGTTCATGTATTGGAAGAATTAACATCACTAAAATGTCCATACTACCCAAAACAATCTATACTTTAATGCAATCCCCATTAAAATACCAACAAGATATTTCACAGAACTAGAACAAATACTCCAAAAGTTTATATGGAATCAAAAAAAGACTCCAAATAGCCACAGAAATCTTGAAAAAGAAGAACAAAATAAGAGGGATCAAAATACCAGATATCAGGTTATACTACAAAGTTGCTATAATCAAAATAGCCTGGTACTGGAACAAGAACAGGCATATATAGATCAATGGAACAGAACAGAGAACCCAGAAATTGATGGAAGACATTATGCTCAATTAATATTTGACAAAGGTGGCAAGAGAATACAATGGAGTAAAGACAGCTTCTTTAATAAATGATGCTGGGAAAATTGGTCACCTACATGCAAAAAGAAATGAAGCTAGACCATCAGCTTATACCATACACAAGAATAAACTAAAAAATGAATAAAAGACTTAAATGTGACTTATGAATCTATAAAAATCATAGAAGACAATGTAGGCAGCAAAATGTCAGACATCACACACAGCAGAATTTTCACTGATACAGTGCCTAGGACAAGAGAAACAAAGAAAAAAATTCAGTAAATGGTACTACATCAAACTAAAACGTTTGTGAACAACAAAAGAAACAATTATCAAAATGGCAAGGGAACCCACTGTATCAGAGAACAATTGCCAATTATATATCAGGTAAGGGGTTAATTTCCAAAATATACAGTGCTCATACAACTCTACAAAAGGAAGACAAAGAACCCAATTAAAACATGGGCAGAGGACCTAAATAGAAACCACTCCAAAAAGGACATACGAATGGCCAAGAGACATATGAAGAAATGCTCAACGTCACTAATCATCATAGAGATGCAAATTGAAACAACTATGAGGTGTCACCTTACACCTGTCAGAATGGCCGCCATCAACAAATCATCAAACAACAAGTGTCGGCGAGGGTGTGGAGAAAAGGGGACTCTAGTACACTGCTGGTGGGAATGCAGACTGGTGCAACCACTATGGAAAACACTATGGTGTTACCTCAAAAATTTAAAAATTGAACTTTCATTTGACCCAGTGATTCCACTTCTAGGAATAAATCCTAAGAAATCTGAAACACCAATTAGAAAGAATATATGTACCCCATGTTCATAGCAGCACTATTTATAATAGCTTAGATCTGGAAACATCCCAAAAGGCCATCAGTAGATGAGTATATTAAAAAAGCTGTGGTACATATGTACGATGGAATACTATGCAGCTGTAAGAAAGAGAGATCTCTTATCCTTTGACTCAACCTGGAGGGACTTGAAGACTATTATGCTAAGTTAAATAAGCCAATCAGAGAAAGACAAATATCACATGATCTCACTTATTTGTGGAATATAATGAACAAAATAAGCGGATGAACAAAGTAGAGTTCAGACTGACAAACTTCAGAGCAGGGTGGCGGGGTTGGGCGAGGAAAGAAGAAACCAAAGTACTTATATGTATATATGCATAACCAATGAACATAGACAACAATGCTGGGGGTGTGGTGGGTTTGGGAGGAAGGTGTCAGTGTGGCAAAAAGGAGAAACATCTGTAACATAACTAAATTAATTAATTTTAAAAATGCTAGTTAAGACCTGTAATGGATACTACAATCCAAGAAAATATGCAATCGGAGAGTGAATATAGTAAATGTATATATTTATATATTTATGACTTTTCAATTGTTTGAAAAATTAAAACTATATAAAAATCAAAATGCTATAAAATGTTCCTGTTTCCACTGGTCTGAATCTAACTTGCTCCCCATTGCCAATCTGAGGTAGTAAGTTTTATTTTCTTGTTTATTCTTCCAGTGTTCCTTCCAGTGTATTTTTCAGTGTCAACTTAAAAATTTCTCATTTATGATTTACTCTTTAAAATATTCAGTCAATGCTAATGCTGAGCTTCAAAGAGCTGCTTCTAAATCTTGATCTAATTCAAGGAAATGTAAGCTTTTCTTTATCAGAAGTGATTCCGTGGATCTACACAAAAAGAGGCAGTGACGGGCTTTAATAATTTGCAGTGGCTTAAAGGACTTTCTAGTTGGTTTGAATTATTTTTTGTGGCAGGCTGCCCAAGGTTTGGTTTGGCCCTCTCCTCTTAATGATCCTTTGTGCTGCCCAAGTGTATCCTGGCACCATCCCATGTGCCACGTCCTAAGTTCCATACCTGTTGTTTCTATTGCCAAGGTACACAGAACAACTTTGTCTTTCAAATTATAAAAAAATCTCCCCAAAATATTTCCTCTATGTGCCCCTTAAATATTAGAAATTATTTTCCTCATCAAAGTCTTAATATAACTCAGCTTCTAATAAATGATACTTTAATAATATGTTTTATTTTCATTTAGCTATAGCAAGGCAATTTCAATAACTACTTAATTTAAAACAATATTTTTTTCAGAAATAATATTCTTAATTACTTTTAAACTAAGGAAATGAATGCCCTTAAGGACAAGTTTATAAGGGACAGTTTTAAGCTCACTCTGTTTTCATGCCTCACTACTAAACCCTTTGATATACACGCATTCAGTAATTTTCACTGAAGCAAATACTCCTGCCTTAAGGCTTACCCTCCAGGTGCCTGACTCTCCAAGGCATATTCACTCCAAAGAGCTCTGGCCTGAGCATGTAGCCAGGAGCTTAACATCAAGGAGACAGCAAGGAACTGACAGGCATGGCCTGCTTGTCCCACTGCCCTGTGCACAATGTCATGATGGCAGGCTTATTTCCTCATGTGTCACATGGACCTATGTATATGACTTCCCCCTGGGTTACACTTCTCCCTCTTGCCCTGACAAAATGCCAGACAAGTTGCCCTCTTTCATAATGAGATGAGGGTGTCCTTTCAAAATTAATATGGTGAAGTCCTAACTCCACTCCCATATCTCACAATGTGACCTTATTTGAAAATGGGGTAATTGTTGATGTAATTAGACTAAACGAGGTCATAAGGCAGTAGGGTGGGTCCCTAATCCAATATGCATGATGAATTTATGGGGAAATTTGAACACAGAGACACACAGGGAGAATGCCAAGTGAAGACAGAGGCAGAGATCAGGGTCATGTTGCTACAAACTAAGGAATGCCAAAGATTGCCAGCAAACCACCAGAAGCTCAGAGAGAGTCCTGAGACAGATCTTCCCTCACAGCTCTCAGAAGGAACCAAATCTAGTGACACCTTGGATTTAGACTTCTAGCTTCCAGAAATGAGATAGTTAATCTCTGCTGTTTAAACCTTCCAGTTAGCGGAACTTTGTTACAGCATCCGGAACAAACTAGTACAATCTCAGACTGCAATTCTGAGCCAGTTTACAACAAAAATGTTAAGCTTCATCATAGTAAACATAGAGAGTCAAGATCTTAGAAATTATTTCTTTTACTCCAAATTACGTTATCAATTTATCTTCCTTCTACCCCAGTGCAATTTTCCTTTGACTTCCCAACCCATCCTTCCTTCCTCCCTTTCCTGCTCTGACTGAAGAGACCTGTGAATGTTAAATGAAACTGTCATCAGAAAGGAATAACACATTTCTGCTTCCCATTTTTTTCTGGAAAAGTGCCAAGTTTAGTGTTCAGCTCTCCATAAATATTGTTGGACTGACTAGATGAACAAATGACAGGAAAACATTTTTTTCTGCCTTAGTTCAGTGATAAATGTTGACAAAAATATTACATAATATATTAATTGATTTGTCTATTTAATCAACAAATATTTACCTGGTGCCTACGTCACATGAGACACCATATTTGGTGCTGAGAAAACAATAAGACACAGTACGAACCTTCGAGAAAGTCACAGCCCAGAAGGAGCGGTAAATCCACTCCAAAATAATCACAGTACAGGATAGCACATGCTATGACTACAGAAACACAATTCTGTAGGATAATCCTCAGGTTGGCATGGGGTGGGAAACAAAATTGGATAGCTGTGTTTCAGCTGGACCTTGAGCAATGGGGGAGTTCACATTCTGCACATCAGCTAATTCAAGTACACACTAACCAAGTGGCACAAAATATGATCCCATGGGACAAATATGGACAAGTTAACAAGAGATTAAAGATGCACCCAAGCTCAGACCCTTGAATTGTTTGTTCATGTTTTGCAAAATTGGTCTAAAATAATATCAGGAAGACAGCAAGAATTTTTGCTCTTTGAGGAGGCTGGAAAAATGAGAGTCTGTTCTTTGCAAGTGCTTGTATTCAAGGGTAAAGCCCTAATTGCACTTGTGATACTGAGAGGAAGGGTCTTTAAAAAAAAAATGGGTGCCTGAGATAAGCATGTGAATGGTGAAATTATAAATAAATGAGATTTCAAAGGGAAGCATTTATTGTTTCCTGTAATATAGCATATTGTCTCTTGATATGATTAGTTATAAGTCTCAGTTATCCAAAGCTGGTATGAAATAAAGCATTTATACAGTTATGCTTCATTGATGTCAAATAGGGAAGCATGAAAATCTCCATGAAGGTGGGTAATTGATGTGTAAATCAGAGCTCAATCACTCTGTAATAGAAATGGTCCCACTGAAAATATGCTTTTTGAACACAGTCACATAGAAGCCAGAAGGAGGGAGGGGGGAAGGAAGACAGAAGGCTTATTTATTAAAAATGATAATAACTGGCAATTTGTGCAATTTTCTCTTCAACGGAGGGTTATTGTCAGAAATGCTTGTAAGCAACTTCTCACCAATATATCCAGATAGTTTCCTTCAGTTCTAATCAACTGTATCTGTTTTTTTTAAATATGTTTTTAGATATCAATGTGAGAGAGAAACATGGATCTGCTGGCCCCCATATGACCCCACTGGAGTTGGAACCAGCAACCTGGGCAAGCGTCCCAACCAGGAACCAAACTGGAACCTCCAAGTCCATGGGATGACACTCAGTCCACTGAGCCACGCTGGCTGGGCATGTATCTGTTTTGTTTAAATACTTGGAGACCCTATTGTGGGTGTTTAAAAAGCATAATAAAAGAACATGTTCATCTTTTGAAACATGGCACATATTAATGACATCAATGATAGTAACTTGGTTAAAAATGCTTGTTCTAGGTATGCTTATTATTGTGATTAAGAACTTCTGTCATTTTCTATATGATTTCTGAAGACCAGTGAAAAAAAAAAGACATTGTGCTTGGTCAGTGTGGCTCAGTAGATTGAGCATCACTCCATGGACAGAGAGGTCTTGGTTCGATTCCCAGTCAGAGCACACATTGGGGTGGCAGGCTCCATCCCCAGTGGGGGGCGTGTAGAAGGTAGTCCACAATGTTCCTTTTTAAAAAATAAATTTATTTATTTTTGTTATAGATGTTTCTCCTTTTTTCTCACACTAATTCACCCCCTCCTCCTCCCTCCCTACCCTGTCCCCAGGTTTGCTGTCAATGTTCATTGTTCATGCATACATGCGTTCGAGTTCTGTGGTTTATCTCTCCCTCATCATCCACCCTTCTGGGGATTGTCAGTCTCTACCCCACTTCCACGTCTCTGGGAATACCCCATTCCTCAGACTGTAACGTTCATTAAATTCCATAAATCAGTGAGATGGTAGGATACTTGTATTTCTCTGTTTAGCTTGTTTTGCTTAGGATAATACATTCCAGATCCATACATGTTGTCTCAAACGATAAGAGATCTTTCTTTCTTACAGCTGCATAGTACTCCATTGTGTATTTGTACCACCGCTATTTTATCCATTTGTCTACTGATGGACATTTGGGCTGTTTCCAGATCTTAGCTATTGTAAATAGTGCTGCTACAAACATGGGGGTACATATATTCTTTCTGATTGTTGTTTCATGCTTTTTGGATATATTTCTAGAAGTGGGATCATTGGGTCAAATGGAAGTTCAATTTTTAATATTTTGAGGTAACACCATATTGTTTTCCATAGTGGCTGCACCAGTCTGCATACACACCAGCAGTATACTAGAGTCCTCTTTAATCCACACCCTCACCAACACTTGTTGTTTGATGATTTGTTGATGACAGCCATTCTGACAGGTGTGAGGTGATACCTCATTGTTTTTTTGATTTGCATCTCTCTGATGATTAGTGATGTTGAGCATTTCTTCATGTTTCTTAGCCATTTGTATGTCCTGTTTGGAGAGGTGTCTATTTAGGTCCTCTGCCCATATCTTCATTGGGTTCTTGGTCTTCCTTATGTTGAGTTGTATGAGCATTCTATATATATTGAAGATTAACCCCTTATCTGATATACCATTGGCAATTAGGCTCACCCATACAGAGGG
This sequence comes from Molossus molossus, assembly GCF_014108415.1. Taxonomy (NCBI): domain Eukaryota; kingdom Metazoa; phylum Chordata; class Mammalia; order Chiroptera; family Molossidae; genus Molossus; species Molossus molossus. Next base: position 86,335,118 of record NW_023425355.1, on the reverse strand, counting down.
TTGCCTTTTCATTTTGATCATTGTATCTTTTGCTGTGAAGAAGCTTTTTAGTTTGATGTAGTCCCATGTGTTCATTTTCTCCTTTGCTTCTGTTGTCTTAGGTGATAAATCAGTAAAAATTATGCTACATATGATGTCTGAAATTTTGTTGCATACATTTTCTTCTAGGATTTTTATGGATTCATGAGTCTCATTTAAGTCTTTTATCCATTTTGAGTATATTCTTGGGTATGGTGTAAGTTGATGGTCTAGTTTCATTTTTTTTGCATATAGCTGTCCAATTTTCCCAACACCATTTATTAAAGGGGGTGTTTTACTGCACTGTATGCTCTTGCCACATTGGTCAAATATTAATTGAGCATATTGCCTTGGGTCCATTTCTGGGTTCTCTGTTCTGTTCCACTCGTCTATATGCCTGTTCTTATGCCAGCACCATGCTGTTTAGATTACAGTGGCTATGTAGTATAACTGGAAATCTGTTAATGTGATCCCACCTACTTTGTTCTTCTTTTTCAAGACTGCTGTGGTTTTTCGAGATCTTTGTTGGTGCCATATAAAATTTTAAAGTATTTGTTCTAGTTCCGTGAAGTATGTTGTTGGTATTCTGATGGGAATTGCATTGAATCAGTAGATTGCTTCAGGTAGTATGAACATTTTAATGATGTTAATTCTTCCAATCATTGATCAAGGTATGTGTTTCCACTTCTTTATATCTTCCTCTATTTCTTTTTTCAATGACCTGTAGTTTTCTGAAAATAGGTCCTTTATTTCTTTGGTTAAGTTTATTGCTAGGTATCTTAAATTTTTTTCAGTGATGGTAAATGGGATTGTTATTTAGATTCTCTTTCTGTGAGTTCATCATTGGTGTATAAGAATGCCATCAATTTCTTGACGTTAATTTTGTATCCTAATACTTTGCCAAATTCATTAAGTCTAGTAAATTTTTGATGGAGTCTTTTGGATTTTCTACATATAGTATCATGTCATCTGCAAATAATAACAGTTTCAATTCCTCATTTCCAATTTGGATTCCTTTTATTTATTTATTTCTGTCTGATTGCTGTGGCTAAGACTTCCAATACTATGTTAAATAAGAGTGGCAGAAGTGGGCATCCTTGTTTTCTTCCTGTTCTTAAGGGAAATGCTTTTAATTTTTGCCCATTGAGTATGTTTTTGGCTGTAGGTCTTTCATATATGGCTTTTATTATGTTGAGATATGATCCCTCTATTCCCAGATTGCTGAGCATTTTTATCAGAAATGGGTTCTGGATATTGTAGAATGCTTTTTTGGTGTCTATTGATCTGATCATATGAATTTATCTTTCATTTTGTCTATGTGTTGTGTCACATTTATTGATTTACCAATATTGTACCAGCCTTGCACCCCTGGGGTGAATCCCACTAAGTAATGGTCAATAACTTTTTTGATGTATTGTTGGATTTGATTTGCTAGTATTTTGTTCAGGATTTTGGCATCTATGTTCATCAGGGATATTGGTCTGTAGTTTTCTTTCTTTGTTGTGTGTTTTTTTTTTTTTTTTTCCTGGATTTGGAATTAGAATTATGCTGGCCTCATAAAACAAGTTTGGAAGGCTTCCTTCTTTTTGAATTTTTTTGAAATAGTTTGAGGAGAATGGGTATTAGTTCTTCTTTGAATGTACAGTAAAATTCAAAAAGGAATCTGTCTGGGCCTGGGCTTTTGTTTGTTGCCAGAGTCTTGATTACATCTTCAATTTCCTCTGGTGTTATTGGTCTGTTCAAGTTTTCTATCTCTTTCTGGTTTAGTTTTGGGAGACTACGTGTTCCTCGAAATTGGTACATTTTGCTAGATAGTCAAATTTGTTCCCTTATAATTGTTCATAGTATTTGTTAACAATTTGTTTTAATTCTGTGAGGTCAGTTATTATTTGTTCTCCTTCATTTCTGATTTTGTGTATTTGGGTTCTCTCTCTTTGTTTCTTGGTAAATTTAGCTCAGGGTCCATTAATCTTGTTTATCTTTTCAAAGAACCAGCGCTTTGTTTCATTGATCCTTTGTGGGTTTTTTTTTTGTTGTTGTTTTTTTTGGTATCTATGTCCATTCTCCTCTATACAATTTCCTTCCTTGAAGTAGGCCTGTAGTGCTATAAACTTCCCTCTCAGACCTGCTTTCGCTGCATCTCGTTGATTTGGTGTTGTTGTGTGTTCATTTTCATTGGTTTCCAGGATGTTTTTAATTTCTTCCTTGATCTCCATGGTAACTCATTCATTGTTCAAAACCTGCTATTTAGCCTTCGTGTTTTCAAATGTCTTTGTATGTTCTTGTTGCAATTGATTTCTATTTGCATGCCATTCTGATCTGAGAAGGTGCTTGATATAATCTCAATCTTCTTGAATTTGTAGCAACTTAGTTTGTGCCCTAATATGTGGTCTATCATTGAGAATGTCCCATGTGCACTTGAGAAGAATATGAATTATGCAGTTTTGGAGTGTAATTCTCTGTAGATAACTATTAAGTTCATTTGATCTAGCGTTTCATTTAGAGTCTCTGTTTCCTTGTTAATTTTTGTCTACAAGATCTGTCCAGTGATGTTGGAGGAATATTGAACTCACCTGCTATTATTGTATTGCTGTGGACTTCTCCATTGAAGTCATACAAAAGATTTTTAATATATCTTGGTGCTCCTATAATGGGTGTATATACGTTTGCCAAGGTTATATCTTCCTGTTGGATACATACTTTCAATATTATGTAGTGGCCTTCTTTGTCTCCAGTTATGGCCTTAATTCTGAAATCTACTTTATCAGATATGAGTATTGCTACCCCAGCTTTTTTTGCTTTCCATTTTCTTGAAAAAATTTTTTTTGCATTTCTTCATTTTCTGCCTATGTAATCCTTTGTTGTGAGGTGGGATTCTTGTAAACGACATGCATGTGAGTCATGCTTTCTTATCCAGTCAACTACTCTGTGTCTTTTTATCAGAGCATTCAAATCATTGACATGTAAGGTGATAATTTATATGTACTTATTTAATGCCATTTTAGTTTAGTGTGGTTCCATTTTTCTTCCTATTTCTTCTACTAATTACAGCAGTTATTTTAACATTTCTTGCAGGGCTAGTTTGGTGTTAATATATTGCCTTAGCCTTTATTTTTCTGGAAAGCTCTATATTTGACCTTCTATTTTGAATGATAGCCTTGCTGGGTAGAGTACTCTTGGATTCAGATCCTTGTTTTTCATGACATTGATTACTTCATGCCACTCCCTTCTGGCCTCTAGTATTTCTGTTGAGAAGTCAGCTGCGAGACTTATGGGGTTTCCTTTGTAGTAAACCTGTTGCTTATCTCTTGATGCCTATAGGATTCTCTCTTTGTTTTTAATTTTTGGCATTTTCATTACCATGGGTCTTGGTGTGGGCCTGTTTGTGTTCTTCTTTCTTGGGGCTCTCTGTGATTCTTGAACTTGAATGCTTTCTTCCTTCAACAAGTTAGGAAAGTTTCCTGTCACGATTTCTTCAATATATTCCTAGAAAAACATAGTTTCCCACAACTAGACCAGGAAGAGATACAAAACTTGAACAGACTAATTACAACTAAGGAAATTGAATATGTAATCAAGACTTTCCCAGAAAATAAAAGCCCAGGCCAGGATGGCTTCACGGGTGAGTTTCACTGAACATACAAAAAAGAACTAACACCCATTCTCTTGAAAAAATTTCAAAAAATTCAAGAAGAAGGAAGGCTTCCAAACTCGTTTTATGAGGCCAGCATAATTCTAATTCCAAAACCAGAAAAAAGACACTAAAAAGAAAGAAAACTAAAGGACAATATCCCTAATGAAAATAGAAGCCAAAATCCTAAACAAAATACTAGCCAATTCCATCCAGCAATACATCAAAAAAATTATTCACCATGACAAAGTGGAATTCATCCCAGGGATGCAAGGCTGGTAAAATATTCACAAATTAATAAATGTGATACAAAACCACACAAATAAAATGAAGAATAAAAACCACATCATCATATCAATACATGCCTAAAAAGCCTTCGACAAAATCCAGCATCCACTTCTGATAATAATGCTTAGGAATGTGGGAATAGAGGAATCATATTTAGACATAATAAAGGCCATATATGAAAGACCCACAGCCAACATCATACTCAATGGGCAAAAAATAAAGCATTTCCCTAAATAACAGGAACAAGACAAGGATTCCCACTTTCGCCACTCTTCTTTAACACAATACTGCAAGTCTTAGCCATAGCAATCAGACATGAAGAAAAAATAAAAGGTATCCAAATTTGAAAGGAGGATGTGAAACTGTCATTATTTGCAGATGACATGACACTATATGTACAAAATCCCAAAGACTCCATCAAAAATTTACTATACTTAATAAATGAATTTGGCAAAGTAGTAGGATACAAAATTAACGTCAAGAAATTGATGGCATTCTTATACACCAATGATGAATTCACAGAAAGAGAAACTAAATAACAATCCCATTTACCATCACTGCAAAAAAAAATTAAGATGCCTAGCAATAAACTTAAACAAAGAAATAAAGGACCTATTTTGAGAAAACTACAGGTCATTGATAAAAGAAATAGAAGAAGATATAAAGAAGTGGAAGCACATACCTTGTTCATGGATTGGAGGAATTAACATCATTAAAATGCAATCTATAGATTCAATAAAATCCCCATCAAAATACCAACAACATACTTCACAGAATTAGAACGAATACTTCAAAATTTCATATGGCACCAAAAAAGACCTCGAATAGCCACAGCAATCTTGAAAAAGAAGAACAAGGTAAGTGGAATCACATTAACAGATTTCAGGTTATACTACAAAGCCATTGTAATCAAAACAGCCTGGTGCTGGCACAAGAACAGGCATATAGAACAGTGGAACAGAACAGAGAACCCAGAAATGGACCCAAGGCAATATGCTCAATTAATATTTGATCAAGGTGGCAAGAGCATACACTGGAGTAAAACAGCCTCTTTAATAAATGGTGTTGGGAAAATTGGACAGCTACATGCAAAAAAAAATGAAACTAGACCATCAACTTACACCATACCCATGAATATACTTAAAATGGATAAAAGACTTAAATGAGACTCATGAATCCATAAAAATCCGAGAAGAAAATGTATACAACAAAACTTCAGACATCATAGGTAGCATAATTTTTACTGATTTATCACCTAAGACAACAGAAACAAAGGAGAAACTGAACACATGGGACTACGTCAAACTAAAAGCTTTTGTACAGCAAATGGTACAATCACCAATATGGAAAGGCAAGCCACTGTATGGGAGAGCCTAATTGAAAATGATATATCAGATCAGGGGTCAATTTCTAATACATATAGAGAGAGTGTGCTCATACAACTCCCCCAAAGGAAAAGAAAGAACCCAATTAAACAACGGGCAGAGGAACTAAATTGACACCTCTCCAAACAGGCTAAGAGACATGCTCATCATCACTAGTCATCAGAGAGATGCAAATTAAAACAACAATGAGTTATCACCTCACACCTGTCAGAATGGCCGCCATCAACAAATCATCAAACAGCAAGTGTTGGTGAGGGTGTGGATTAAAGGGGACTCTAGTACACTGCTGGTGGGAATGCAGACTTGTGCAGCCACTATGGAAAACAATATGGCGTTACCTCAGAAAATTAAAAATAAAACTTCCATTTGACCCAGTGATCCCACTTCTAGGAATATGCCCTAAGAAGCCTGAAACACCAAAGAGAAAGAATATATGTACCCCCATGTTCGTAGCAGCACCATTTACAATAGCTAAGATCTAGAAAGAGCCCAAATGTCCATCAGTAGACGAATTGATAAAAAAAAATCAGTGGTACATATACACAATGGAGTACTATGCAGCAGTAAGAAAAAAAGATCTCTTATCCTTTGAGATGACATGGAGGGACCTGGAAAGTATCTTTCTAAGTGAAACAAGCCAAACAGAGAAAGACAAGTATCATATGATCTCACTTATTTGTGAAATATAATGAACATAACAGTCTGAGGAATGGGATAGTCCCAGAGACATGGAAGTGGGTACAGACTGACAATCCCCAAAAGAGGGGGTGGTGGGGGAGAGTTAAACAACAGAACTTATATGCATGTGTGCATGAACCATGGACATGAACAACAAAGCTGGGGACTGGGTGGGGAGGGTGAGGGAAAGGGAATCAGTGGGGGGAAAAGGAGAAACATCTCTAACAACAATAAATTAATTAAAAAAGAAAAAATCCATAAAAACATAGTTTTCTTAAAAATGTGAATTGCCTTGCAATTTAATATTTTAACATTTCATATTGTAAACAAAAATTATTTAATCAAATAGCAGTTCTAATTTCTATCATTATTGTAATTGTATCATTATTTAAATTGTCATGATAGTGTTTGGTGGGATTTCCTCTCCTCTACTTCCCTCACTCAATAAATAGAAAATTTTCTACAGGAAAAAAAAGAAAATAAATAAATAAATAAATAAAATTAAAAAAAAAGAGAGAGAGAGAAAATGGCGGCAAAGTGAATGGAGTGACACAGACCATCTCCCAAGACCAAACTGGATTTACAATGAAAATAAAGGCAAATCGTCAGGAAAGGGCAGCCGAAAGACACCTTGGAGGAACACCCACTCAATCCTGGTAGGCTTGCAAGGACGCGAGAGGGGGCCAGGAGCCCACGGTTCCCAGCGGCCTAGGCGGGGACCAGGGGACTCAGAGGGACCAGGGAACTCGGCTGGAAGTTACTGCTACCGCCTCCCTTGCAACCCTGCATGGGCCCTGGGAACTCTGTTGCCTGCTAAGCTCTCGGCCGGAGCCGCATAGACCCGCAGGGACCAGGGGACTCGGAGGGACCAGGGAACTCAGCTGGAAGTTACTGCTACCGCCTCCCTTGTGACCCTGCATGGGCCCTGGGAACGCTGTAGCCTGCTAAGCTCTCGGCTAGTGCCACACAGACTAGCGGGGACCAGGGGACTTGACGGGACGCTGCTACCAAGGCTGAGTCCCTCAAACTCTGCGTGCTAAGCCCTCGGCGGGTGCCGCGCATACTCGCAAGGACCAGGGGACAGTGCTGGACGCTACTGCCACCTCTGCAGTGTCCTGCTACCGTGGCTCAGTCCTGGGGCTTCTGCTGAGTGCAAGCCCCTCAGCTGGTGCCACAGCTGCGGCCACCCTCGGGTTAAAAGTCCCAGGCGGCTCCACAACGCAGAGTCCGGACAGAGGCTAAATTGGCAATAGCCACTCACCTTGGGCTCCGGCAGGGAAGGCAGACTGGACTGGAACTGTGTGGGGACACTCGGGTTTTGGAGGGTGCTAAGAGCCTTTGCTGAGTGCAGCCACACAGGACTGTGGTCATTTTACTCCTTCTCAGGGCCCTGGGGAGAGCCAGCGGCCCCTCCCTCAGAGATTCAACTCCACCTGGAGGCCATTGAAATGCTAATTGAGGCCCATTAACAAGGAACACCTGCCTCACTCTCAGGAAATCCTCTTACACTGAGCACCTGAGGGAATTTTTCAGGCAACTCAGAAACCAAGGTTCTGCAGGTAACCTCTATTAATAGCCTCCAGGCAAAAAAAACCACTAGAGGATAACTAACATTCCCTGGGCGTGCAACACTAACCAGAAAAGCTAAAAATTGATGGTGGTGGTTAAAGTGCGTCCTCCCTGGCGCATCCAAACCCAGGAGAGGGAGCCACAAACAGCAGAACACCAACACCCACTGGGAAAATTTGGCAGATTCCAAAGCCCACTGTGATAGTCAAAATGGTGAGAAACATAAACAAAAGCCAAATGAAAGAACAAGAGACCTCTATGGAAGGTGAAATAAATGAGGTGCAGTTAAGCAAGTTAACAGAACTAGAATTCAGAGCCATGATGTTGCAGAAGCTCAACAGCATGCATAAGGACATGAGCACCATGAGCAAAGACATAAAATGTTGAAAATAAACCAGCTGGAAATGAAAAACCAACAGGAAGAAATGAAGAATGACATATCAGAAATGAAAAACACACTGGAAGGTCTAAAAAGCAGAGTAGGGGAAGCTGAGGACCAGATTAGTGAATTAGAAGACAGGGTAGAAGAAATCAACCAATCAGAAAACAAAAAGGAAAAAAATGATTAAAAAAGAGGAAGACAGCTTAAGAGAACTGTGGGAAAACTGGAAACAGAATAATATTCACATCATAGGAGTCCCTGAAGAAGAAGAAAGTAAGCGAGGGCTAGAGAATATATTCAAAGAAATAGTGACAGAAAACTTCCCTAATTTGGTGAAGGAAGAAGGCATTCACGTTCAAGAATCTCAGAGAGCCCCAAGTAAGAAGAACCCAAACAGGCCCACACCAAGACACATAGTAATCAATCTGTCAAAAATTAAAGACCAAGAGAGAATCCTAAAAGCAGCAAGAGATAAGCAACATGTTACCTATGAAGGAAACCCCATAAGGCTCTCAGCTGACTTTTCACAAGAAACACTAAAGGCTAGAAGGGAATGGCATGAAGTCATCAAGGTCATGAAAAACAAGGATCTGAATCCAAGACTACTCTACCCAGCAAGGCTATCATTCAAAATAGAAGGTAAAATAAAGGGCTTTTCAGACCAAAAAAGGCTAAGGGAATATATTAGCACCAAATCAGAACTGCAAGAAATGTTAAAAGGACTGCTGTAATTACCAGGAGAAATGGGAAGGAAAATAGAACCACAATAAACAAAAATAGCAATAAATAAGTACATATCAATAGTCACCTTAAATGTAAATGGATTGAATGATCCTATAAAAAGACACAGAGTAGCTGATTGGATAAGAAAGCATGACTCATCTGTATGTTGTTTACAAGAGACCCACCTCACAACAAAAGAATCACATAGATTGAACGTGAAGGGATGGAAAAAAATCTTTCAAGCAAACCGAAAAAAAAAAAAAAAAAAAAAAAAGAGCTGGGGTAGCAATACTTATATCTGATAAAATAGATTTCAGAATGAAGGCCATAACTAGAGACAAAGAAGGCCACTGCGTAATTTTGAAAGGATCTATCCAACAGGAAGATATAACCTTGATAAACATATATGCACCCAATATAGGAGCACTAAAATATATTTAAAAACTTCTGGAGGACTTCAAAGGAGAAATCGATAGAAATACAATCATAGCAGGGGAGTTCAACACCCCGCTCACATCACTGGATAGATCCTCTAGACAAAAAATTAGCAAGGAAACAGAGACTCTAAATGAAGCACTAGACCAAATGGATTTAAAGGATATCTACAGAGAACTACACCCTAAAACTACAGAATTCACTTTCTTCTCAAGTGCACATGGAACATTCTTAAAGGTAGACCACATGTCAGGGCACAAACTTAGAATCCACACGTTCAAGAAGATTGAAATTATATCAAGCAACTTCTCAGACCACAATGGCATGAAACTAGAAATCAATTGCAAGAAGAACATAGAAAGACATTTGAACACATGGAAGCTAAATAGCATGTTATTAAACAATGCATGGGTCACCGATGAGATCAAGGAAGAAATCAAAACTTCCTGAAAGCCAATGAAAATGAAGATAGAACAACACAAAATCTATGGGATGCAGCGAAAGCAGTTCTGAGAGAGAAGTTCATAGCACTACAAGCCTACCTCAAAAAAGAAGAAAAATCTCTAATAGAATATCTAACCTCACAACATAAAGAACTAGAGAGCAAACAAAAGGAAAATCCCGGAGCAAGTAGAAGGAAGGAAATAGTAAGGATCAGAGAAGAAATAAATGACATAGAGACCAATAAAACACTTCAGAGGATCAATAAAACAAAGAGCTGGTTTTTCGAAAAGATTAACAAGATTGATGGACCCTTAGCTATACTCACCAAGAAACAAAGAGAGAGAACCCAAATACACAAAATCAGAAATGAAAGAGGAGAGATAACAACTGACACCACAGAAATACAAAAGATCGTTAACAACTACTATGAAAAATTATATGGCAACAAATTCAACAATCTAAACGAATGGACCAATTTCTAGAAACACATAGTCTCCCAAAACTGAATCAGGAAGAGATAGAAAACTTGAACAGACCAATAACAACAGAAGAAATTGAAGATGTAATCAAGACTCTCCCAGCAAACAAAAGTCCAGGCCCCGATGGCTTCACGGGGGAGTTTTACCGAACATTCAAAGAAGAAATAATACCCATTCTCCTCAAACTATTTAAAAAAATTCAAGAAGAAGGAAGCCTTCCAAACTGGTTTTATGAAGCCAGCATAATTCTAATTCCAAAACCAGAAAAAGACACAACAAAGAAAGAAAACTACAGGCCAATATCCCTGATGAACATATACACCAAAATCCTGAACAAAATACTAGCAAATCAAATCCAGCAATACACCAAAAAAATTATCCACCATGACCAAGTGGGATTCATCCCAGGGATGCAAGGCTGGTACAATATTCGCAAATCCATAAATGTGATACACCACATAAGTAAAATGAAGAATAAAAACCACATGATCATATCAACAGATGCTGAAAAAGTCTTCGACAAAATCCAGCATCCATTTCTGATAAAAACACTCAGCAGTGTGGGAATAAAGGGATCATATCTAGACATAATAAAGGCCATATATGAAAAACCTATAGCCAACATCATACTCAATGGGCAAAAACTAAAAGCATTTCCCTTAAGAACAGGAATAAGGCAAGGATGCCCACTTTCGCCACTCCTATTTAACTTAGTACTGGAAGTCTTAGCCACAGCAATCCGACAGGAAGAAAAAATAAAAGGGGTCCAAATTGGAAAGGAGGAAGTGGAATTGTCATTATTTGCAGATGACATGATACTGTACATAGAAAACCCCAAAGACTCCATCAAACGTTACTAGACTTATTAAATTAATTTGGCAAAGTAGCAGGATACAAAATTAACGTCAAGAAATTGATGGCATTCTTATACAACAATGATGAACTCACAGAAAGAGAAACTAAGCAAACAATCCCATTTACCATTGCGGCAAAAAAATTAAGATACCTAGGAATAAACTTAACCAAAGAGATAAAGGACCTATTCGCAGAAAACTACAGGTCATTGAAAAAAGAAATAGAGCAAGATACAAAAAAGTGGAAGCACATACCCTGTTCATGGATTGGGAGAATTAACATAATTAAAATGTCCATATTACCCAAAGCAATATATAGATTCAATGCAATCCCCATCAAAATACCAATGGCATACTTCAACGAATTAGAACAATTACTTCAAAAGTTCTTATGGATCCAAAAAAGGCCTTGAATAGCCACAGAAATCTTGAAAAGGAAGAACAAAGTTGGAGGGATCACAATACCAGATTTCAGGTTATACTACAAAGCCACTATAATCTAAACAGCTTGGTACTGGCACAAGAACAGGTATATATACCAGTGGAACAGAACAGAGAACCCAGAAATGGACTCAAGGAAATATCCTCAATTAATATTTGACAAAGTTGGCAAAAGCATACAGTGGAGTAAGGACAGCCTCTTTAATAAATGGTGCTGGGAAAATTGGACAGCTACTTGCAGTAAAATGAAACTAGACCATCAACTTACACCCTACACGAGAATAAACTCAAATTGATAAGACTTAAATGTAACTCATGAATCCATAAAAATCCTAGAAGAGACTATGGGCATCAAAATTTTAGACATCATACGCAGTAGAATTTTTACTGACACATCACCTAAGGCAATAGAAACAAAGGAGAAAATGAACACATGGGACTACATCAAACTTAAAAGCTTCTTCACAGCGAAAGATACAATCATCAAAACGGAAAAGTTACCCAATGTATGGGAGAGCATAATTGCCAATGATATATCAGATAAGGGGTTAATTTCCAATACATATAGAGTGCTCATACAACTCCACAAAAGGAAGACAAAGAATTCAATTAAAAAATGGGCAGAGGAACTAAATAGACACCTCTCAAAACAGGACATACAAATGGCTAAGAAACATATGGATAAATGCTCATCAACACTAATCATCAGAGAGATGCAAATTAAAACAACAATGAGGTATCACCTCACACCTGTCAGAATGGCCGCCATCAACAAATCATCAAACAACAAGTGTTGGCGAGGGTGTGGAGAAAAGGGGACGCTGGTGGGAATGCAGACTGGTGCAGCCTCTATGGAAAACAATATGGTGTCACCTCAAAAAATTTAAAATTGATCTTCCATTTGACCCAGTGATCCCACTTCTAGGAATATACTCTAAGAAGCATAAAACACCAATCAGAAAGAATATATGTACCCCCATGTTTGTAGCAGCACTATTTACAATTGCTAAGATCTGGAAACAGCCCAAGTGTCCATCAGTAGACGAATGGATCAAAAAGCTGTGGTACATATACACAATTCCTACTTAGCGGTAAGAAAGAAAGATCTCTTATCCTTTGAGACTACATGGAGGGACCTTGAAAGTATCATCCTAAGTGAAACAAGCCAAACAGAGAAAGACAAGTTCCATATGATCTCACTTATTTGTGGAATATAATGAACATAACAGTTTGAGGAATGGGGTAGTTTCAGAGATGCGGAAGCGGGGTACAGACTGACAATCCCCTAAAGAGGGGGGAGGTGGGGGAGCGATGAACCACAGAACTTATATGTATGTATGCATAAACAGTGGACATCGACAACAATCTGGGGAAAGGGCAGGGAGGGAGGGGGTGGGGGGAATCTGTGGGGAAAAAGGAGAAACATCTGTAACAAAAATTAATCAATAAAAAAATAAAATATAAATTAAAAGAAAGAAAATTTCTACAGGAAATCCTGGCAATATTCTTGTTAGTTAATATAAAAAGATAAAAGTGCTAGATTTTATTTCTTTTTTTTTTTTTTTTTTATTGATTAATTTTTGTTACAAATGATTCTCCTTTTTTCCCCCAGTGGTTCCCCCCTCCCCCTTCCCTCCCTGCCCCTTCCCCCGATTGTTGTCCATGTCCACTGTTCATGCCTACATGCATATAAATTCTGTTGTTCATCCCTCTCTCAGCTCCCCACTCCTTAGGGGATTGTCCTCAAACTGTTATGTTCATTATATTCCAGAAATCAGTGAGATCATATGAAATTTGTCTTTCTCTGCTTGGCTTGTTTCACTTAGGATGATACTTTCCAGGTCCCTCCATGTAGTTTCAAAGGATAAGAGATCTTTCTTTCTTACCGCTGCGTAGTACTCCATTGTGTATATGTACCACAGCTTTTTAATCCATTCGTCTACTGATGGGCACTTGGGCTGTTTCCAGATCTTAGCGATTGTAAATAGTGATTTTATTTCTTTCATATCTTATTAAAAGTGTGTTTGAGTCAATATGAGAGGCAGGTTTATCCCAGGAATATAGTGTGGATCCACTGGTCTTACTCACAAATGCGAAATCCATTCTTGAGTCTAATCATAGTGCACACACACACTCCCTTACAGTTATGATAAACACATTACACGTGGCAGCACAGAGCAAAAACACTGGTACAGATGTGCTGGGCTGTGGAGGGGTCCTATGTTTACCTGAGTTCAACACCCAAGCCTGTCATTCAAAATAATGGGTGTGCTTATTGCTTATGTAGTATCCAGTGCTGGGCCTTAACCTAAATGTTTGCACTTTGATAAAGTGTCTGTGTAAAGTGAACTTGCAGTGTGTGATTGAGGGGAGGAAAGATAAATTGGGAGTTAATTGAGGAGAGCTTAGTTCTATTTGTAGTGATGTAATTTTTAAAATATTTTAGAAAGAGAAACATCCATGTGAGAGGGAAACATCGATTGGCTGCCTCCTGTAAGACCCCAGTGGGGATCAAGCGTGCACCTGGGCATGTGCCCTGACTGGGAGTGGAACCGGGACCTCTCAGTTCATGGGGTGATACTGAATCCACTGACCCACACCAGCCGGGCTGTATTGATGTAATTTTTTGAAGGTGAGTGGATTCACATATTATCAATGTAATTACAAATTAAATAACTGAATATAGTGTATACCAAAATTTAAAAGTTTTGCTTCTGTTTTGAAAAGCAACAGACTCTAATACTTGTATGGTACTTTTCACTTCACAAAGCACTTACACAAGTATGATCTTACATGAGACTTGCAACAACCCTGAGAAATAGTTGAGAGGCACTCTAACCTCCCATTTCACAGATGAAGACATGGAAACGCAGAAGGGCTAACTACTTAACATTTATACTGTCACTCAGTTAACAGGGTGTAGAATAAGGTATGAAGTCAAGTTTTCTGCATCCAGGAGCACTTTTTCTTTTTTTACTATATCATTCTGTGCTCTAATTGCAAAATGCCTGATAATTCTATCTTTTCAGAACATGGGAAGAGTTGCCAAGTGTTAAAAGCAAAGGAGAATTATTTTAAGGTTTTTGAAAATAGCTTTCTATGGTTTATCATTATTAATGAACAAGCTAATAGTCCATAAATGTGATTTAAAAGGAAACAATGAAATGGAGGGACACATACAAGATGGGCTTTTGAAAGGAGGAGACCACGTATTGGAAAGGTCTCAAAGAGTGATTCTGCCACTTAAAGATGTGTGACTTTGAGCTAGTCATAGGCCACTCTGAGCCTCAGTCCCCACAGTTAATGCATTCAATGTCGCTATAGAGCCTTCTAAAAAACCATTTATCCAAAGCAGTATACAATATGGAAAGAGGAGGCAAGAGATTGTAATGGAATAACCTAAAACTGCATTCTCCAACACAGTAGCCTCCAGCCAAACTGTGTACTTGCAAAGTGGCCTGTCTAAATTAAAATAAGCTATTATTACAAAATACAATTCAGATTTCAAAGACTAAGTGTGAAAATAGTATTAAATATAACATTTATGATTTAATACAGATTGCTTATTGAAATGGTATTTGGTATCCACTGAGTTAAATTAAATGTTAATAAAATTAGTTTCACTTGTTTGTTTTCACTTTTTTAACTTGTCTACTAGAAAATTTAAACTTAACAAATATGACTTGTATTTGTAGCTCACATTATATTTCTGTTGGGCAGAGCTAGCCTAAAAGGAGATTTAATAGGTCTACTTAATCACCCACTTAGCTTAATCAATATTAGTTTCAGTGTTCTACTTCATAGCAATAAAAAATATTGTACTTTTTGGGTTCACTGTAACAATGTAACATATGTTGGTCCTCTTTTATTATTTCTCTTTATCTATTCTCATTTGTTCCCTCAATCTCATTTTCACTTAGACCTTAGGCATATATATCAGTGTTTATTTTCATGACTGTTGTATTGTCTAACTTGTGCATTATTGATCAGTAATATGTGAGGTGTTGAGCTGTTTGTGTAATATGTTTAATATGCTTCTACCCAATGCATCATATGGAGGCACTGCACTGTATATAATGAGCATATTTAATGCTAAGACTCAGTTGAGTATTACTGGTGCATAGTAAATTAGTAAAACAAAATTATGCTAAGTAGTCTCTGAACATTGTGATCCCTTATCTTTTTAATAAGCATCTTCAACAATGTGCTGATGTGTGGGGGCCAGTGCACACCCTTCTCTGAAATATCAGGAGCCTAAGCACTATTCCAGGCTTAATGTAAATTTAATTTTACAAGATTAAGGAATTTTGTTTAGGTACAGAAATTGAAAAGAATAAATAATAGAATGTGACTTAATCTACCAATAACTGTGCCCTCAAATCTAAACTCTGTACGGTTTTGAAACCGTTTACACGTTTTTTTCTTTCTATTTCTTTCTAAGATGCTTGTAATTGCTGAGAAGAGTTTTGATTAGCATAGGTCACCAGCAGCTTATTTTTACCTGTTTCACATTTCAAACATTACTTTTAGAACTCCTCAGTTTACTGATATTTTCTTGGGAAAATACCAGCCAATCTGAAGCAAGCTTTAACTTGGGCATAGTGACACACAGAAAAAGTGTGCCTTTTAATAGAAAACAATCATTGATTAACACATACTGTTAAAGCCAGATGAATCAGCAGCCTGCGAGGAGGATGAAGCATTTTATCACAGTAACACACTATTCAAATATGGTCTGATAGAGGCATTCATTTTTTGATGGGCACCATGACATATAAGAGCACAGGCCCACACTCTATAGCACTTCACCCACTTGTTCCTTAGCACACAGTGTTCTCAACAACAATAATGCAGTCAAATGAATAATTTATTGTGATTACTTTAGTTTTATTTGTTAATTACAGATTCAACAAGAATTAAATGCTGAAGCTTTTCAAGTATCAGATACCCATCGATCCATAGCCCTTACATCCTCAAGTAGTACTGGAAGTCTAATACAATTTATTGTTACTTTTAGAAAACTAATTGGCTAAAGGAATTATACTTCAATAAATGATGACAGTGTCATTAAATCAGCCTGTAATTGCTTCCATTCATCATAATGTATGCTGTAACAAAAAATGGAAAGAAAGAAAATAATCAACTTCAAGCTTCAGCTGTTTCAAATTACACTGCATGTCTTTAAGTTAATGGATGTTGAATATTATAATTATATATATGTTGTGTTGCATATATATATACTCATATATTGCATGCATGTAGATTTCACACAGATGTATAATTGATGACCACCCAGTGTGCTCCATGGAAGCAGATGGGATGACTCTGCCAAGACCAGGTCAGGGTACAGAATCCTGAGGAACAGTAGGTCCTCTACTGTTCTGTCCCCCACCCCACAAGACAAATGGAACATTCCCTCTGGGGTAACTTTAACTTGGGCATAGTGACACACAGAAAAAGTTTGCCCAGATGTTTGTGACTCATCTTCCTTGTTACCTGTTTGAGGAATCCTCACCTGATATTAAACCTTCCTTCCAGTCTCCATTACCCAGCACTACACAGCTCCTCTTCACCCTCTCTTACTCTGATTGATCTGTTTACTGTAAGAGAAGGTGAGTCCCCTGAGACAGCCACTGTATCGATTTTCTGTGGTTGCTGTAATAAATCAGCACAAAATCAGTAACTTCAAACAACACAAATTTATTCTTTTAGTTCTGGAGGTCAAAATTGGTCTCACTTAAATTTAAGAAGTTAGCAGGGCTGCATTCCTTCTGAAAGCTCTAGGGGAGAATTGGTTTTGTTGCCTTTTCCAACTTCTAAGGGTCACCTTCTTCTTCGGCTTATGTTCCTTCCTACACCTTCAAGTCCAGTAGCATAGCATCTTCAAATCTCTCACCTCTACTTCTGTCATCACATATCCTCTGACTTTGACCCTTCTTCCTCCCTCTTATAAAAGGCCCTTGTGATTACATTTAAGGCTTGCCTGTATAATCCATGGTCACCTCTGGAGCTCAAGATCTTTAACATAATCACATGGGCAAAGTCCTTTTTGCCTTATAAGTAATGTATTTACAGGTTTACTTACAGATTAATGGGCTTAGGGCATGGACATCTTTAGGGAGACATTATTTTGCCTACCACAGGTACAACAGTTTAATCATTCTTGTCTTCCTAGGGCTTAAGGGCATTACAAAATTTATAGCAGGGCTTCACTATTCTTAGCAGAGGTGATTAATTAAAGCTTTCAGATGTCTGCTCTAAAACATGTCACACACTTGAGGACAACCTAAAATGTGAGGCATATCAAAGCCTGTAGGTCTTTGTTTATCCACACCTGGTCTGTCATTTAATACCACTTTGGTTCTCCACGGCTTGACTTTTCTTACAAGCAAGTATCTCTGGGAATTGCTGTGACACTCAAATAAGATAATGTATGTGAAAATGTCTGTGAAGGTAAATTGCTTTATCCATGTTACTTATCATTATTTTTGTTATCACTAAGAGAAAAGGCATAAGAACTTTGAGAGAGGGAGATGAGAGAAAAAATGTCTCACTTTTACAGAGATATACGGTATTATTACTCAGTAAAACTAAATAAAAATAACCATTTGAAAGTGATCTGAAGTATGTTTCTTATTTATATGTAAGTAGATTAAGACACTGACACAACAAGCAGTGCATAGACACAGAGCAGAAGGCTCCTGTGCTGTGGTCAGGAGCAGCCAGATACCACAGTAAGCAGCCCTTCAGGGATCTTCTCCCTGCACCTTGGGGAAGTACCACCCATTTTGAAAGATCCTGGGTCTTTACTGGGAGGAGGCAGTGGCAGCATACTTGACACCATCAGATCCATGGACACTCTGTGTCAACACAGACTAGTACACAGTAGTGGAGCTCCCAAGAAGCAGATTGCAGAAGCCTCAGACAGCTGGAAGCCCAGCACCATCCCCCATAGTAGCAGCCAGATCAGAGTGGAGATATACCCCCAGCAACAGAGGTTGGGGTGCAGACATCCATCCCCAGGCAACAAAAGTACAGATAAGCAGCTGAGACTCATACCCAAAAACTACAGCAAAAGCTGAGCAAAAGTTGAGCCCCATGGGGAAGCAGCACTCCCCAGCCACCAGCTGCAGGACCTGGGGCTCTAAAGAGGCCTGTGCGGTCCAGCAGCTCACAAGAGCAGTGGGAAGCCAGAGCCTGAGAGGGACTGGTGCTATCCAGCTGCCCACGCTCCAGAACTGCAGGGTGCCAGGGCACCAGAGAGGCCTGTGCAACACAGCAAGGACTGTGCAATCCAGTTACCGATGGGACCTGCGGAGTGATGAAGCACCAGAGAGGCTTGTGCGACCAACCAGGGACTGTGCAATCTAGTTACCCGCAGGACCTTCAGGGTTCTGAAGCACCAGAGAGGACTGTGAGACCCAGCAGGGACAGTGTGATCTAGTTACACATGGGGCCTGTGGTATGCTGAAGCACCAGAGAGGCCTGTGCAACCCAGCAGCCTGTAACATACGCATACAGCTGGGTCCCCAAAGGGACTGTGCAATCCAGTTACCCACGGGACCTGCAATGTGCAGGTGCACCAGAAAGGCGTATGCAAACCATCTGTGGACAAGATAGGTAGAGAAGATATGAAAACGGAGGCAGAGTGAATAGAAGTACACAAATGATCTCCCAGGACCAAACGGAAATTACAACTAAAATAAAGACAAATCCTCAGAAAAAAGCAACAGAAAAGCAGCAGGACAGGACGATATACCCAAGGACACTGGTAGGATCTGCAGAGGCACAAGAGAGTGGTGGGCTGGGAGCCCAGGGACAGCAGCAGTCTCAGCTGTGAGCAGCGTCCTCAGGGTATAAAGAACAAGCCCACTCCACAGTGCAGAGAGCCAGCACAGGGCACTAAAATAGCCATAGCCACTAACCTGGGGGCTACAACAGAGGGAGGGCAGACTAGACTGGAACTCTGTGAGGACGCCTGGGATTAGATGAGCATTCAGAGCTTTTCTGAGTTGTGGCCACAAAAAAGGTGGCCGGTGTGCTTCTTCCCAGAGTTGTGAAGAAAAGCAGCAGCCCCCACCTCAGAGATTCAGCCTTTTCCAGGTGAGGCAAAAAAAAAATGCAATCTGAGGTTCATTAATAACCAGCATCTACCCCACCCTCTGGAAATCCACTTATGCAGAACACTAGGGCTACATTCCATGACACTGAGTAACAGAGACTACTACCCACCAGGAAAATGCTACAGGAAAACTGAACCTTTCCTGGGCTGGCAAATCTACCCAGGAAAGTAAGACTTGACAGTACTGTTTAACATGGGCCCACCCAGGTCCATTCAAAGCCAGTAGAGGGAGCCACAAACAGCAGAATACCAACACCCACAGGGATAATTTGGCAGGCTTCAAAACCCACTGAGATAGCCAAAATGGTGAAACAAACAAACAAATCCCAAATGAAAGAACAAGAGAACTCTATCAACAATGAGATCAATGAAATGCAGCTAAGCAAATTATTAGAGGTAGAGTCCAGAGCCATGATCTTGAGGAAGCTCAACAGCATGAGTAAGGACATCAGCACCATGAGTAAAGATATAGAAACATGGAAAACCAACCCAGTGGAAATGAAGAATGACATAGCAGAAATAAAGAACACATTGGAAGGACTAACCAGCAGAGTAAAGGAAGCTGAGGACCGGATCAGTGAATTAGAAGACAGAGTAGAAAAAAATCAACCAATCAGAAAACCAAAAGGAAAAAAAAAAAAATTAAGAAACAGGAAGACAGCTTAAGAGAACTGTGGGATAACTGGAAACATAATAACATTCGCATCATAGGAGTCCCCGAAGAGGAAGAAAATGGGCAAGGGATAGAGACTATATTTGAAGAAATAATCACAGAAAACTTTTCTCACTTGGTGAAGGAAGAAGGAATTCAAGTTCAAGAGGCACAGAGAGCCCCAAGTAAGAAGAACCCAAACAGGCCCACAACAAGACACATAGTAACCAAACTGCCAAAAATAAAGACAAGGAGATAATCCTGAAGGCAGCAAGAGATAAGCAACAGGTTACCTACAAAGGAAACCTCATAATGCTCTCAGCTGACTTCTCAACAGAAACATTACAGGACAGAAGGGAGTGGCAGGAAGTAATCAAGGTGATAAAAATCAAGGATCTGAATCCAAGACTACTCAACCCATCAAGGCTATCATTCAAAATACAAGGTCAAATAAAGAGCTTTCCAGACAAAAAAAAAAAGGCTGAGGGAATATATTAACACAAAACTAGCACTGCAAAATATGCTAAAAGGACTGCAATAATTAGTAGAAAAATAGGAAGAAAAATGAAACCACACTATACAAAAATGGCAATAAATAAGTACAAATCAATTATCACCTTAAAAGTGAATGGATTGAATGGTCTGATAAAAATTCACAGAGTAGCTGACTGGATAAAAAAGCATAGCTCACATACTTTGTTTACAAGAGATTCACCTCACAACCAAAGACTCATATAAGTTGCAAGTGAAGGGATAGAAAAAAATATTTCAAGTAAACAAAAAGCAAAAAATTAAAAAAAAAAAAAAAACCTGAGGTAGCAATACTCATATCTGTATGAATATTTCATAAAGTGGATTTCAAAATGAAGGTAATAACTAGAGACAAAGAAGGCTATGACATAATATTGAAAGGATCTATCCAACAGAAAGACATAACCTTGGTAAACATATATGCACCTAACTTAGGAGCTCCAACATATATTAAAAATCTTCTGGAGGACTTCAAAGGAAAAATTGATAGCAATACAATCATAGCAGGGTATTTCAACACCCCACTGACATCACTGGATAGATCTTCTCGACAAAAAGTTAACAAAGAAACACAGACTCTAAATGAAGCGCTAGATCAAATGGATTTAGTAGATAACTACAGAGAATTGCACCCCAAAACTGCAGAATTCACATTTTTCTCAAGTACTCATGGGACATTCTCAAATATAGACAACATGTTAGGGCACAAATTAAGTCTCTCCAAGTTCAAGAAGATTGAAATCATATCAAGCATCTTCTCAGATCATAATGGCATGAAACTAGAAATCAATTGCAACAAGAACATACAAAGACATTTGAAACATGGAGGCTAAATAGCATATTATTGAATAATGAATGGGTTATCATGGAAATCAAGGAAGAAATTAAAAACTTCCTGGAAATCAATGAAAATGAACACACAACACCACCAAATCTATTGGATGCAGCAAACGCAGTTGTGAGAGGGAAGTTCATAGCACTACAGGCCTACCTAAAGAAGCAGGAAAATTTTCTAACAGAATATCTAACTTCACACCTCAAAGAACTAGAAAGCAAACAAAAAGAAAACCCCAGAGCAAGGAGAAGGAAGGACATAGTAAAGATCAGAGCAGAAATAAATGTCATGGAGACCAAAAAAAAAAAAAATTCAAAGATCAATGAAACAAAGAACTGGTTCTTTAAAAAGATAAGATTGCTGGACCCTTAGCTAGACTCACCAAGAAACAAAAAGAGAGAACCCGAATACATAAAATCATAAATGAAAGAGGAGAAATAATAATCGACACCACAGAAATACAATGGATTGTTAAAAATTCTATGAACAATTATAAGGCAACAAATTCGACAATCTAAGCGAAATGGAAAAATTTCTAGAAACACACTGTCTCCCAAAACTGGACTGGAAAGAGACAGAAATCTTGAACAGACCAATAACAACAGAAGAAATTGAAGATGTAATCAAGACTCTCACAGCAAACAAAAGCCCAGATCCAGACGGCTTCACGAGGGAATTTTACCGAACATTCAAAGAAGAACTAATACCCATTCTCCTCAAACTATTTCAAAAATTCAAGAAGATGGAAGACTTTCAAACTCATTTTATGAGGCCAGTATAATTCTAATTCCAAAACCAGAAAAAGACACTACACAGAAAGAAAACTGCAGACCAATGTCCCTGATGAACATAGATGCCAAAATCCTGAACAAAATACTAGCAAATCAAATCCAGCAATACTTAAAAAAATTTGATGATTGTATCTTTTGCTGTGCAGAAGCTTTTTAATTTGATGTAGGTGATGGGAATGCAGACTTGTGCAGCCACTATGAAGAGCACTATGGTGTTACCTCAAAAAATTAAAAATTGAACTGTCATTTAACCCAGTGATCCCACTTCTAGGAATATACTCTAAGAAGCCTGAAACACCAATCAGAGGGAATATATGTACCCCTATATTTATAGCAGCACTATTTACAGTAGCTAAGATCTGTAAACAGCCCAAGTGCCCATCAGTAGACAAGTGGATAAAAAAGCTGTTGTATGTATACACAATGGAGTACTTTACAGCTGTAAGAAAGAAAGATCTCTTATCCTTTGAGATGATATGGAGGGACCTGGAAAGTATTATCCTAAGTAAAACAATCCATGCAGAAATAGAGGAATACCACATGATATCACTTATTTATGTAATATAATAAACATAACAATCTGAGGTATAGGGTAGACCCAGAGAAGTGGAAGTAGTGTGCAAACTGACAACCCTCAGAATAGGGGGTAGTGGGGGGCGGGAAGAGATAAACCACAGAACTTATATGCATGTATACATAAGCAATTGACATGGACAACAAAGCTGGTGATGGGGCAGGGGTGATGGGGAAGAGGGGATGGGGAGGATGGTATCAATGGGGTAAAAAAGGAGAAACATCTGTAACAAAAATAAAAATTAAAAAATGCTAAAAAAATATCTCATAATAAAAGCCTGCAAAGCTTATCCCTATTCACATACACTTCTATCAATAAATATGTATATAAGACTTACTGGGCACTACATGGTTAGTAAAGAGCTCACCAAAGTGAAAGCTCTGTCCCCTGATCTCAAGATTATAATTCTTTAGAGAAATAAGACCTATTGATTCATAAAGATAATTAACCAGATTAGATACTGCCTAACAACTGCCAAATAAGTAGTATAGATAACAACTAGTGGAGGATTTCGAGAAAGAAAAATCCTTGAAGACTGTAGTGGGCAAGCAAGGCTTCATGGAGGACTTGAAACTGAAGACTTGAAAGATGGGGTGGATGCCAAAGGGGGCCTAGAGAATGGAGACAACATAAGACTGAGGGCCAGAAGTGCGCCCAGCTCACTCAAAAAATAGTGAATGTCCAAGCCTGACTGAAGAAAGAGCAAATGTAGGGAATCAAAGGTAGATGAGTACAGAAAAATAGTTTTGGAACATCAAAGAAGGTATGGGATGCAGGCTGAGGAGTTTAGACTATGTTATATGGTTAGGGAAGAAGTGACATTTGCCAAGGAGTGCTGTTACCTGAGCTAGGAATAGAATGCAAAAATGGATTAATAGGGAAGTTACTACAAATGAGGGGAAAAAAAAAACTGCAATTGTATTTGGTCAGTGGGGGACAGTGGTAGGAAATATCAAATAACAAATGAAAGGTTAAGTAATAAAACAAGGTGATGGAGGAAATGCTGAATTTCACATGTTTCAGATTTGAACTAGAATATCCTTGTTAACCACTTTTTATTCATATAGACAGTATCTCCCAAGGTGCTTAAAAGCACTTTGGGGAAAGTATTTCACTAAACCTCCAGGAGTGCAACTGTTAATAGGAATGGAAAGATGGAGGGACATTTTAGCCAGTCCTTTACAAATGAAGAAAACGAGGTACATGAAAATTAATTATATATGTAGTAGGCTTAAAAATGTCCCTCCAAAGATGTTCATATCCTAATTTGTGGACTCTGTGACTATGTTTCTTCATGTGGCAAAACGGACTTTGCAGAAGTGACTAAGTTTGGGATCTTGATGTGTGTAAATAATCCTGAATTATCTAGGTAGGCCCAATGTTATCTCAGGAATTTTTTTTATCTTTATTGTTGAAAGTACTACAGATGCACCTCCTTTTTTTCCCCATTGACACCCACCTCCCTGCTCCCACCCCTGCTGCCTTCACCACACTGTTGTCTGTGTCCATTGGATATGCATCTAAGCATATAAGTTATTTGATTTATCTCTTACTGCTCCCCCTTTTCCACCTTCCCTCTGAGGTTTGTCAGTCTGTTCCCTACTTCCATGTCTCTCGAGCTATTTTGTTTGTCAGCTTATTTTGTTCATTATATTCCACAAATAAGTGATCATATACTTGTCTTTCTCTGACTGGCTTATTTTGCTTAGCATAATACTCTCCAGGTCCCTCCATGTCATCTCAAAGGGAAAGAGATGTCTCTTTCTTACAACTGCATAGTATTCCATTGTGTAGATGTACCACAGTCTTTTTATCCACTCATCTACTGATAGGCAGTTGCGCTGTTTCCCGATCTTAGCTATTGTAAATAGTGCTGCTATGAACATAGTGGTACATATACTCTTTCTGATTGGTGTTTCAGGCTTATTAGGAATATTCCTAGAGTGGGATCACAGGGTCAAATGACAGTTCCATTTCTAATATTTTGAAGATGCACCAAATTATTTTGTATAGTGGCTGCAACCATAGGGATTCTTATAAGCAGGAGTTGGAAGAGGCAGAGTCAGGGAAGGAGAAGGGATGAGGGGATGACGGAAGCAGAGGTCAGAATTATATGGGACTAACAGCCAAGAAATTTGGGCAGCCTCTAGAAAAACTGGAAAATACAAAAAAAAGGGATCCTCCCCTAGAGCCTGTAGAAAGAATGCTAACTCAATTTATGCTTCTGACCTCCAGAACTATACAATAACAGATTTATATTGTCTTAAGCCACTAAATGTGTGGTTATTTGTTACAGAAGTCTTAGGAAACAAATATGCATATGTATATACTTCTCATTTTCACAGACTTATTATGCAACCCATTAGACCACACTACCTACATTTTGTATTTAATTTTGAGAAATTGTAGAAAAAATAGCAAGAAATTGAGAACTACCCAGAAGCATCAGAAAATAAGACAGCTTCTCCCTAGAAAACACCTTTAAAAATGCAAATGCCTTCCTGGAAGTGTCATCATCCAAGGCATATCAATCTCAAAATCACAACACTCTCAGAGCATCAATTGCTGTTAATTTTAATACAGTTAATTAGAAAGCTACATAATAAGAATGCACCATAGAATATACTCCACTGGTTAATACAACCACTACTTATCCAGTGGTTTACCTACCTGTCAATATACTTGATCCTGAATTTCCAAGTTCCAGCTTTCTGTCTAAACAAAGTTCCTAAATGGGCATGTTTCCTATGTTTCCACTGGGAACAGTAAGGAGACAGGATTATATTTTTAAAACTTTGAGCTGAGCAGTAAAAATTACAAAACATTATTTTAATCAGTTACTTCTTTCCATGTTCACTGATACAATTAATTCAAAGTGTTGTTTCCTCCTTACCTTTATTTCCCTTTTATTAAGCTCCCTAAATTATATTTTAAGGAGAGTTTATTGTTTACATGGAGAATAAAATATATAAAAAAATATATTTTATTTTGACTCTTAACACAGGGAACTTTGTAAAGGCTCATAACAACAGTTGAGGCCAGTGTCACTCCATGAGGAGATAACCTGATGCCATTTCCAAAATGCCAGGTTATAGCAGCACTCAACATGTCAGCCACAACAAGCTGCAAATCTCTCCAGGCATGTTAGCCACAAGAAATGCAGTGTGAATGGCAGCAATTCACTTGGGGGCATCAGTCCCTAGCTGACTCCATAAATCACTCATCTTGCAGACTAAAAAAGAAACAGCTACACACTTTTTATGTATAATACCATGGCTCCCTCCAAATGAAATTGGGAAAAAAAAAAAACAGAAAATGGAAATACAACTTGCTATTCCCTCACTACATGCTAATTGTGTGTGTTTTTGTTGGTTTTCTGCATTTTTTATTGTTTGGAGAAAAAAATTACTAAAGACATAGACATTATCTAACGTGGAATATTGAGAGGTCAGAGAGCATCATGACCAATTAGAAGAAGTCCTGAAGTAGGATTCAGGCATCCTAGATTCTGTAAATGAAGTCACCAAAAAGATCAACGAGCAGACCATTTTTACCACCTGTGACTCAATACCGAGTCATTTACAATTACAGTTATTAATAGCAGGGAAATGAACAAGAGTTAATGCACCCATACTAGTACCAGGTGCCCTTTCTTTCTCTAATCCTTAGTTCTTAAAATAATCCTAGTTTACAGAAAAGGGAGGTGAGGTTTATCAAGTTTCAGGATTACACAGCAGTGGGACCCAGGAAATGCTTCGGGAAAAGCCAAAAGCTTTCACATGCTCTGCTTTACACTCACTCTACACTTTCATAAAACAAGCTGGATATGGGAGGGAAAAAGAGCAGACCATGGATCTCAGAGAACAGCCTGATCCCCTGGGCTAGAGGCTCCCTTTCCATCTGCCTTTCCATACAAGCAGGAAAAGATCTGATTTGGTGGCAATCCTCATCCTTGTTTCCCAGAATGGGTTGGCTGAGCCATACATGACAGGACATATGTCGCCAGGGCTATAATTTATTTCTCTTTCTCAGGGTACAGGCTTTGGCAGAGAATGTGTTATTTCTTTCCTGGTTACAATGCACAGACTGAGTTGGTAAGTGTGTAGGGGGTAAGAGGGGAAGAATTAGCAAGTAAAATACTTTGGCAGTTCTGCTTCAACAAGAACTAAAAAGTGCAGAAAAGAAGGAATGCTGCCATAAAACTCCCCAAAATTCAGACTTGGTTTTGGATCAAAAGCTAAGAAAATAGTGAAAACCCCTTATAATCCAGCCAGTCATTACATACACTAATTCAGAAGGAACAAAGATCAAATATATTGCCTGAAACATACCCATGTACATTCAGAGTTTAATATAACCCTGAATAAGGCAAGTGTTAATACTATTCCCTAAACCACCTTTCCATAGTATTTAAAATATTAATAGTGTGTTATAAATTACACCAAGACCACATAACAAAGAATAAAAATCACCCATCTTAAATTAACCAAGGATTTTAGAAAATTTTAAATTGCATATGGCTGAGTATAATCCATTTAATGTTTCAATGCAATGGAACAATTGCTTTATAAATAAAATATAAAAGTGATTAAGATCCCATAGACCCTTAGAAATATCACAAATCTATATGAGACCCCCTAAGCCCTAGATATGTATCTCTGGATTTGGGTTAGTGGAGAGAGATAAAAAATCGTGCAACTGAACAAGATCTCACTAGACTATGGTGATGTTCCAGAGGAAAGTCAAAGTCAGCATGGGGAAAAGTGAAATTCAAAATTCCAGCTCCTAATACTCTAATTTCCTACAGCAGATTTCAAATTTTACCTTCAGCTATACAAGCTCAGGTGCCACTCTCCTTTAATAGAAACTTGAATACACACTGAAGGCAGGATTTGGCTCAAAGACTTTTTCTACACTGCATTAAACAATCCTATTGTTAAAAGCACCTTTGCACATATATACCATGACAAACTAAGATCGAATTTCAGGACAAGAATGAAAAATGCAAAGTTCAGAGATGTTTGCACGTGAGTTTAAAATATTTCACCAACTCCCATACCAAACAAATAAACAAACTAAATCTTTTGCCTCCTCCATAGCCAGGTAACTTCTCAAGTCACCAGGCAGCCCTAATGTCCCACTGATTCTGAAGATGCAATTACCTACGGGTTTCCTGGACTTTGACACCCTTCCCATTCCTTTATAGATAGGTACTGCATGTATTATATTTATTTTCAGAAAAACTAAAATTAAATTTGCTTTGAGAATCTCTTAGTAGCTTTATCACACCATGTCAACAAATTTCTTGACACACTGGAACATGTCAAAATCAGCGCTGTGAATCTTGGAATAAGCTTTGCCAGACAGTATAATCCAATAACTGATCATAGCTTTGTTGTCAACTTTTCTAATCATATATATATATATATATATATATATATATATATATATATATATATATATATATATGAATGGAGAGAGAGACAGAGAGACATAGAGACAAAGACAGAGCCATCAGTGCTAATAGAAGACCCTGCACTTATGGGTCATATGAAATCCTGGACTCAGTGAAGGCAACAAGGGTAGTTTATAGCTTTTGTATGTTGACTTCCAGTGCACATAATACAATTGCCTCTTTGTGAGGTATATTAAATACTCCCTTTTGGCAGGAGTTCTGCTGGTGGCAAGGCCTCACCAACTTCTTACAAGACTCTTCTTATTATTTCTATTGAAATGGCTGATAGGAAACATTTTGAGTTTAAACCCTCTTCCAAATCTGATCAGCAGGCAAAGATCTATCAGATACATTACCAGTACATAACTTATCTAAGGAAAGAAACTGTGCAGATTTTTAGAACCATTTAAAAGAAATTTCCTTATAATTAAATACAAAATAAAATGTCCATGCCAATGAGTTCTCACTGATAAAAATCTTCAGATGATGAAAAAAACAGTTTGTAGTGGGTCACCTATCTGTGATGTACAAGGCATTCCTCGAGAATTTACATTGAGTTCTGTGTGCTGCTTTAATTTTGCACTCTAGTGATGACTGACCGAGTTCTCAGATGATATTTTACTCTTATTCTAGGGACAACCAGAAATAATGCAATGAACCTGGTGTTCGAATCTGGAAGATTTGGATGAAAGATTTATTTACTAGCCAATTACTAGCTGAATGAGCGTAGGGGCTAGTAAATCTAACTTTCTGAGATTCTGTTTCTTCATATTGAAGTACTCAGTATATAGTAGGATCTCAATCTTCTTTACCTCTTGATGCCTTTGGTTCTATATATAGTGCTTGGCACATAAAGCAAAATTCTTATCATGTTCTTAGGTCAACAGAGCTGTGAAATGACCATAAATGAGGCCAAGCACCCTCAGAATTAATACTTTAATTAAAAAGGGAAAAAGTTATTTCACTCTCATTCATTAAGTTGGGCCTAAATCGGGGGGGGGGGGGGGGACTTACATAATTATGTGGCATTGTATCAACCAGAAAACTCTGTTAATTGGCATTTCTGAATTGTAAAATAATAAATGAATGTTCATAATCATAACCTGGAGGTATTAAAAAATCTAGAAGTGTCTCTTGAATCATCAAAGATTCAATTATATACCATCTAGTTTTACTATTAAGTAATTGCAAACTGGTAATCTTTGTATGGTATAAAAATGGAAAAAAAAAACTGCTATAGAGGCTTCACATGTGCTTTAGTCTGCTAGGGCTGCTATATAAAAATAATACAGACCAAGAACGTCCAGAAATGACTGAACCGCGCGCAGGAAAAGTTTTTTATTTTTCTAGCCATTTACACTAAAATAAGTGGGCCTGTGGAGTTCTTTGAAGAAGATAACAGATGTAAAGAGTTCTTGTGTTGCCGATATAATTTCCCAGATATTCTCAGTAATAGCTAACATTTACCTAATGAAAGTGCTGTCATCATAGAGTTCAAGGAATTTACCAATGAAAGACTGTTAAGAGACTATATACACAGTATTATTCAAAATTAAAGTACTAGGGGAGACAGAAAAATGGCGGCGAAGTGAATGGAGCGACACAGACCATCTCCCAAGACCAAACTGGATTTACAACTAAAATAAAGGCAAACCATCAGGAAAGGGCAGCCAAAAGACATCTTGGAGGACCACTTAACCAGAAACACCCACTCAATCCTGGTAGGCTTGCGAGGACGGGAGAGGGGACCGAGAGCCCAGGGTCCGCAGCGGCCTGGGCAGGGGCCAGAGAACTGGGCGGGAAGTTAATCCTACCGTCTCCCTTGCCACCCTGCACGGGCCATGGGAACTCTGTAGCCGGCTAAACTCTCCGCTGGAGCCACACAGACTCCCGGAGAACAGGGGGCTTGGCAGGATTAAAGTGGGTCCTCCCTGGTGCATCCAAACCCAGGAGAGGGAGCCACAAACAGCAGAACACCAACACCCACTGGGAAAACTTGGCAGACTCCAAAGCCCACTGTGATAACCAAAATGGTGAGAAACAGAAACAAAAGCCAAATGAAAGATCAAGAGACCTCTACAGAAGATGAAATAAATGAGGTGCAGTTAAGCAAGTTAACAGAACTAGAATTTAGAGCCATGATGTTGCGGAAGCTCAACAACATGTGTAAGGACATGAGCAACATGAGTAAAGACATAGAAATGTTGAAAATAATCCAGCTGGAAATGAAAAACCAACAGGAAGAAATGAAGAATGACATATCAGAAATGAAAAACACACTGGAAAGTCTACAAAGCAGAGTAGGGGAAGCTGAGGACCGGATCAGTGAATTAGAAGACAGGCTAGAAGAAATCAACGAATCAGAAAACCAAAAGGAAAAAACGATTAAAAAACAGGAAGAGAGCTTAAGAGAACTGTGGGACAACTGGAAACAGAATAATATTCGTATCATAGGAGTCCCTGAAGAAGAAGAAAGTAAGCGAGGGCTAGAGAATATATTCAAAGTAATAGTGACAGAAAACTTTCCTAATTTGGTGAAGGAAGAAGGCATACAAGTTCAAGAAGCTCAGAGAGCCCCAAGTAAGAAGAACCCAAACAGGCCCACACCAAGACACATAGTAATCAAACTGCCACAAATTAAAGACAAAGAGAGAATCCTAAAAGCAGCAAGAGATAAGCAACAGGTTACCTACAAAGGAAACCCCATAAGGCTCTCAGCTGACTTTTCACAAGAAACACTACAGGCAATAAGGGAATGACATGAAGTAATCAAGGTCATGAAAAACAAGAATCTGAATCCAAGACTACTCTACCCAGCAAGGCTATCATTCAAAATAGAAGGTCAAATAAAGAGTTTCCCAGACAAAAAAAAGGCTAAGGGAATACATTAGCACCAAACCAGCACTGCAAGAAATGTTAAAAGGACTGCTGTAATTAGCAGTAGAAATGGGAAGAAAAATGGAACCACACTAAACAAAAATGGCAATAAATATGTACATATCAATAATCGCCTTAAATGCAAATGGACTGAATGCTCCCATAAAAAGACACAGAGTATGATTGGATAAGAAAGCATGACTCATCTATATGCTGTTTACAAGAGGCCCACCTCACAACTAAAGGCTCACATAAATTGAAAGTAAAGGGATGGAAAAAAATCTTTCAAACAAATGGAAAAGAAAAAAAAAGCTGGGGTAGCAATACTTATATCTGATAAAATAGACTTCAGATTGAAGGCCATAACTAGAGACAAAGAAGGCCACTACATAATATTGAAAGGTTCTGTCCAACAGGAAGATATAACCTTGATAAACATATATGCACCCAATATAGGAGCACCAAAATATATTAAAAAACTATTGGAGGACTTCAAAGGAGAAATCGATAGCAATACAATCATAGCAGGGGACTTCAACACCCCGCTGGCTTTGCTGGATAGATCCTCTAGACAAAAAATTAGCAAGGAAACAGAGACTCTAAATGAAGCACTAGACCAAATAGATTTAAAAGATAACTTCAGAGAATTACACCCCAAAACTACAGAATTCACATTCTTCTCAAGGGCACATGGGACATTGGCAAAGATAGACCACATGTTAGGGCACAAACTAAGTCTCTACAAGTTCAAGAAGAATGAAATCATATCAAGCATCTTCTCAGATCACAATGGCATGAAACTAGAAATTGATTGCAACAAGAACATACGAAGACATTTGAACACATGGAAGCTAAATAGCATGTTATTTAACAATGAATGGGTCACCGAGGAGATCAAGGAAGAAATCAAAAACTTCCTGGAAACCAATGAAAATTAACACACCACATTACAAAATCTATGGGATGCAGCGAAAGCATTTCTGAGAGGGAAGTTCGTAGCACTATAGGCCTACCTCTAAAAAACAAGAAAAATCTCTAATAGATTATCTAACCTCACAACTTAAAGAACTAGAGAGCCAACAAAAAGAAAACCCAGAGCAAATAGAAGGAAATAGTAAAGATCAGAGCAGAAATAAATGACATAGAGACCAATAAAACACTTCAAAGGATCAATGAAACAAAGAGCTGGTTTTTCGAAAAGATAAACAAGATTGATGGACCCTTAGCTAGACTCACCAGGAAACAAAGAGAGAGAACCCAAATACACAAAATCAGAAATGAAAGAGGAGAGGTAACAACTGACACCACCGAAATACAAAAGGTCGTTAACAACTACTATGAACAATTACATGGCAAAAAATTCAACAATCTAAGCGAAATGGACCAATTTCAAGAAACACACAATCTCCCAAAACTGGACTGGAAAGAGATAGAAAACTTGAACAGACCAATAACAACAGAAGAAATTAAAGATGTAATCAAGACTCTCCCAGCAACCAAAAGCCCAGACACAGATGGCTTCAGTAGGGAGTTTTACCGAACATTCAAAGAAGAACTAATACCCCTTCTCCTCAAACTATTTCCAAAAATTCAAGAAGAAGGAAGACTTCCAAACTCGTTTTATGAAGCCAGAGTAATTCTAATTCCAAAACCAGAAAAGGACACAACAAAGAAAGAAAACTACAGGCCAATATCGCTTATAAACATGCACATCAATATACTGAACAAAATACTAGCCGATCGGATCCAGCAATACACCAAAATAATTATCCACCATGACCAAGTGGGATTCATCCCAGGGTTGCAAGGCTGGTACAAATCAATAAACATGATACACCACATAAACAAAATGAATAATAAAACCACATGATTGTATCAATTGATGCCGAAAAAGCCTTCGACAAAATACAGCATCCATTTCTGATAAAAATGCTCAGCAATGTGGGAATAGAGGAATCATATCTAGACATAATAAAGGCCATATATGAAAAACCTACAGCCAATATGATACTCAATGGGCAAAAACTAAAAGCATTTCCCTTAAGAACAGGAACAAGACAGGGATGCCCACTTTCACCACTCTTATTTAAAATAGTAGTGGAAGTCTTAACCACAGAGATCAGACAGGAACACAAAATCAAAGGGATACAAATTGGAAAGGAGGAAGTGAAACTGTCATTATTCTCAGATGACATGATACTATACGTAGAAATCCCCAAAGACTCCATCAAAAATTTACTAGACTTAATAAATAAATTTGGCAAAGAAGCAGGATACAAAATTAACATCAACAATTTGATGGCATTCTTATACACCAATGGTGAACTCACAGAAAGAGAAACCGAGAAAACAATCCTATCTACCATTGCGGCAAAAAAATTAAGATACCTAGGAATAAACTTAACCAAAGAAATAAGGGACCTATTTTCAGAAATCTACAGGTCATTGAATAAAGAAATGGAGGGAGATATAAAGAAGTGGAAGCACATACCTTGTTCATGGATTGGAAGAATTAACATCATTCAAAGTCCATACTACACAATGCAACCTATAGATTCAATGCAATCTCCATCAAAATACCAATGACATACTTCACAGAACTAGAACAAATACTTCAAAAGTTCATATGGAAACAAAAATGACCTCCAATAGCCACAGCAATCTTGAAAAAGAAGAACAAAGTTGAAGGGATCACATTACCAGATTTCAGGTTATACTAAAAACCCACTGTAATCCAAACAGCCTGGTACTGGCACAAGAACTGGCATATAGACCAGTGGAACAGAATAGAGAACCCAGAAATGGACCCAAGAAAACAAGATCAATTAATAATTGACAAAGGTGAGAAGAGAATACAGTGGAGTAAAGAAAGCTTCTTTAATAAATGGTGTTGGGAAAATTGGACAGATACATGCAAAAAAAATGAAACTAGACCATCAAATTATACCATACCCAAGAATACACTCAAAATGGATAAAAGACTTAAATGTGACTCATCAATCCATAAAAATCCTTGTAGAAACTCTACGCAACAAAATTTTAGACACCATACGCAGCAGAATTTTCACTGACACATCACCTAAGGCAACAGAAACAAAGGAGAAAATGAACACATGGGACTACATCAAACTCAAAAGCTTCTGCACAGCAAAAGATACAATCGTGAAAATAGAAAAGTACCCATTGTATGGGAGAGCATAGTTGCCAATGATATATGAGATAAAGGGTTAATGTCCAATATATAGATAGAGTACTCATACAACCCAACAAAAGGAAGACAAAAAATCCAATTAAAAAATGGGCAGAGGAACTAAATAGACACCTCTCCAAACAGGACATACAAATGGCTAAGAAACATATGAAGGAATGCTCAACATCACTAATCATCAGAGAGATGCAAATTAAAACAACAATGAGGTATCACCTCACACCTGTCAGAATGGCCGCTATCAACAAATCATCAAACAACAAGTGTTGGCGAGGGTTTGGCGAAAAGGGGACTCTAGTGCACTGCTGGTGGGAATGCAGACTGGTGCAGCTACTATGGAAAACAATATGTTGTTACCTGAAAAATTTAAAAATTGAACTTCCGTTTGAGGCAGTGATCACACTTCTAGGAATATACCCTAAGAAGCCTGAAACACCTGTCCGAAAGAATATATGTACCCCCATGTTTGTAGGTGCCCTATTTATAATAGCTAAGATCTGGAAACAGCCCAAATGTCCATCAGTAAACGAACGGATAAAAAAGTGGTGGTACATATACACAATGGAGTACTAGGCAACTGTAAGAAAGAAAGATCTCATATCCTTTGAGACAACATGGAGGGACCTGGAAAGTATTATCCTAAGTGAAAGAAGCGAAACAGAGAAAGGAAACTATCATGTAATCTCACTTATTTGTGTAATATAATAAATATAGCAGTCTGAGGAATGGGGTAGTCCCAGATACGTGGAAGTGGGGTACAGACTGACTATCCCCAGAAGAGGGGGTGCGAGGGAGAACTTATGTGCATGTATGCATGAACAATAGACATGCACACCAAACTGGGGAGAAGGAGGGGTGGGAGAGGAAGGGGGGAATTAATGGGGGAAAAAGGTGAAACATCTGTGACAAAAATAATTGAATTAATTAAATAAAAATAAAATAAATTAAAAATGCTTAGAATCAGAATATATGAAAATATTCCCAGAATAGACAAAACATGAATCAATTCATTGAAATGGCTCACTGCATACCTAGGAAAAATATCCAAAATATTCAGATTAAGGACACACAGTAGTGAAACTATTAGATTTGAAAGGTAATGATAAAACTCTCAAGTCCTCCATCAAATAATTTACAAAAGAAGAGAAATAGACCCTCGTCAGAATTACAAAATCAAGGCAATAATGCAGCAGCATTAACAAAATATTCAATGAAAAAAAGTCACTCGATTTTTCATCTATCCAGTGTATTATTGAAATATCAAGGCTACAGGAAATTTAAAAAAAAAACAGATTGAGCATATAAATCCTTAGGGAATTCTGTAGTCATCAGCTCTTTTTGAACATTTCTTCATCTGCCTTTGCTCACTGCAAAGCCTGATATCAAAGTAGGGGTTGAGCAGAAGCATGAGAGCATGTATTGGAATTTGGTAATGTTTTGCTTTTAACTTGCAGTTATTTCACACTTTTGGCATTCTCTGTCTTGCAATTTTGCTGAGCATTTGGTTTTGTGTAGAATTTACTTTTTAAATGCTATGATTTCCTATGGTTTGGGAGGAAGATATTTCAAGACAGCCAGTTATGCTACTGACAGTGACCTCAGTTAACTAGAATTTCTGATTTGATTGTTTAACATATCAAATCATAAATTTAACATTGGGGTGGTCCCCATCAACTATTTAATAAAAACGTACAAAAAATTCCAAAGTTTTTTTTTACTTCTATCCTTGGTAACTACCTTCTGAATAATTATTATTTCTGATGCACTGTGTCTAGTTCTTACACATTCCATTAAAAAAATATATGAAGTAGCTACTCTTACCCCCCTTTTACAGATGAGAAAGTGAGGCATAGAGAATCAGAATAACTTGCTCAAGATCAAAACTAAGCCACTCCATTGCAAAGTTGGAGCTGTTATTAATAAAACACAAATCAGATCTTGTCACTGCCTGTTTTCAATTCTCCAATGGTTTCCCACTGCTCTCAGAATGTAATATATCTGTCCCTGCCTACTTCTTTGCTTTCTAACTGCATCTCATACCACTTTGCAATTTAATTATTATATTTGTGTCAATACTGACCTCTTTCTCTCTTCCTCAAACTTGCCAAGCTCATACCTCAGAGACTTTGTATTTGCTATACAATTAGCATAGAATACTTTTCTCCTGGGTCTCCCTTCAGGTTTCTCCTCAAATATCACCCCCTCTGAGAGACTGTTTGTGAGCTCCCTATTAAAAGTAGTGCCCTCATTCTACCATTTCACTGTATTCCTCCCCATCTCATTAGCCAATTTAGTTTCATTCATGGCAGTCATCACTGTTTTCCTTGTCTTGTTGTTGCCTCTATTCTCATACATCTAGAATATGTAGCACATAGTAGCCATTCAATATCAATGTATTGAATAAATAATGAATAATATATTGGCAATATTTTGTTTATCAATAATGGGGACATAGGTTCTAACACAACATTTCTATGCTGCCTAACAAAAGAGTTTGTCATTGGATACTGAGATATTGACATTTCTAAGGCATTTTGATGGCTTATGAAACTTAGATAAAATCTTCTAA
This sequence comes from Molossus molossus, assembly GCF_014108415.1. Classification (NCBI taxonomy): domain Eukaryota; kingdom Metazoa; phylum Chordata; class Mammalia; order Chiroptera; family Molossidae; genus Molossus; species Molossus molossus. The sequence continues at coordinate 86,298,177 of NW_023425355.1, read as the reverse complement.
AATGAACTGTTCTTGGAAATTTACAATACATGAATTTCAAGTACAAAAGTCATTGCCTTAAGTAGTTCCTCCTCATTAGTTGGAAGGGGGGGCGGGGAAGATGCCTGTATTACATGCACATGTAATTACTGCTGTGAAAGCTAAGTGAAGGGCATGGAGTTATAGGCCCAGTGAGTTTAAAAAGTTGGGGAGTCCCAAAGTAACATGAACTAAAACTGATCTTGAAGGGTGGGAAAAGGTTAAAAAGCTTTTTTACAATATTTTTTTTTCTTAAAATTGCATTTGGAGTCAACATATTGAAGATTTACATATGTTCCAGAGTCTTCTAAAATGTAAACTTTTCTCTGACTCTGAGATATTTTAAAAACTTCAGAAAGTCTTTGCCCTCACTGGAGTACAATTTTAGAACACGAAGCGGTGATACATATATACTATACTCAGTCATAAGATAAAATACTGCATTTGTAACATGGATGGACCTTGAGAACATCATACTAAGTGAAATGAGTCAGTCAGAAAAAACTAGGAACCATATGACTTTAGCCATATGTAGGATATAAAAGTGAAACTCATAGATATAGACACCACTATAGTAGTTACTGGAGGGAAGGGGGTGTGTGGTAGTAAAGGAGAAAGTGGGCCAAATATATAGTGAAGAAAGATTATTTGACATTGGGTGTTGGGCACACAATAAAATATACAGATCATGTATCATAGAAATGTACACTGAAAACCTATATGATCCTATTAACAAATGCCACCCCAATAAATTTAATTAAAAAAAAACATGAAGCAGATAAATTGTTAAACAGTATCCCTAGTGGTCTCAGAGTTCTTTTAGCTCTTTAAGATGCATCATTTCCCAGGCAAGGAGTAGCTTCATAATTCCGAGAATATGATTCATAGGGGTGGGCAAATGTAGGTTTCCAGTTGTGAGTATGTGAAACACAGAGTTTATTCTTGCATTTTATTTATTTATTTATTTATTTATTTATTTATTTATTTATTTATTGTTATTCATTATTATTGTCATTAACTTACTTTTGCCCTACTTTTTGCTACATCTATAATTACAATTAGTACTTAAGTAGCAAGTTCTTCCCACAGAGCATTACAATGACAAAAAAAAAAAAAAAAAAAGAAAAGATGAAACATTTCCAAAGCCTTTTTTTCCCATTGTGCAGTCATAATCTGTTTGGTGGATGTTCACCCTAGTAAATAATTCTTGGTGGGATGACAGAGAGTTTGAGGTGTCAGACACAGTCTGTTCCACTACATTGGGAGAAAAAGGTAAATTGTCAACAAACATGTCCTACAACTGATATGTTTTGTATGGCGAGCTACACATTTAATAAAGAAGCAGCTGCCACTACTGAATGATTAATCAATACTGGTAAGCAGACATCCTAAGAACTGCTGAGCTGAAGCTTTTCTTTCTCTCCTGCATGTACAAATAAAGGGCTCATGATTTGACTAAAGCCTGTCAACTTGACTGGAAAATAACAAGTGCTATGTAAATGACATTTGCAGAGAAAGAGATTTTCTTCTGGCCACTGCTCCTTATAACTAATAATATCAGATTGGTGGAGAGTAGCAATGCCTTTTCTGATCCCTTCTTAAAGCAGTCTTATCCATCTGTTTCGCCAAGATGTCTTCCCACTTGTTTAGGCCAATGATAAATTCCTAAATGTCATTTCATTGATAACATGTTGGATATCAATGACTTATTGTGTTGCTAAATTTCACATGAGAGTTTATCAAGTCTGCATAGCCCTGAAAGATCAAGACACCTGCAATTTTTCAGGTGCAAAGACTTCTCTACAATAATCTACACCAAACGTGCATGGGTAGCAGTAATTAAAACCACAAAAAATAACTAATTTCAACTTCATTCATGAATTAAGTTTCATTTATCATCATTTCAACTCATCAGATACAATGACATTATACATTTTAGAAAATAATAAAGTCATGGCGTTGTTATTTTTCTTTTTGAGGGAAAAGTCCATGGTCAAACAGACATATGCACACTTAGATGCTTATAGAGGAAGGTGTCTTTACTATTATTTTTACATAAATTGTGCAAGTTTGAAGAACACATATGATTTAAAATCTAAATGTCAGGTCTCCCAAGAACACATTGGAGTATTTCTAAATCTCTATAACAAAGAACTACATTTAATTTCCTTTTTCAGCATTTGGCACTTTAAAAGCCCCTTTACAATTTGCATCTGTGCTACTTAAGCTATTAATTGATATTTCCTCTTCATAATGCATAATGTAAGCCTGAGGACTGCTGTGAACCTGAAGTCAAACCAGTATACTCATTATAAAGCCAATGTCTCAAGACCATACTGATCTCTTGTGCCTATTTTGGTTTTCAATAAAGTCTTGCTCATTCTTAATTCTGACCGAAAAACTATTTCTCCGTGTTAGAGAACCCCATGCCAAGCACAACCACATGGAGCCAAATGGTTTGACTTGATGAAACCATATGGCTTGACTTGAATGTTTAGCAAAGTTAAAAGTGAGACTGTTGTTTTCAGAAACAGCACTTACTGACACTTGAAGGAAAACCCCTGGGTCTTGTGTCCAACTGTTTTACCTAGATTTTTTTCAAGACATCACACTGTTAACAAAGTTACATTAAAAACAATATAAGCAATGGAAAGATGCTTTTATGGAAGGGATACATTCCATTGTCAATGTATGCAAGTTATAAAGTCAGTAATATATCCTACATATGACAATTTGTCTTAATTTCACAGGGTCACAATAAGTACATGGCTACATTTCATTCAGGAAGCCAACAGATGTTAAACCAGGCACCCTCATTTTAAAAGAAATCTTGGCCAATTTGGATAAGTGTTGTCAAGAATCAACAACTATTTAATTCTGTGTTACTGTTCTTGAGTTCAAATTGAAAAAAAAAATACATTTGAGAAAGTTCTAATTATTTTAGCCAAAAAGGTGGAAATATAAAACAAAATAAATCTGATCATTTTAGTAATTTTTAATAGTATAAAAGGAAGTTTAGTTAAGATAAGTATTGTAAGGTATCCCTTTACACTTAACAAGAATGAAATAATTCTGAACATTAAACATAAATAGCATACCACTAGGCATATCAACTATTAGGTGTTAGTCTATATCTTTGGTTGTTTAGAAGCTGCTAGTGAGAGTGGTAAAGTTTTGTTTATTTATTTTGCTTTACTCTTGTGACCTCTGCTCTACACTTATTACTGTTCCAAATGAAGAAATAACTTGGTCTGATGGTTGGAGTGAATTCAGATTTCCCACATTATAAAGTGTTCAGGCAGGGATAAAGAAACTAATGCCACTGGACAGTGGCATACATGGGAGAAGGGCCTTCTCACCCTGGGACAGGAAGTATATTATTGGTCATGTTGCTTTGTTTTTGTTTGCATGGCCTTGATTTTATTTTCATTCCCATTTCCTTTGAATGAAAGGGAGAGGAACTGTGTCCTAGCAAGGAACAGATCCTGTTCACTGTTTAAATGTTCCCATCCTCACATCTGGAGCTCTGTAGGGTGAAGAGAAAGTTTCCGAGCTAGAAATGATCTGGTAGATCATGGCTGAAACCTAGAAGATATTTTTTTTTTCCCTCAGGCTTTGAAAATTAGTTACACAACTATTTTTTATAATTATGCAAGAACTTCCTAATTATATGAATATTAATTATTAGAAGTATGAGCATTTGAAGATAATGTTTCACATACTCAATTCACCAAATATATGCTCTCCAAAGTGTAAACAATAAATTTAAAATATTTAAAATGGACTTTAACACCCACACATGCTGATTGATTAACCTTTCAAAGCACAAAGTAATGTTGTCACTGTTAATAGATGAAAACTTTATACTGTAGTGAACCATTTTGTATGAATGAACAAAGTCATTTTTCTTCTATTTATTTCTGCATAAAATGGAAATAATTTCAGATTAGCAATAAGGCACTGGCAGGATATGTGGTTATCCGAAGGTAATCACTGCCCTGTGGGAGCAGAGGTACTCAATTGTACCTTCTTCTTTGTGACTCCTTAGGGGGGTGATTATCCTATGATATCATATAGCCCCACCCCATTGTGGCTTATTGCTGAATTAGCTACTGCATGAAATGTAGTTCTGTTTGCATTAACTTTATGTCTACTATAATTGTCCTGAGTTGCAGTCCCAAGATGAAAAAGTAGATCAAATAACTACATATATTTTGTTTGACTAATCATGAAAAAATCATTAAGGGATTAAAGTGAAACCATATTACTCCTGCTGATCATATTCAGCAATTCAAAATTATTTTTATTATCCTGATCAATGCAATTCATGAGAATGGCTGTTAATTAGTTACACTAGCAGGTGAGCCATGAAAAATATATTCACTTAATAATACCACAGAACAGCATGTGATTAAGTGTTCTTGTGTCATTTTACCTGAGACACCAAAAAAAAGTCCCTGACCAGCTCACCTTGCTCTTTGAGATTACAGCTCTCCCTTCTTCATTCACCTCTGCTTCCCCAGTACTTTCTAGGGCCTTTTTTAGGATGACACACTAAAACAGCAGGGTTGGGGATTTTATATGCTATTATGTATTTTTCAGCTTAAAAGTTCTCTCTTCTTTGTTGCAATGCCCTGCAAGTAGGGGATTCGGGTAAACTCCACCGAAGCACTATCTATTTCACATTCACAAACTGGAGCTTCACCCTAGAAAATATGGTAATTCAGATGCCCTCATCCTCATCTGACCCACTTGAGGTTGCTAACCCTTTCTCTGGAGAATACAGCTACTGTAACCTGTTAGTTGCTGCCTAATGACTGACAGAAAGTGTTGACATATGTTCCTTACTGAGTTCTTCATTAGTAATGCTAAGCATTTATTGGGGAGTTTTACTATTGCAAGATACATCATGTTCCCTGAAGAGTTGGCTAATATATACTGTCATCGCCACATTTTTATTATGCAGAAATATAAAAGGAGGTGAAAACAGTAACAAATATTTCCAATATACTCCTATTTAAACTATTGAGTTACATTAATTATGTAAATGTCTCTAAATATATGTTAATATGATTTTTCTGTGTACTGAGCTACTGGATTTTATTAAACTCTGCTAATTGGCATTTAAGATCTGCCCCAGTGTTTACCATGTCACTATTCATCCAAACTGAGAGAAGAGTGATGCTAAGGCAAAAGTCAGGGAAAATCCAGATTTCTAGACAGATGAGATGGGAACATAGCCTTTCCACTTTATGCTCTTTTCAGAAGCAACCTGTCGAGTGCCCATTTGGCTTAGTTCCATTTGATTTGCAAGCAATTAAATAGAGACTAGCCTAGATGAAGGAGTTTTTTGTGCAGTTTTTCTGGCCCCTTGGCTAGGTAGTCACACCAATGCACAAGGGGCCATCGAGTGGTGGTAGTGGTGGGGTGGGCTCTTATTCCTCTGAATGCACTGCAGGTCATTTGCTTGGTGTTAGATGATTTCTCCTTCAAAATTCACATTTGAAGAAGGCTTTGCTTCTGTGATGGTTGACTTTGCTCTTTATTTTTGTTGTGACCTTCACATCCTTATTAGAAGTTTTTGTTATTACTTTGTTTATCTTCTATCTCAGGGTATTTTTCATAGTTGTGTTTGCAAAAGGGAGCAGAAGATGCTTGAGGTTTTATCATATTTATGTATGTAACTCTGGCTGGATTGGCTCAGCAGTTAGAGTGTTGGACTGCAGAGTGAAGGGTCTTAGGTCAATTCCTAGTCAGAGGCACATATCTCAGTTGCAGGTTTGATCCTCCGCCCAGGTCGGGTTGTGTGAGAGGCAGCCAATCAGTGTGTCTCTCTCATATCCATGTTTCTCTCCTCTCTCTCTCTCTCACTGTCTCTCTCTCATTCCCTTCCACTCTATGTAAAAAATCAATGAAAAAATATCCTCAGGTGAATCTTAACCAAAAAAAAAAAAAAAATGTATGTATGCACATGATGATAAAGAGTGAACTAGTTCCAAAAAATTTGTTAAGACAAATAGCAGTCTCCAGCTCTGCCCTTCAGCCCTATCTCCTTCCCCATTCTCAAGAGGCAACTGCTTTCAACTTTTCTTTAGTTCATTATTTGAGCATTTATGTCCATTTCTCTAAATAACACAATTGTATTGCTAGTGCTTGATTTGCCAATTTCAGGTATTTTATATTTACACTCCTCTATGGAAAATGAGCATTTAGCCTTATTGCCTTCCCCTTTCCCCACCACTTACTGAATAAAATATGTCCCATCCCTCCAAATTCCCAATGTTTATATCAAAATTTTAGTTATATCAAAATTTTAGTTATTTTGCAGTCTTGTGATTATATATGCTATTCAACACTAAACCATATACTAAACTACAATTTCCCTTTTCTGCACAAGTCTTTGGAGTTAATCATCATCTTTGGTTTTTATTTTTGTTTGGCTTATTTTTTTACCCACTTATCACTAATGCAACCCCAAACCATCTATCAGCTATAAAGATACCATCAATACATTCACTCACATCAGCTACCAATATCATTTTTTAGATAAATCTCATTCAGAGCTTTCTGACAGACTCTAATCTAGACTAGTTCCCTCTGTATTTGGGAATCTCTTCACCATCAACCTGCAACCTAACCTTGCCTCTCTCTGTTGGTGTTCCTGTTCCCTATATGGATGTCATCCTCTCCCTCAATTTATTTCTTCATGTTGCTGAATAAACATATCCTCTGGCAGTTTATTGAGAAATGATTGGTTAGAGGCAATGTTTTGTGAGATCTCAAGTATCTGAAATGTCTTCATTACACAACCCACTTGACCGATATTTTGAGAAGGTCATTTTCTTTGAGAATTGTGAATTGTCTTCTAACTTCTGGTGTTGCTATAAAGTTCAAACACAGTCTGATTTCTGTTCCTTTGTACAATATCTGCTTTCCCCCTCCCACTTCCCTCTGTCTCTCTCCCTACCTCACTCTTTCTCTTCCTCCCTCCCATTAGAAGCTTATGAAAATTTCTCTTTATCTCATTCTTTTTCCTGGAATATCACCATGTTCTCTGGCCTCCAGCAGTCTGTAGAAAACAGATTGGCCTGGTGGTCTCTGAATTTAGTTGGTGGTGCATAAATATTTTCACATAGTTCCCAGGAAAGTACCTAGGACAGCAACTTTCTGTTTTACCCTCTCCAAAGAATAAACCTTCTATTTTCTGCAGGGGTTGAAAAAATGAAGGAGTATAAGAATTAGGGAAAGAAATTATGGTTTTAACATCTCAACCAATCCTCTATATTTTGGACCTTGTTTACTCCCACTTCCAGGGATAGCACCACCACCAATTTCTGGGGCCTTTGAGGGAGCTGTGACATAAATTGAATTGATTGTCAGCTTCTCCCACTGCTAGCTTAGGATTTGGATCTGCATCAGTTATTATTTGTCCAAATGCTTTCTAGCTTCCTAAATTTTATTTCCTCCTCCATTTTCCAAGTACTTTAGGTTTATTTATTTATCCTCACCAGAGGATATTTTTCCATTGATTTTTAGGCAGAGTGGGAGGGAGGCAGGAAAGGAGAGAGAGAGAGAGAGATCCATGTGAGATAGACACATCAATTGGTTGCCTTCCACATGACCCCAACCAGGGCTGGGGATCAAACCCTCAACCCAAATATGTGCCCTTGACCAAGAATCAAACTGCTCCAACCATGGAGCCAAACTGACCAGGGTAAGTTTATAACTTTTAAAAGTCTCTTCATTGTAGTTTTGGTGTGGTTTTGAGAGGGAGTTAAATTAGTTGTGTGTGACCAATTCACTACCAAGTCAAAGCAGATCATTCAAATATGACCCTTCTCCCTCTCTTGCTCTCTCTCGACATCAATTATGTTTCTGATGTTGCACAGTTAGTTATGAAAACTAAGCAAGAACCTGAAATTTAGCAAACATAAACATACGGTAAATAGAGGTCCTGAGAAGAATGTCTCAGATGTATTTCTGAATAGATTTCAGACATTCATAAAGTCTGGATAGCTCAGACTAAGCAGTTCCAAAAGGCTGTCCTATAATTCTAACCGAAGGGTCCATGAACGTTTAGCCACACCCTACTCACAGTTATGTTTACACGTCGGCAGATCCTTAGCTGAAGCGAACATTTTATAAAATGAAATTTACAGTCTAGTGCTCTTCTACCACTACTAGCAGAAAACTTCTACATTCATATCCATGTACAGTTTACAGAGTATTTATACATGTATTAATTCATTTAACTCATACCTTTGCAAAGAAAGAGAGAGAGATCATTGTGAGAGAGAAACATCAATCAGTTGCTTCCCATATGCCCCTGACCAGGGATGGAACCTGCAACCAGGAATTGAACCAGCAACCTTTTGGTTCACGGGATGATGCCCAACCAACTAAACCACACAGGCCAGAGGCTCCCTAGGCAATTTTGATGCTAAGCCAAGGTTTCGAACCTATGCTATTCACCAAATTTCCTCTTTAGTTCCTAGGTGGCCTAGAACTGTGTATATATTTACCATCATGTCCCCTTTTTCATACCTATGTTTTAGACTCCATGCCAGTACAGAAAAACCATCATGATAAACTATTTATTTTTAAAAAGTGTTAGACCAATAAAAATTGGTCTCCCCATACTCACTGTTTGACTGTCACAGGAACTTGCTGGTTTAGAGAATTAATAGTTGGTCAGAAGTTATTTGAATTGAGCATATCAAGTTCCAGCTACAGTCTCGCCCAGTTTTCCTGAATATGTAGGGAGGTCATTCTGTGTAGTTAGCCTGGGCTCCGTTGCAGGGTCTTCAGAATGATCTATTTCAAACACTATTAGGGAAACCTGATGTTTCAAACTAAAGTATTTAAAACAGACTTCTCCTTTTTCAAGCAAGAAAAGATACAAAGGGAGGCTGGATAAGGGGCAAAGAAGAAAATGCCACATAGCTACTTCGGGATGAATAAAAAGCCTAGAGGAGGAAAAGCAATAGGATGGTTCAATCTCAGAGCTGTTAGGGACAGGTCACCCTGCCTGAGCTCAGTTGGGGGCATATGGAGTTGATGAAACCAAGGTCAAAGAGCTGAATCTCCAGGTGACACTTAGCTGTGCTCTATGCAGGGGCCACATGCCATAGCCCCAAACCCCATCCAGCTGACTTAGTGGGAGTGTAGGCCAATGGTCCTATGGAATCCCAAGCCTCATCATGTGCAGACTACCCCTCTAGTCAGGCAGGCCATAATCGTAGAACCTCACATATCATTTTTATCTTCAGCAACAAACAAAAGCTATTATCACATATCCAGGGAAACTTATTGGAGGTACTGCTCTATATGCTCTATAAACAAATATTTACCTACATTTTTAAAAGTACATTTAGAAAAATATATATATTCTCCCTTAGCAGGCCTTGGGCTTAATAAGTTTTCTTCCTACAATTCTGAGATAAAATTAAAATGAAAGGACCAAAGACTCTTCTAAGGAGAAAATGAGAAGATGGCTAAAAAGAATAAGATCAATTCTTCCAGGAACTTCTTCCATAATAAATCAAAGCTAATTTGCATAGCCCACATGTAGTTCCTATGGACTTAAGTGATTTTTGCCTGCCCATCCTAGAACAAAATCTGCTGTTCACGGAACTGCAAGCTCTAGACACTATCAGGTGGCCTCTTCAGAGAAAAGACAATTTGCATTGTCAGGCTCCTGAGCACATTTTCATAATCAGTCTGATCATGGGTGCACAGCAGCTGCTTGATTGATGGTACTAGACAGAGAATAAAGAGAAGTGCCAGGAGTGCCCTCAGATATGACATAATAAAAAAATCAGTCATCTGACTAAAAGACTCATAAAGGCTCTTTCAGATGTGACACAGGAGTATGTCTTAGGCAAAGCTAATGAGAAAATGTGGTGGTAAGCATTAGATAGGAACAAGTTATGAGAAAGCTGCACTTTTAACAAAAAAGGAGAGTCCATTGAAAATGGTATGTAGTCTTGCTCTAATCAGAAATGACCTGTGTTTTGAAACAAGTGTTTGAATATAAAGATGTTTGTTCAAAAGTGTTTTACTTCATTTGTCAAATGAAGGAGCATGTACTTAAATGTGGTCATTTCTAGGGAAGGCAACATTGCACAGAAAGTAATCTTGGCCCTCTCAGAACAAAGAAAAAACATCCTTCGCTAATGATGCAATAGATGATGCAGTCTATGCCTTGGAAGCATTGATCATAGCTGGAAGCCATTAAATAAGGGATTTACATAATAATTTGCATGCCACAAGAACAACCAGCATGTGCATGACACTTTTTGGTATTTAAATAACTTGTGTTGTTTTTCATTTGATTCTTATTGAGGAAAGCAGGGCATAAATGATTATCAGCTTGATTCCAGAGGGAGAGAGAGAGACAGAGCGAGAGAGAGAGAAAGAGAGAGAGAGAGAGAGAGATGGAGGGAGGCATGGAGGGAGGGGGATAGAGAGAGAGAGAGAGAGAGAAACTGAGGCTCTAACAGGTGAATTATCTTAGCTAAAGACCTAGAACTGTCAGTAATGGGGGTGGGCCTGGAGCCCAGGTCTCCTGTTTCCAGAGCTCTGGACTTCTTCATCCTGCAGGTAAGACAGGGGAATGACTTGTAGACAACTTTGCATACAAAGTGAAGTGTTTTGTTTTGTTTTTATTCAATTAAAGCATTGCCCAAGAAATTTGACATCAACTAATTATGATGACCTATATCTGCCCTACTCCCTGTGGCTCATGTCTGTGGGTGGACCTTAGGTCCAATATTATATTTTTATGGCACTATCAGTGATAGCAGCATAGCAAGAACAATAAACTTAAGAGGAAGGAAAATTAGACCAAATAGATTTTGATGAGAATTGCTAATGTCTGGATCAACATAAAGGTCCTCATTTATATTGATAAATCTTGAATAAACAGGTAACAGCAAGAAAAATTGGAAGAGAAACAAAAACAACCATGTCATGTTTCTAAGGGAAACAGGGTGTATAGTACACTACACACACACACACACACACACACACACACACACACACACCGAGTTGGCATTTACAGGTACTTTATGAATGGAAAAGTCTCAAGAGTGGGCATACCATTTCTGGGGTTGTGTTCCAGTCACTTTTCACACATGATCCCTCCCCTGCCGATGTTTACCACTCTATGAAATCATAATGAAAAGTACCCACTTTACTTGGTTTTGAGGGTGGAAAACATTTCTTAAAGAAAAGAAATATGATAAATGTGGAAATTTCTTATTTTGGATATAAGAAAAACCCTGGGCTCAGTTTAATCTTGCTCTCATGATTCTCAAGTTCTTCTAGAAGAATACCTGAGTATTTCTCGATAGCCACTAGGATGCCATTGAGAGCATTCCCACACTCTCTGATACCCTGGGACCTTGAATGAGAAAATGCTGGGGTTTTCTTCCACATTCTAGCAGAGAATCTGGGGAGAAAAGGATGCACTCATGGAGAATCACAAAGGTCTCAGGGGCACCGTAAATTAAAGGAAGAATGAAAAGAAGGAGGGAGGTGGAAGAAGGTAGGGAGGGAAAGATAGGGAGGGATCATAAAATTGCTAAGAAAGAAAACAAGGAAAGCCTAAATGTAGCATAGAGTATGGTTATGCAAAGAGTTCTCAGTGGACCACCAGTAGCAAGGCCTGTGTACATGTCCACTCACTAGGAAGGAAGAGGTGTTAAAGCGAAGACAGAGATAGAAAAATAGTAATATTCATTCTAGATCTCCTTGAGCAATATTATCTTTAGACAAAGGGGAAGGGCTAGTTATATTCTGATGACTTTGCTTCTTTCTTTTTTTTTTTTTTTCCCCTTCTAATAGCCAATGGTCGTCTTTGCTACTTAGCCAGCAAATCCAAAAATAGCTCTCCGTTTACACTGCCAGCTCTGCTCTCTGTAGAAGGTAGTATATTTTAATATCTTTCCAAATAAGTGATTCATGGTAATGATAAACAGATGTCTTTACTAAAGGAGAAGTACACTCATGTTCTGGATCAGTCTTGACATAGAGAACTGCTCTGTGAATGACATCAGTGTCTAATACATTGAACAACAGGGCTTTAATTTTGCTGAAAGGTATTACAGCTGTGGCATTTTACTGTTTTACCTACTTCCACGTCTAGGTGGGTCTCCTCCCTAATGTGGCCTTTTGAGGTTACAAGAATGTAAATTATACATCTGTCTTACAGTTGCACTATTTATATTGGTATTTTTTGAAGTTTACTTTCTGCAATGTATTTTGGGCAACAAGATTGCTTTTTAATATGATACATTAAGCTGATGGAAGTGTGCCTAGTTTGTAAGGAGCCGATGAAATTTTCCTAAGAAAGAAATGCTTACCCTAGAGCCACTTGGGGGACATACTAACTGACAAACAATTACAGAGCTTCTGCAAATCTACCTGCTAGAGGCTGCATAGATTACACTGCTACACTGAGAACCTGGATGCAAGGGGTCTACATAGAATGCAGCAAATCCACATTTTGAAACTCATAACATCCCTACATGCAAATATATAAATTGTCCCTTTCCAAATGTCAGGAAATTTCTAGGAAGGTACTGTAGTATTTTTCTGAAACTAGAAGTAGTCATCCTCCTCTGAAGTCTAACTCCCTGGTTTCTTGCAGCACCTCTAGAGGATCAGGATTCATATTCACAACAGTGCATATAGTAGCCTCTTGAGGAGGGATATTAATGAAGAAATGTTCTCATGACAGAGCTCATATTTTATTAGAGTGTGAAGGGTACAGTGTTTTAAGAGCAGCTTTTTAATTTCTCATAATTAACCCTGCCAGAAGTAACATCAATGGCATCAACGACAGCAAATCTAAAATGTTACATCAGCACACGGAAATGCTTCTCACTGCCTCTGTATTTCTCCCTATGTTGGAAGAGAAAAGTTCTCACACTCTATCAAGTTGATTATCTTGTCACCACGCTGAGATCTTCTGGGATAAAAGCACTTTTCCACCTCCAGTGCTGGGAATGCCAACCTACCTCAGCTCTTAACTGGCCACGAACCATGCACATCCATGGTTTCAGGTTCTTTTAATCAATGGCATACCATGGATCATCTGAACTCCATGGTGCGTATGGATACTCAAATTTTGAGGCTGTCATTGCATTCATACAAGTTCTATTCTGACTCTCCATTGAAACACAGACCAGGGACCCCATGTCTCACTTTACTTTAGTTTCATAACAGCTCTAAAACAATCCAGTGCAAATTATTAGAAAACAAAAGACAGTGGCATGCAGGTGACTGTACAAATATGACTTTGCACTGATAACCAAGTGTAATTATCTATCACTCTAATATTTCTGCCTTTAATTAATGCATATCACAGTGAAAGGTAAACATATTGATTAGTTTGCAGTTCACTTTTGGTTTTGGATCGGCAATTTTCAACCTTTTTCATGGCATGACACACATATACTAATTATTTACTAAGATTCTGCAGCACACCAAAAATATATTATATTTTTGCTGATCTGACAAAAATAAGTACAATTTTGATTTATTCACATGGGACAGTGTGATTTATTCGACAATCTAAGGGAAAAGAAGGCAGTGCCCCTGACAAAATAGTTAGGTATTGCATGTTTTACAAATTCTTGCAGCACACCAGTGTCTCTTGCAGCACACCAGTTGAAAATCGCTGGTCTGGACTAAAAAAAAAAAAAATCCCATGAAAAGTTCTGCAACTTGAATCAACCACTGCCATGGGCTCACAGTTTTCTTCATTGGAATCCAGGAATCAAAGGCCAATCCCTTCTCTAACCTACAAAAATAACTCTCCCCTGGTTTGATCTCTTGGTGCAAAGTAGCAAATTGAAAAGTTGGAAAGGCTAACAAAGGGGAAACCTGATGAGGTGACAACTGTGAAACTTGCATTGCCTGCCAGTTTCATGAGTGAAACTCTTAAAGCAAAAGCATAACTGGCACTCTATCATTTCAAAGAGTGACTGCTCAACTCAAATAATTGCATTAGAAACATCTGCATTTTACACATATGAACAAATATTGCTGTTTCTGGTTTAACACTGTATTTTATTAACTTGGAAAGTCATGCTATATGTATGCCCACACAAGTCCATGTACTGCATACAAACCAGTGCTGAAGAGAATAAAGGCACAGACTATTTTCCTGGTGTTAAAAGTCTACCTACATCAGGAGTCATTCTCAGAACTAGTGAAGCCACCATAGCTAAAGCACACTGCTGTTTCTTGAAGAAGACCTCAAAGCACTGCCTTTTGGGGGAAGTAGAAATTCATGAAAACTCAATGTAATCAACTACCCTATCATGGAATGCCTATTAGAAAGAGCATGCAGGGTAACCAGGAAATTGTAAGATGCAAACACAGAGAATTGGACTACCATTTACAAAAGAGTGGGTGGATCTCTAAGCATGCATTGAAAACAAATATACGTCTAGATCAATAAATTTGCTTTTACAATAAGGTTTCATATAACTCTGGATTTGATATGTCCTCTTTGCAAAGGTATTTAGGGCTAGCCAAACTATGTAATTTAGTTAAGCCACTTTCTTTTGGCACAGAGATAAAGGTAACTTCAGTATGATGTTTCCTTTTAAGGGCTCAACTCAAACTTTCACTACAGGCCTTTCTTAAGATCTAGCTCTCTAATAATGTAGCAGTTATGCACCCATGTGCTCTTTCTAGGAGTTATTATCCCCTTAAAGCCATGTTTTTATAATCTCCTTTCTTTTTTCAATTATGAAATTTATTACATATTTCATGCGGCAGATTAAAAAAAATTCTGAGCTATTCACAGACACTTTGTAGGCTTTTTTATTATGAGTAATATGTTTTAATTTCCCATGGTTCTGGAAACACTGCAAGAATGAAGGTAAAACTAACAGCCCCTTCCTAAGCCTATCCTCTAACATATGCAAAATGCTGTCTGCATAATGTTATAAGTGTTTTCGTTTAATAGAGATGCTATCTTCCCCTTTAGATTGTCTTAGTCAGTGAGTCCATAGCAGAGTAAAAGAGCAGTTGAGCTCCAGTCAAAAAGATAAGCATTAATAGTATCATGCTGGGGTGAGGAGAGCAGGAAACATTACTACCTTATTCAACGCTGGGTACCCAGTACTCAGAATGGGTACTGGCACCTCTGGAAGGTGCCCAGTACATAAATAGTTGTTGGAAGAAAATCAGGGAGTGGGGAAAAAGAAGGGAAGGAAGTAGGAATGAAAAGAGGGAAGGAGAAGAAAAAAGAAAGGGAGTAAATAGAGGGAAAGAAGGATAGAGGGGGAAGGGGGAAAGGGAAGAAAGGAAGGCTGTACTAGCTATGAGTCCTTGGGCAAGTAATTGACCCTATGAGCCTCACCCTTTATTAACTCAAATGAAGAGGGTAGACCAAATAATTTCTAAAATTACTGTCAGCTCTAAAACTCTATGATTCTATTATTTAAAATGTCCATTGCTGTCAATGGTACTATAGATAAAAATGTACTTTGTTCACCAAAGGAACACGTAAAAATATTCAGTAGAGTATATCTTATTAGTCCAATATTGATCACATTCTCCAAACACTAGAGAATTATTTATTTCAATTATTTAAAGCCCACTGGAAAGATGAATAAAGCATATATTTGCTTAAATTGTAGACTGACAGAGCTCAGATTAATAATTGTTTTCATAAGTTTACTAAAACACTTATCACCATTCTAGTTCAACAAGTTGAGTATTATCTTCTTATAATAAAATATACTCAAGAGAGAAAAGAAAAATAATATCACCTGAAATGAACACATGAGGTATACTAATCTTTTGAAACTCTAAAAGTCTAAAAAATATTTCCATCATGGTGTGACTGAGATTATCTTCTGCTAACTAAAGCACCACTGTCACTAATTCCTGCACTTCCAAAATTAAAATCTCCTGGAAGTGAGGTAATTAAGTTTCTCCAACTATTCTCAAAACCCTTTAATCCAAGGCTAGTTAACACTGTGGGTTTGTCGAGCAGGTACTTAATAATACAACAAGCAAGGGTATTTCTATAACTTCACATTCAGTATTGGTGAATCTACAGCAAACAAATTTAGAACCCTTTTAAAATAAAATTATATTTGCTCAAGTTTGAAATATATTCTAAGATCATATACTTCATCTGAATGCACACTTATCAAACTAAGTTATTGGTGTGCACACAGTTGTAACTGTGTTCCAATGTGATATTTTCTTCATTACACATGCTGAAAGAGGTGAGCTAAAGTAAAGAACGGTTGTTATTCATTCATTTTCTTGGCTCTGGATTGTTATCTCTTTACTTCTCTCTCATTCCCTCCATCTCTCCCTCTTTACCTCACCCTCTCACTCTCCTCTTGCTCCCTCTACCCCTCCATGTCTGTCTCCCTCTATCCCATTCTTGCTCTTCTAACATAATAGCAGAGGCTGGTTGAACAATTACTTAAAACAATGCAGTTAATATTAATAAGCCCCCCTCATCCTATACACATAATTAAAAATCACCAACAGTTCCCCATTATCCCGAGAGCAAAATTCAAACTCCTTGACCTGACACTTAGGATCCTTCATTTAGAAGCTATGTGACAAAAACAGAGATGGCAGCAGAGTGAATGGAAGCTACAGAGACCATCTCCCAGGACCAAACTGGAATTACAACTAAAATAAAGACAAATCATCAGGAAAAAACAACTGAAGAGCAGGTGGAAGAAAGCCAGTGCAACCAAGGACAGAAAGAGGATATCAAATTGAGCCTGACAAGAACTGCAAAGGCATGTGGGGATAGGCTGGGAGCCCATGAACAGCAACAAGAGCTGTATTAGCTATGTGCACATACTGCTGAGAAAGTGGCGGTTTTAAAAAGCACCAAATCAGCTACAGCCACTCACATTGGGCTCCAGAAAAGGGAGGGCAGGCTGTACTGGAACTGTGTGGAGGGAGTCTGGGGCTCCGGGCTCAGGAGAGAGCTGAGAGCTGGACAGGACGATACCAGGAGTCCTGTACTGAATCACTCCCTCACAGGGCAGTGGTAATGTTACTCAATGAGCTCCTTCCCAGACCCATAAGGAGAAGCAATGGACCCTCCCTCGGGAATTCAACACCACCAGGTCAAGCCAAAGAAACACAAATTGAGGCCCATTAACATCTAAAGTCTATAGGGAAAAAGCGCCCCACTGTTGAAATCCTCTTACAGCTGAGGGATTTTTTTTATTTAGCTGCAAGCTATAAATAGAGGCTCATCAAGTAACTAAAACTAATAGCCTCCAGGAAAAAAGCCAGAGGATAACTAAACATTTCTTTGCTTTGAAAATCTACCCAGGAAAGCAAAACTTGAGAGTGGTGTTTAATATGAGTCCTCCCACACCAATCCAAACCCAGTAGAGGAAGCCACAATTAGTGGAACACCAACAACCACAGGAAAAAATTGGCAGGCTCCGGAACTGACTGAGACAGCCAAAATGGTGAAATAAAGAAAAAAAAAATGACAAATGAAATAACAATATAATTCTGCAGGAGAGAAAAAAAAAGTAACATAAAATTAAGCAGGATATCGGAGGGAGAGGTCAAAGTAATTATCATGAGGAAACTCAACAGTATGAGTAAAGAGCTCAATGGCATAAATAAAGAATAGAAGTATTTAAAACTAAACAATTAGAAATGAAGAATGACAAAGCAGAAATAAAGAACACATTGGAAGGAATAACCAGCAGAGTAGAGAAAGGTGAGGACCAGATCAGTAAATTAAAAGACAAAGACGAAAAAAATCGCCAAATCAGAAAACCAAAAAGAAAAAAAAAAATTAAAAAACAGGAAAACAGCCTAAGAGCACAGTAGGACAATATGAAATGTAACAAAATCCAATCACAGGTATGCCAGAAGTAGAAGTAAATAAGTAAGGATTAGAGAATATATTTGAAGAAATAGTGGCAGAAAATTTCCCTAGCTCGGTGAAGAAAAAAGGCATACAAGTCCAAGAAGCACAGAGAGCCCCAAAAAAGAAGAACCAAAGAGGCCCACAACAAGGCACTTTAATAATTGAAATGCAAAAAATTACAGATAAATGGGGAATCCTAAAGGCAGCAAGAGATAAACAACAGGTTATCTATAAAGGAACCCCCATTAGGCTATCAGCTGACTTCACAACAGAAACACTACAGGACAGAAGGGAATGGCATGAAGTAATCAAGGTTGTGAGAAACAAGCATCTGAATCCAAGACTACTCTACCCAGCAAGGCTATCATTCAAAATAGAAGGTCAAATAAAGAGCTTCCCAGACAAAAAAAAAAGGCAAAGGGAATAAAACAGCACTAAACCAGCACTGCAAGAAATGTTAAAAGGACTGCTGTAATTAGTAGAAGTAATAATAAGAAAAATATAACCATACTGAACAAAAATGGCAATAAATAAGTACATATCAATAATCACCTTCTGGAAGTCTTGGCCACAGCAATCAGACAAGAAGAAAATATAAAAGAGATCCAAATTGGAAAGGAGGAAATGAAACTGTCATTATTTGCAGATGACATGACACTATACGTAAAAAACCCTAACGATACCATCAACAATTTACTAGACTTAATAAATGAATTTGGCAAAGTAGAAGGATACAAAATTAACATCAAGGAATCCACGACATTCTTATACACCAATGATGAACTCACAGAAAGAGAAACTAAAAAAATCCCATTTACCATAGCAGCCAAAAAATTAAGATACCTAGGAATGAACTTCACCAAAAAAAAAATAAAGGAACTATTCCCAGAAAACTACAGGTCATTGAAAAAAGAAATAGAGGAACATATAAAAATGTGGAAGCACATACCCTGTTCATGGATTGGGAGAATTAACATAATTAAAATGTCCATACTACCCAAAGCAATCTATAGATTCCATGCAATCCCCATCAAAATACAAATGACATACTTCACAGAACTAGAACACATACTTCAATGGTTTATTTGGAACCAAAAAGACATCAAATAGCCACAACAATCTTGAAAAAGAAGAACAAAATTGGAGGGATCACATTCCAGATTTCAGGTTACACTACAAGGCCACTGTAATCAAAACAGCCTAGTACTGGCACAAGATAGATCAATGGAACAGAATAGACAACTCAAAAATAGACCCAAAACAATATGCTCAATTAATATTTGACAAAGGTGGCAAGAGCATACATTGGAGTAAAGACAGCCTCTTTAATGAATGGTGTTGAGAAAATTGGACAGCTACATGCAAAATAAATGAAACTAGACCATCAACTTACACCATGCACAAGAATAAACTCAAAATGGATAAAAGACTTAAATGTGACACATGAATCCATTAAAATTCTAGAAGAAAATGTAGGTGACAAAATTTCAGACATCATATGCAGCAGAATTTTCACTGATACATTACCTAAGGCAACAGAAACAGGAGAAAATGAACACATGAGACTACATCAAACTCAAAAGCTTCTGCACAGAAAAAGAAACAACCACCAAAATGGAAAGGCAACTGACTCTATGGGAGAGCATAATTGTCAACGATGCATCAGATAAGGGGTTAATTTCCAATATATAGAGAGAGTGCTCATATAGCTCAATAAAAGGAAGACAAAGAACCCAATTAAAAATGGGCAGAGGAACTAAATAGACACCTCTCCAAACAGGACATACAAATGGCCAAGAGACATATGAAGAAATGCTCAACATCACTAATCATCAGAGAGATGCAAATTAAAACAACAATGAGGTATCACCTCACACCTGTCAGAATGGCTGCCATCAACAAATCATCAAACAAGTGTTGGCGAGGGTGTGGAGGAAAAGGGACTCTAGTACACTGCTGGTGGGAATGCATACTGGTGCAGCCACTATGAAAAACAATATGGTGTTACCTCAAAAAAATTAAATATTTAACTGCCATTTGACCCAGTGATCCAACTTCTATGAATATAGACTAAGAAACCTGAAACACCAAAAAGAAAAAAATATGTACCCCCATGTTTATAGCAGCACTATTTACAATAGCTAAGATCTGGAAATAGCCCAAATGTCCAACAATAGACAAATGTATAAAAATGTATCAGTAGACAAATGTATCCTTTGAGACAAAGTAGAGGGACCTAGAAAGTATTAGCCTAAGCAAAACAAGCCAAGCAGAGAAAGACAATTATCACATTACCTTACTTATTTGTGGAATATAATGAACATATCAGTCTGAGGAACAGGGTACACCCAGAGACGTGGAAGTAGGGTACACACTAACAACCCTCAGAAGAGGGGGTAGAAGGGGAGGGAAGAGATAAAACACAGAACTTATATGCATGTATGCATGAACAATAGACAGGACAACAAAGCTGGTGATGGGGTGGGGGGAATGGGAAGGAGGGTGTCAAGAGGTAAAAAAAGGAGAAACATCTGAAACATTTATAAATAAATAAATAAATAAATAAATAAATAAATAAATAAATAGCGTTGGGAAAATTGGACAACTACATGCAAGAAAATGAAGTTGGACTACCAACTTATACCATATACAAGAATAAACTCAAAATGGTTAAAAGACTTAAATGTGCCTTGTGTATCTATCATAATCCTACAAGAATATGTAGGGAAGAAAATTTCAGACATTGCATGCAGCATAATTTTTATTGATAGAACACATAAGGCAAGAGAAACAACGAAAAATATAAATAAATGGAACAAATCAAACTAAAAGGCTTCTGCAGAGCCAAAGAAACAACCATCAAAATGGAAAGGGAACCCACTTTATGGGAGAGCATCATTGCCAATGATACATCAGATAAGGGGCTAATTTCCAAATATATAGTGTACACGTACAGGTCAAAAAAGTAAAGACAGTCCAATTAAACAAGGGGTAGAGGCCTGGCCAGTGTGGCTCAGTAGTTCAGTGTCAACCCATGCACCAAGAGGTCACCAATTTTTTTCCCAGTCAGGGCAAGTGCCCAGGTTGTGGGCCACATCCCCAGTGGGGTCATGCAGGAGGCTGCCAAATGATGTTCTTGCTCATCAATGTTTCTATCTCTCCCTCTTCTTTCCACTCACTCTAAAAATCAATAAAGAAAAAAAAAAATTAAATGGGCAGATGACCTAAATAGATACCTCTCCAAACAGGACAAACAAATGTCCAGGAGACATACAAAAAATGTTCAACATTACTAATCATCAGAAAGATGCAAATTAAAATGACTATTATGTATCACCTAACACCTGCCAGAATGGCTGCGATGAACAAATATCAAACAAGTGTTGGCGAGGGTGTGGAGAAAAGAGGACTCCAGTACACTGCTGGTGGGAATGCAGACTGGTGCAGCCACTATGGAAAACAATATGGTGTTACTTCAAAAAGTTAAAAATTCAGCTGCCATTTGACCCAGTGATCTCAATTCTAGAAATATATCCTAAGAAGCCTGAAACACCAATCAGAAATAATACGAGCAATATTACATGATCTCACTTATTTGTGGAATATAATGAACAAAATAAACAGATGAACAAAAATAGATCCGGAGACATAGATGTAGGGTTCAGACTGACAACCCTCAGAGGAGGGGAGTGGGAGGGAGGAGGGAAAAGATAAATCACAGAACTTATATGAATGCATGCAATAACCAAGGGACATAGACAACAATCCTGGGGGTGGCAAGCAGGATCAGGAGGAGGATGTCAATGTGGGAAAAAGGAGAAACATCTGTAACAAAAATAAATTAAGAAAAATTGCAAAAAATAATTTTAAAAAAAGCTACTTGACCTTGGACAAGTTACTTATCTCTGTGGCTCAATTTGTCCTCACGTGTAACTTTGGGATAAATGTGATAATTATTTCATAGGGTTGGTGAAAGAAGTAAATGTATTGATATACAGTCTGGGGCAAAATGTGTTTCCAATTGTGAGTGTGTGAAACAGTTTATTCTTGCATTATTATTTATTATTATATTATATTTCATGCAAAAACTGTAAACCTACTTTTGCCCCAATCTGTATACATGTTAACCACACAGAACAGTTCCCCCAAAATATTAGCTAGCATGCTACTCCATCCACATGGAGTCTCAGCATATATTTTAGGCTCTACCACCCATGGCTCCCATCCTGAATATTCTAATCCAATCAGATTGCTTTATTCTTTCTTTTTAAATGATACCCCTTGATGTCCTACCTTTGTGCTTTTTGCACCAAAAATAAATATTTATGAAGAACATATTATGTGTCAGGGACTGTGCTGAATGTTGCATGGGTTAACTTGTTTAAACATTCCTCCAGTTTACAGAAGATAACTGACACCTGGAAGAAAAAGTAATTTGACCACAACAGCAGTGCTTAAAAATGGCAGAGCCAAACGTGAGTTCCATGCATTCTGGCTCCAGGGCTTCCCTCAAAATCACTGGGATGTCCTACCTCTGTTTGCATTCACTAGCTCTTCTACCTCCTGCTATCGCATTCCCCATTTCCCTAACCTACTCATGTGCTCTCCAAAACCATCTCAAATATCATCTTTCAGACATCCTCCAACTAGGTCAGTCCTGAGTTCTTCACCTCAAAAGACTCAGAGCAGTCATACCTTCTGTGGAAGTTGGGGCAATACATTTGTCAAATAATAACCTAATATTCTGGAATAGCACCTCTATTTTCTTGAATTCTAAAATATTTGATTTTCTTTTTGTTTATGTTTTTCTTCTTTCTCCAATTAGACCTGATGATCTTTAAGGTCAGAAGCTGCAGCTCATGTTTCTTTTATGTCCTAAATAGCACTCGGCACAAAGTCGATATTCAGTAAAAAAGTGATTATTTGATTTAAACCCAGGGGCACATAACTAGGTCAAGCTGACTGACCTTGGCACCTCACTTTAATTACTGGTAAGCAGACATAATAAAATTCAGTGTTTCAGTCCCTTCCTTGATTATCTAATTATTACATCAGCCATTTTTCTAGTTTTCTCTCCTTTGTGCTAATGTTTCCTTTATATTCTCTGTCATCATTTTAAAGTGTCCCAGATTCGAGGGACTTCCAAGATGGCCATGTAGGTAAACATGGTATCGCGTCCTCCCACAAACACATCAAAGTTACAACTAAAGTAGAGAACAACCATCATTCAAAACCACCCGAAATCAAGCTGAATGGAAGTCTTACAACTATGGAATTAAAGAAGCCACATCAAGACTGAAAACCAAAACCCATCACTCCAGTCAGGTGGAACAGAATGATGGAACCACCCTAACCCACTCAAAACTGCAAAGGGTTGCTCGACAAGAAAAACAAGTTTCAGGAGACCCCAGCCCTGACCAATCAAGGACTGAACGACCACCCACCCCAGCCCTAAGTTTAAAAATCCTTAGTCTGGAAGAGTCGGTTGCTATTTTCTCCGTAGAGGTAGCCGGGCAAGTCTTTCCCTCAATAAACTTGCACTCTTCTGGTTACTCAGCACTGCCTCGTTCTTACAAAATGAAAGAATAGAACAAACCCCCAGGAAAAGAACTAAGCAAACTGGAGATAAGCAATCTAACAGATGCTGAGTTCAAAATACTGCTTATAAGGATGCTCAATGAACTTAGTGAGAACCTCAGTGAACTTAGTGAGGGCCTCAAGAGCATAAAAAAGGACCAGTTAGAAACGAAGGATGCACAGTCAGAAATGAAGGAGGCACTAACTGAAAGAAAGAATAATTGACACAGATTCAATAGTAGAGCAGGCAAAGCCAGGAAGCAAACCATCGATTTGGAATATAAGGAAAAATATAACACCCAATCAGAACAGCAAAAAGAAAAAAGAATCCAAAAAAATGAGGATAATGTAAGGAGCCTCTGGGACAACTTCAAGCGTGCCAACATTCGCATCTTGGGGGTGCCAGAAGGAGAAGAGAAAGAACAAGAAATCGAAAACCTATTTGAAACAATAATGGCAGAAAACTTCCCTAACTTGGTGAAGAAAACAAACATACAAGTCCAGGAAGCACAGAGAGTCCCAAACAAGATGAACCCCAAGAGGCCCACACAAAGACACATCATCATCAAAATGCAAAAGGTTCAAGACAAAGAGAGAATCTTAAAAGCAGCAAGAGAAAAGCAGTTAGTTACCTGCAAGGGAGTTCCCATAAGGCTGTCAGCTGATTTCTCAAAAGAAACTTTGCAGGCCAGAAGAGAGTGGCAAGAAACATTCAGAGTGATGAAAAGCAAGAACCTACAACTAAGATTACTCTATCCTGCAAAGCTGTCATTTAGAATCGATGGCCATATAAAGAGTTTCCCAGACAAGAAAAAGTTAAAGGAGTTCATCACCACTAAACCGTTATGAAATGTTAAAGGGTCTTTTTGAAGGAAAACATAAAATATATAAAAAAACAAAATGGCAATGAATACATATCTATCGACAATTGAATCTACAAAAAAGAAATAAACAGGCAGAACAGAAACATTCTCATAGATACAGAGAACATTTTGTTGGTTGCCAGATGGGAGGGGGGTTGGGGGAATGGGTAAAAAAGGTGAAGCAATTAAGAAGTACTAATTGGTTGCTAGACTGACATACCTCAAAGGGAAGGTGGTTGGGGGATGGAAATAATCAAACCAAAGAACATATATGCATAACCAATGGACACAGGCATTGTGGGAAAAGGCAGGAGGGGGAGGTGAGTGGGGAGGAGGGGGGGTCAATGGGGGAAAAATGAAGACTATCTGTAATACATTCAACAATAAAGATAAAAAATAAAAAATAAATGAAAATAAAAAAATGTTTATAAACTTAAAAAAAAATCCCAAATCCAAAAAAAAATTTAAAAAATTAAAAAAAAAAAAAAGTGTCCCAGATTCTGGTGGACAGAGGATAGTTTGTCTTGGCTTCAAAAAACCAACATAAATGTCAAAAGAATAATGGAATTTTTTAAATCACCATGTGGTATCCATCATAATAACTGATTTAGAGAAATCATCAAGAAATACTAATTCTGTGTTTTTTAGCATATTCACAGGGTTGTACAACCATCACCATCTAAAGGAAACCCTATACCAGTCAAGCAGTTGCTCCCCATTCCCCTTCCCTCAGCCCTTTACAACCACAAATGTCCTTTCTGACTATGCATTTGTGTATTCTGGACATTTCATAAATTGAATCATAAAATATGTGTGGTCTTTTGTGACTGGCTTCTCAGACTTATTATAATGTTTTCAAGATTTATCTATGCTGTAGCATGTATTGGAATTCCATTCTTAAAGTTAACTAATATTCCAGTTTTGGATACAACATATTTTGTTTATCCATTCATCAGTTGATGGCCATTTACATTGTTTTTACTTTATGTCACTTGTGTACAGTGTTTGTGTGGATATCCATTTTCAGTTTTCTTGAAAAATCTACCTAGGGTGGAATTCCTAGGTCATTAGGTAAACTCTATGTTTATCTTTATGAGGAAGCACCAATTTTTTTTTCCACAGCAGCTACACCACTTTACAGTCCCACAAAGCAATGTATGAGGATTCCAATTTCTCTACTTCCTCATCAACACTTTTTATTGTGTGTATTTTTAATTATAGATGTACCAGTGGGTGTAAAATGGGATCTCACTGTGGTTTTGATTTGCATTTACCTGATGACTAGTGATGTTGAACATCTTTTCATGTACTTATTGGCCATTTGTATATCTTCTTTGATGAAATACCTATTCATATGTTCTACCCATTTTTGATTGGGCTATGGGTGAAACTTTGAGAGGGAGCAAAATAATTAACATAGTCTCAAAGTATTTCCCATAAAGTATTTTTTTTAATTACAAAGGGAGGATACTAACTTTACAGGGGAGGAAACTGGTAAGCATCACCTTAACCAAGTGATCAAATTTAAATCACCAGTAATGGGACAAAGCAACCATATGTGCCTTCTGATATGATGCACAGAGGAGAAAAAAAAATATCACTGCTGTGATATTCCTGCAAAAAAGTAAGATACTCAAAATCTAATCACTAGACAACTTCAGACAAACCTAAAATGAAGGGTACTGCAAAATAGCCAATAATCTTAAAGAATGTCAAGATCGTAAAAATAACAAAGACAGACTGAGAATTTTTTCCAGATTAAAGAAAATTAAAGAAGACATAAGAACTGAATGCAACATATGACCTTCTTGGACATTATTGGGAAAATCTGAGTATCTCTACGTTAGACAGTAATGTTTTATAAATATGACCTTCCTGACTGTGAATAACATCCTGTGCTTATGTAAGACAATATCTTTGTGTTTTAGGAAATATACATTGAACTGTTTAAGGATAAAGGAGCAGCATGTATACAACTTATTCTAAATAATTCAGAAAATAATTTGCATAGATAGAAGAAAGCAAATGTGGAAAATAATATCTGGGGACTATGGGTAATAGGCATGTGGGAATTCTTAGCACAATTTTTAGTAACTTTTCTGTACGTCTGAAAGTATGTAAAATAAAAAGGTGAAAGAGCAAAGAAGCTTTAATGGTAGTACAAAGTTGATCTGATTTATATAAAGTAAATTGTTTAATTTCAACCCACTGATCTGTTTCTTTTCTTTTTTTTGAAATGGCTTATTCTTTCCACAAAGTGACAAACTTCAAATAATTCCTTTTAAAATTTTACATGTCCTTTTCTACAGCTATGTTTGAATAAAGCCATTATTTCAAAGAAAAGGAAATTATATTCTATTTTACTTAATTTTACATTTTAAATTAATAATTTATTTTTGTTACAGATGTTTCTACTTTTTCCCCCACTGATACCCCCATCTCCTTTCCTCCCTCCACACCTTGTCCCGATTTTGTTGTCCAGGTCCATTGATCATGCATATCTGCATATAAATTCTGTGGTTTATCTCTCCCCTGCACCCCTGCTTCAGGAAATTGTCAGTCTGTATCCAACATCTATGTCTCTGAGACTAACCTATTCCTCAGACTGTTATGTTCATTATATTCCACAAATAAGTGATATCATATGGTACTTGTCTTGATCTGTTCAGCATGTTTCACTTAGGATGATACTTTCCAGGTCCCTCCATGTAGTCACAATAGATAAGAGATCTTTCTTTCTTACAGCTGCATAGTACTCCATTGTGTATATGTACCACCACATTTTTATCCATTCATCTACTGATGGACATTTGGGTTGTTTCCAGATCTTAGCTATTGTAAATAGTGCAGCTATGAAGATGGAGGTACATATATTCTTTCTGATTGGTGTTTTAGGCTTCTTAGGGTATATTCCTAGAAGTGGGATCACTGGGTCAAATGGAAGTTCAATTTTTAATTTTTGAGGTAACACCATAGTGTTTTCCATAGTGACTGCACCACTCTGCATTCCCTTCAGCAGTGTACTAGAGTCTCCTTTGCTCCACACCCTCGCCAACACTTGTTGTTTAATGATTTGTTGATGGCATGCCGGCCATACTGGCAGATGTGAGATGATACTTCATTGTTGTTTTAATTTGCATCTCTCTGATGATTGGTGATGTTGAGCATTTTTTAATGTCTCTTAGACATTTGTATGTCTTGTTTGGAGAGGTGTCTATTTAGTTCCTCTGCCCATTTTTCAATTGGGTTCTTTGTCTTCCTTTTGTTGAATTGTATGAGAACTATCTATATATTTGAACGTAACTCTTTTTTCATGTATTATTGGCAATTATGCTTTCCCATAGAGTGGGTTGCGTTTCCATTTCGGTGGTTGTTTCTTTTGCTGCGCAGAGCTTTTTAGTTTGAGGTACTTCCATGTGTTCATTTTCTCCTTTGTTTCTGTTGCTTTAAGTGATATATCAGTGAAAATTCTGCTGCAAATGATGTCTGAAATTTTGTCGCCTACATTTTCTTCTAAGAATTTTATAAATTAATGAGTTACATTTAAGTCTTTTATCCATTTGTAGTTTATTCTTGTGTATGGTGTAAGTTGATGGTGTAGTTTCATTTTTCTTTTTTTGCAGGGAGCTGTCCAATTTTCTCAACACCATTTATTAAAGAGGCTGTCTTTACCCCAATGTATGCTCTTGCCACCTTTGTCAAATACTAATTGAGCATATTGCCTTGGGTCCTTTTCTGGGTACTCTGTTCTGTTCCACTGGTCTATACACCTCTTCTTGTGCCAGCACCAGGCTGTTTTGATTACACTGGTTTTGTAGTATAACCTAAAATTTGGTAATGTGGTCGCTGCTACTTTGTACTTTGTTTGCAAGATTGCTGTGGCTATGCGAGGTCTTTTTTGGTTCCATAGGGACTTATGAAGTATTTGTTCTAGTTCTGTGAAGTATGTTGTTGGTATTCTGATGGGGATTGCATTGAAACTATAGATTGCTTTGGGCATCATGGATATTTTAATGATATGAATTCTTCCAGTCCATGAACAAGGTATGTGCTTCCACTTCTTTATATCTTCCTCTATTTCTTTTTTCAATGACCTATAGTTTTGTGCGAATAGGTCCTTTATTTCCTTGGTTAAGTTTATTCCTAGGTATCTTAATTTTTTTTTGCAGTGATGGTAAATGGGATTGTTATTTAGTTTCTCTTTCTGTGAGTTCATCATTGGTGTATAGGAATGCCATTTATTTCTTGACGTTAATTTTGTATCCTGCTACTTTGCCAAATTCATTTTTTAAGTCTAGTAATTTTTTGATGGAGTCTTTGGGCTTTTTTAAGTATAGTATCATGTCATCTGCAAATAATGACAGTTTCTATTCCTCATTTCCAATTTGGATTCCGTTTATTTTTTCTTCCTGTTGGATTGCTGTGGCTAAGACTTCCAGTACTATGTTAAATAGGAGTGGCGAAAGTGGGCATCCTTGCCTTGTTCCTGTTCTTAAGGGAAATGCTTTTAATTTTTTCCCATTGAGTATGATGTTGGCTGTAGGTCTTTCAAATATGGCCATTATTATGTCGAGATATGATCCCTCTCTTCCCACATTGCTGAGCATTTTTATCAGAAATGGATGCTGGATTTTGTTGAAGGCTTTTTGGGCATCTATTAATATGAACATGTGGTTTTTATCCTTCATTTTATTTATGTGGCGTATCACATTTATTGATTTTCAAATATTGTACCAGCCTTGCATCCCTGTGATGAATCCCACTTGATCATGTTGAAGAATTTTTTTTGATGTATTGCTAGATCAGATTTGGTAGTATTTTGTTCAGTATTTTGGCATCTATGTTCATCAGGGATATTGGCTTGCAGTTTTATTTCTTTGTAGTGTATTTTTCATGTTTTGTAATTAGCATTAAGCTGGACTCATAAAATGAGTTTGGAAGTATTCCTTCTTCTTACTTTTTTGGAAATAGTTTGAGAATAATGGGTGTTAATCCTTCTTTGAATGTTCGGTAAAACCTCCCCCATGAAGCCATCCGGGCCTGGCCTTTTGTTTGCTGGGAGAGTCTTGATTACATGTTTGATTTCTTCTGTTGTTATTGGTCTGTTCAAGTTTTCTATTTCTTCCCTATCCAGTTTTGGGAGACTATGTGTTTTCGTTAATTTGTCCATTTTGCTTAGAGTGTCAAATTTGTTGCCGTATAATTGTTCATAGTAGTTGACAATAAACTTTTGTATTTCTGTGATGTCAGTTGTTACTTCTACTCTTTCATTTCTGATTTATGTATTTGGGTTCTCTCTCTTTGTTTCTTGGTGAGTGTAACTAAGGGTCCATCAATCTTGTTAATCTTTTCGAAAAACCAGCTCTTTGTTTCATTGATCTTTGAATTGTTTTCTTGGTCTCCATGTCATTTATTTCTGCTCTGATCTTTATTATTTCCCTCCTTCTACTTGCTCTGGTGTATTTTTTTTTTTTAATTTTTTAATTTATTTTTTTGTTACAGATATTTCACCTTTTTTACCCCATTGGCACCCCCCTCCCCACCCCACCCTCGCCCCGTCACCGGCATAGTTGTCCATGTCCATTGGTCATGCATACATGCATATAAGTTCTGTGGTTTATCTCGTCCCACCCCCCCCCAACACCTCTTCTGAGGGATGTCAGTCTGTGCCCTACTTCCATGTTTCTGGGTCTACCGTAATCCTCAGACTGTTATGTTCATTATATTCCATATATAAGTGAGATCATGTGGTATTTGTCTTTTTCTGCTTGGCTTATTTCACTTAGGATAATACTTTCCAGGTCCCTCCATGTCATCTTAAAGGATAAGAGATATTTCTTTCTTACCGCTGCATAGTACTCCATTGTGTATATGTACCACAGCTTTTTGTTTTCTTTATAGTTCTTTAAGTTGTGCGGTTAGAAGGTCTATTAGAGATTATTCTCATTTTTTGAGGAAGTCCTGTAGTGCTATGAACTTCCCTCTCAGAACTGCTTTCACTGCATCCTATAGATTTTGTGTTGTTGTGTCTTCATTTTCATTGGTTTCCAGGAAGTTTTTGATTTCTTCCTTTATCTCCTCGGTAACCCATTCATTGTTTAATAACATGCTATTTAGCCTCCATGTGTTCAACTGTCTTTGTATGATTTTGTTGCAATTGATTTCTAGTTTCATGCCATTGTGATCTGAGAAGATGCTCGATATGATTTCATTCTTCTTGAACTTGTAGAAACTTAGTTTGTGCCCTAACATGTGGTCTGTCTTTGAGAATGTCCCAAGTGCACTTGAGAATAATGTTGAGTTCTGTAGTTTTGGGGTTTAATTCTCTGTAGATATCTATTAAATCCATTTGGTCTAGTGCTTTATTTAGAGTCTCTGTTCCTTGCTAATTTTTTGTGTAGAGGATTTATTCAGTGATGTCAGCAGGATGTTGAAGTGCTCTGCTATGATTGTATTGCTGTCCATTTCTCTTCTGACGTCTTCCAGAAGATTTTTAATATATTTTGGTGCTCCAAATTTGGGTGCATATATATTTATCAAAGTTATATCTTCCTGTTGGATAGATTCTTTCAATATTATGTAGCGGCCTTCTTTGTCTCTAGTTGTGGCCTTCATTTTGAAATCTACTTTATCAGACATAATTATTGTTACCCCAGTTTTTTTTTTTTTTTTCCCTTTCTATTTACTTGGAAGATTTTTTCCCATCCCTTCACTTTCAACCTATGTGAGTCTTTTGCTGGGAGGTGGGTCTCTTGTAAACAACATATATATTAGTCATGATTTCTTATCCAATCAGTTACTCTGTGTCTTTTAATCAGATCATTCAATCCTGTAAACATTTAAGGTAATTATTGATATGTACTTATTTACTGCCATTTTTGTTTAGTGCGGTTATATTTTTCTTTCTATTTCTTCTGCAAATTACAGCAGTCCTTTTAACACTTCTTGCAGTGCTGATTTGGGGCTAATGTATTTCCTTAGCCTTTTTTAAAATTATTATTAGTATTTTTCGTCTGGGAAGCTCTTAATTTGACCTTCTATTTTGAATGATAGCCTTGCTTGGTAGAGTAGTCTTGGATTCAGATCCTTGTTTTTCATGACCTTGATTACTTCATGCCACTCCCTTGTGGCCTGTAGTGTTTCTCTTGAAAAGTCAGCTGAAAGCCTATCGGATTTCCTTTTTACGTAACCTGTTGCTTATCTCTTGCTGTCTTTAGGATTCTCTCTTTGCCTTTAATTTTTGGCATTTTAATTACTATGTGTCTTGTTGTGGGCCTGTTTGGGTTCTTCTTACTTGAGGCTCTCTGTGCTTCTTGAACTTGAATGCCTTCTTCCTTCACCAAGTGAGAAAAGTTTTCTGTCACCATTTCTTTAAATATATTCTCTAACTCTTGCCCATTTTCTTCCCCTTGGGACTCCTGTGATGCGAATGTGATTACGTTTCCAGTTGTCCCGCAGTTCTCTTAGTCTGTCTTCTTGTTTTTGTTTTTTTTTTTTTTGGCTTTCTGATTGGTGGATTTTTTTCTACCCTCTCTCCGAATTCACTGATCCAGTCCTCAGCTTCCTCTACTCTGCTGGTTAGTCCTTCCAATGTGTTCTTTATTTCTGCTATGTCATTCTTCATTTCCACTTAGTTGGTTTTCAATGTTTCTATATCTTTACTCATGGTGCTTATGTCTTTACTCATGCTGTTGAGCTTCCTCAAGATCATGGCTCTGAACTCTACCTGATAATTTGCTTAGCTGCATTTCATTGATCTCATTGTTGATAGAGTTCTCTTATTCTTTCATTTGGGATTTGTTTGTTTGTTTGTTTGTTTCACCATTTGGAGCATGCCAAATTTTTCCTTAGGTATTGGTGTTCTGCTGTTGGTGGCTCCCTCTACTTGGTTTGGATGATCCTGGATGGGTCCACGTTAAATACCACTGTCAAGTCTTACTTTCCTGAATAGATTTTCAAGCCTAGAAAATGTTCAGTTATCCTCTAGCTTTGTCCTGGAGGCTAGTAGTCTCAATTACTTAGTGCCTTGGAATGTTGCCCTGGTGTTCTGCATAAGAGGATTTCCAGAGGGTGGGGTAGATGCTGGTTGTTAATGAGCCTCAATTTGCATTTCTTGGCCTCACCTGGGAAAGGCTGAATCTCTGAGGGGGTTTGCTGCTGCTTTTTCCTACAGCTTGGGGAAGGAGCACACCGGCCACCATCCTTTGTGGCCACAACTAAGCAAAAAGTCTGAGTGCCCTCCAAATCCCAGGTGTCCCCACAGAGTTCCAGCCCAGTCTGCCCTCCCTCAGCTGTAGCCCCCAGGTGAGTGGCTGTGGCTCTTTTAGCACTCTGTTCTGGCTCTCTGTGCTGTAGAGCATGCTTGGTCTTTATTCCCCAAGGGCTCTGCTCACAGGTCCTGTCACTGGGCTCCCAGCTTGCCACCCTTTCATGCTTTTGCAGATCCTACCTGTGTCCCTGGTTACATGGTCCTGTCCTGCTTCTTTTCTGTTGCTTTTTTTTTGGAGTGTTTGTCTGTATTTTACTTGTAATTCCTGTTTTGTCCTGGGAGATCATCTGTGTAGCTCTCATTCACTCTGCCTCCATTTTCACCTCCTCTACACTTATCTTGTGTGCTGCTGGGTTGCACAGGACTCTCTGGTGCTTCAGCCCTCTGCAGGCCCTGCAGGTAACATGATCACATCGTCCCTGCTGGGACACATGGGTCCCTCTGGTGTTTATTACTCCGCAGGTCCCATGGGTATCTAGATCACACAATCCCTGATGGATTTCACAAACCTCTCTGGTACCTGAGCACCCTGCAGGTCCTATGGGCAGGCAGCTGGCTCACACCCATCACTCTTGGGATCCTGCTTCCCTCTGCTTTTGTGAGCTGCTGGACTACACAGGCCTCTGTGGAGCCCCAGGTCCCGCCTCTGGTGGCTGCGGATTGCTGCTGACCTGTGGGGCTCAACTCCTGCTCAGCTTTTGCTGTACATTTTGGGGATGGGTCTCAGCTGCTTGTCTGTGCTTCTGTAGCTTCTGTTGCTGGGGGTATATCTCGACTCTGATTGGGCTACTACTGTGGGGGATGGTGCTGGGCTCCCAGCTGTCTGCAACTTCCGAGACCGGCACCTTGGGATCTCCACTACTGTGCATTGGTCTGTGTTGAGAGTGTGTCCATTGGTCCAATGGTGCCAGGTGTACTGGTGGGCTCAAGTTGCTGGGTCCTAGCCACACCCACTGCCTCCTCCCTGGGACGACCCGGGATCTTTCAAAATGGTCGGACCTCCCCCCTGGTGCAGGGAGAAGTGCCCTGAAGAGCAGCTTACTGCAGTAGCCGGCTGCTGCTATCCACAGCACAGGTACCTTCTGCTCTGAGTTTCTGCACTGCACAAGTTAGGCCATCCACCTTCATGTCCACTCATACTCTCTCACACACTTGCTCACTCTCTCACACACTCACCCTTCCTCTGGTCCTGCCTGCTGCCATCTTTTCTGGATTGGTTTGACTTATTTTTATCTTAAAAGAAATATCCAATGCCATGCATTTTTTATTTTGGGGTTCTTTGATTGGCTCATTCTAAGGATAAGTCCCTTAGAAGCTGAGACTCCCAGAAGCTTTGTTCAATTTGATAACCACGGGTCTCACTGACTCATAACTAGTAGCAGACATCTGGTAAATAGGAGGCATTGAATACAAGGACAATAGATAAAATGGGTAAGTTTACCCTGACAAATCTAGAGTTCTTTGGAGAGGTAAATAAAGTCCTTTAATAATGGCACCTTAGTTATAAGCAGCAAAACATGTTTGGCTCAGATTTCAGTCTTTGAGAAAACGTAAACTTGTCCACAGAGGAGATAGCAGTAACCTAGTTTACCGCTGGAAATTTTATAGTCACATTATCCCTAATATTTGCTAGAGATGCAGCTTAACCCAAAATTAATTTACTGTGACTGCAAAATAAATGCAGTCCATCCTTCCCTTATCAATCCCAGCACACCAAAAACCTCATGCCAAATTCTGCCCCTTCTCCTTGTCATTCACAGTACCTCACAATTATTTACTCTAAATAAATATTCATACTTTTATCATGTTTACTGGGCCACCTTGCAGACTGAATGCAATAAATCCCAGCTGGTAGTTTCCTGACAAGTTTTCCAAGCAGTCACAAAGCATAAAACAATTTTAACTCAGTTTCCACATGCTGCATGCAGTGATTGCTCTTTTATTTAGTTCAGTTTTCATTAAAGTCTCTGAATATCAAAATACTCTTCTTATACTATTATTGTTAATAAAACAAACATAAAGCAACATTTCTATTAGGGCATAAATGACCAATAGCATCATTTGGTTCAGGTTTTGAGGGGTGGGTACCACAATAGAAGAGATGACCCTCAAGTAGAACCCTCAAAGATCAGTAGGAACAAGCTAGAAAAAGAGAAGGATGCTTGGAAGACATTTTCAATGACAATTTGTCCTTTAAGAAACAACAACAACAACAAAGGAAAAGACTGGAAGAGCATTTAAGAGAAAGCAGAGGCATATTTGAATAACTCAACAAACCCTTACAAGCAGGTAAACTTTATAAACACAGGACTGCAAATTTCCAAAATCTAAAACCAGAAACAAAATGATATAAGAAAGGGCACCTTGAATTGGTGGAATTTGGAAAATTCTGACTAGATCAGTTCACAGAAAAAAATTAAACACCCAAAACTACAATAAGTGCAACACATGACTAAATAAAAACAGAAATAGGGTGCACCAACTGTGGCACGAGAGAAAAAATTCAGGGCTTTTTGCTAAAGCATCAGCCCAGCATTTGTCTGGTAATTCCAAAAGGAATCACAGAAGAGCTGCAATTTATAAACAGATGGATGGAAGCCTGGCCAGCAATGCAATCAGAATCCTAACTGAATACAAACATATCCTGAGAAGTGAAAAATAGCTGGGGACTAATGCAAGTGGGACACTGTGGCATTGCTATAAATATATTTGTGGAATAAAGGATGATCCCACAGAGCCTATTGACCATGGACAAAAAATCAACATAAAACAAGAGGAGAATATGGGCCTCCAAGGAGGACCCCCATCACTCAAGGGAACTTGGCAAGGTGGAGAACATAACCTAATAGTCAAAACATGTGTGGGATTTCAGAAGATGGTGCATTTTTGTGAGAAAGTCAATATTAAATAGTTGCCAGAAAACTAGAAGTCTAATCAAAAGAGGTCTTTGCTTTCCTGTATCCTTTTTATGTTTCCATTCTTTGTTAATGGTCATACTAATTACTTACTTCATCAGCCTAGGAAAGCAGAGACTTGGGAGTCTTAAACTCTGCATTTATTTGTGGAATAAACCTGAGCAAATAACATGGTTTATGAAACCAGAGGGTTTACACCCTATAAATAACGTCCACTTATTCTTTACATGTACACTACTACTGAAGTCTGGATGAGAGTTTTTTGCTATTTGACCTCTCTTTCTCTCTCTCTCTCTCTCTCTCTCTCTCTCTCTCTCACACACACACACACACACACACACACACACACACTCACAAGGTAAAAACAATACTGATTCTGAAGAGACACTTTTTGAGACAAATAGAGAGTCCTATAACTATTTTAACAAACAGGTCTAGAAACTTCATGGGAATACTGCATGTGGTCTTTTTTGTGAATAAAAATTGTCTAATAGCATTGAAAATCCTGTATCATAATATCATCAGAGGTTTAGGGCAACATTGAAAATATACTCAAGACAGTGAGTAATCTATGCTATGTAATTGTTATTTTTTTTTATCCTCACCTGAGGACACTTTTTGATATTTTCCACAGATAGAGTGGGAGGGGGAAAGAGAGAGGGAGAAACATCAACGTGAAAGAGACACATTGTGTGGCTGCCACCCACACTACCCAAACAGGGCTGGGGACAAATCGCAACTGAGGTACATGCCCTTAGCGGGAACCAAACCCAGGTCTCTCTGGACCATAGTCCAACGCTTTAACCACTGAGCCAAACTGGCCAGGGCTGTTGTTGTTAATTAAGATCTACATTTTCTCTTTAATAAAAAAAGTAATAACCTCTGATCATGAAAAGCACTAGACAAAGTACAGAAACAGAAGCTTGCATGTGAAAACATCTCAATTAAACACTGAATCCAAATGCAGAGCAAAGAAAACCACTTAAGCAATTTAAACACAAAAATATGAAAATTATTTTAGAATTCTGACAAAATGGTGTCCTATTTAACTTAGTGAACCTCAAGCAGTAGGATCATGATTTTTATCAGTCAGGAGGTACATTTTATTTCAAATAACCTCAATAATTTTGTGTCTAAAAAAGCTTGGCGTTGCTTTCTTAGAAAAATGGCGCTGACGTGAATGGAGCGACACAGACCATCTCCCAAGACCAAACTGGATTTACAATGAAAATAAAGGCAAACGGTCAGGAAAGGGCAGCCAAAAGACATCTTGGAGGACCACTTAACCAGAAACACCCACTCAATCCTGGTAGGCTTGCAAGGATGGGAGAGGGGATGGAGAGCCCAGGGTCCACAGCGGCCTGGGCAGGGGCCAGGGAACTGGGCGGGAAGTTAATCCTACAGTCTCCCTCACCACGCTGCATGGGACCTGGGAACTCTGTAGCTGGCTAAACTCTCTGCTGGAGCCGCACAGACTCGTGGCCCCCAGGGAACTCAGCAAGACCAGGGAACTCTGCGGGACCAGGGAACTCGGCGGGAAGTTAACCCTACCGTCTCCCTTGCCACCCTGCACGGGCCCTGGAAACTCTGTAGCCGGCTAAACTCTCCGCTGGAGCTGCACAGACTCTCGGGCCCCAGGGATCTCGGCGGGACCAGGGAACTCGGGGGGAAGTTAATCCTACCATCTCCCTTGACACCCTGCACGGGCCCTGGAAACTCTGTAGCTGGCTAAACTCTCTGCTGGAGCCACAGACTCGCGGGCCCCAGGGAACTCGGCGGGACCAAGGAACTCGGCGGGAAGTTAATCCTACCATCTCCCTTGCCACCCTGCACGGGCCCTGGGAACCCTGTAGCCGGCTAAACTCTCCGCTGGAGCCGCACAGACTCTCGGGCCCCAGGGAACTTGGCGGGACCAGGGAACTCCGCGGGACCAGGGAACTCGGTGGGAAGTTAATCCTACCGTATCCCTTGCCACCCTGCACGTACCCTGGAAACTCTGTAGCCGGCTAAACTCTCTGCTGGAGCCACAAAGACTCGAGGGCCCCAGGGAACTCGGCAGGACCAGGGAACTCGGCGGGAAGTTAATCCTACTGTCTCCCTTGCCACCCTGCATGGGCCCTGGGAACCCTGTAGCCGGCTAAACACTCCAATGGAGCCGAACAGACTAGCGGAGACGAGGAAACTTGGTGGGACCAGGGAACTCGGCGGGAAGTTAATCCTACTGTCTCCCCTGCCACCCTGCATGGACCCTGGAAACTCTGTAGCCGGCTAAACTCTACGCTGGAGCCACACAGACTCAAGGAAGCCAGGGAACTCGGCGGGACCAGGGAACTCAGCGGGACCAGGGAACTCGGCGGGAAGTTAATCCTACACTCTCCCTTGCGACCCTGCATAGGCCCTGGGAACTCTGTAGCCTGGTAAGCTCTCAGCTGGAGCCACACAGTATCCCGAGGACCAGGGGACTCAGCGGGGCCAGGGAACTTGGCCAGAAGACAATCCTACTGCCTCCCTTGCCACCCTGCATGGGCCCTGGGAACTCTTTAGCCTGCTAAACTCTCGGCTGAGGCCCACAGACTCACGGGCACCAGGGGACTCGGCCATAACAGGGAACTCAGCAGAAATTACTCCCACCGCCTCCCTTGCCACCCTGCACGGGCCCTGGGAACGCTGTAGCCTGCTAAGCTCTCGGCTGGAGCCACACAGACTCCCGGAGAACAGGGGACTTGGCGGGATTAAAGTGGGTCCTCCCTGGTGCATCCAAACCCAGGAGAGGGAGACACAAACAGCAGAACACCAACACCCACTGGGAAAACTTGGCAGACTCCAGAGCCCACTGTGATAACCAAAATGGTGAGAAACAGAAACAAAAGCCATATAAATGAACAAGAGACCTCTACAGAAGATGAAATAAATGAGGTGCAATTAAGCAAGTTAGCAGAACTAGAATTTAGAGCCATGATGTTGCGGAAGCTCAACAGCATGTGTAAGGACATGAGCAACATGAGTAAAGACATAGAAATGTTGAAAATAAACAAGCTGGAAATGAAAAACCAACAGGAAGAAATGAAGAATGACATATCAGAAATGAAAAACACACTGGAAGGTCTAAAAAGCGGAGTAGGGGAAGCTGAAGACCGGATCTGTGAATTAGAAGACAGGCTAGAAGAAATCAACCAATCAGAAAAACAAAAGGAAAAAACGATTAAAAAACAGGAAGAGAGCTTAAGAGAATTGTGGGACAACTGGAAACGTAATAATATTCGTATCATAGGAGTACCTGAAGAAGAAGAAAGTAAGCGAGGGCTAGAGAATATATTCAAAGAAATAGTGACAGAAAACTTCCCTAATTTGGTGAAGGAAGAAAGCATTCAAGTTCAAGAAGCACAGAGAGTCCCAAGTAAGAAGAACCCAAACAGGCCCACACCAAGACACATAGTAATTAAAATGCCAAAAATTAAAGGCAAAGAGAGAATCCTAAAAGCAGCAAGAGATAAGCAACAGGTTTCCTACAAGGGAAACCCCATAAGGCTCTCAGCTGACTCTTCACAAGAAACACTACAGGCTAAAGGGAATGGCATGAAGTAATCAAGGTCATGAAAA
Source organism: Molossus molossus (assembly GCF_014108415.1). Classification (NCBI taxonomy): domain Eukaryota; kingdom Metazoa; phylum Chordata; class Mammalia; order Chiroptera; family Molossidae; genus Molossus; species Molossus molossus. The sequence continues at coordinate 86,259,042 of NW_023425355.1, read as the reverse complement.
ACAAGGATCTGAATCCAAGACTACTCTACCCAGCAAGGCTATAATTCAAAATAGAAGGTCAAATAAAGAGCTTCCCAGACAACAAAAGGCTAAGGGAATACATTAGCACCAAACCAGCCCTGCAACAAATGTTAAAAGGACTGCTGTAATTACCAGGAGAAATGGGAAGGAAAATAGAACCACACTAAACAAAAATGGCAATAAATAAGTGCATATCAATAACCACCTTAAATGTAAATGGACTGAATGCTCCCATAAAAAGACACAGAGTAGCTGATTGGATAAGAAAGCATGACTCGTCTATATGCTGTTTACAAGAGACCCACCTCACAACAAAAGACTCACATAGATTGAAAGTAAAGGGATGGAAAAAAATCTTTCAAGCAAATGGAAAAGGAAAAAAAGCTGGGGTAGCAATACTTATATCTGATAAAATAGACTTCAGAGTGAAGGCCATGACTAGAGACAAAGAAAGCCACTACATAATATTGAAAGGATCTATCCAACAGGAAGATATAACCTTGATAAACATATATGCACCCAATATAGGAGCACCAAAATATATTAAAAAACTATTTTAGGACTTCAGAGGAAAAATCGATAGCAATACAATCATAGAAGGGGACTTCAACACCCCGCTCACATCACTGGATAGATCCTCTAGACAAAAAATTAGCAAGAAAACAGAGACTCCAAATGAAGCACTAGACCAAATGGATTTAATAGATATCTACAGGGAACTACACCACAAAACTACAGAATTCACATTCTTCTCAAGTGCACATGGAACATTCTCAAAGATAGACCACATATTAGGGCACAAACTAAGTCTCTACAAGTTCAAGAAGATTGAAATTATAACAAGCATCTTCTCAGACCACAATGGTATGAAACTAGAAATCAATTGTAAGAAGAACATACAAAGACATTTTAACACATGGAAGCTAAATAGCATGTTATTAAACAATGAATGGGTCACCAAGGAGATCAAGGAAGAAATCAAAACTTCCTGGAAACCAATGAAAATGAGGACACAACAATACAAAAACTATGGGATGCAGCGAAAGCAGTTCTGAGAGGGAAGTTCATAGCACTACAGGCCTACCTGAAAAAAGAAGAAAAATCTCTAATAGACTACCTAACCTCACAACTTAAAGAACTAGAGAGTAAACAAAAAGAAAACCTCAGAGCAAGTAGAAGAAAGGAAATAGTAAGGATCAGAGCAGAAATAAAAGACATAGAGACCAAAAAAAACAATTCTGAAAATCAATAAAACAAAGAGATGGTTTTTCAAAAAGATAAACAAGATTGATGGACCCTTAGCTAGACTCACCAGGAAACTAAGAGAGAGAGTCCAAATACATAAAATCAGAAATGAAAGAGGAGAGGTAACAACTGACACCACAGAAATAAAAAAGATTGTTAACAACTACTAGGAACAATTATACGGCAACAAATTCGAAAATCTAAGCGAAATGGACAAATTTCTAGAAACACATAGTCTCCCAAAACTGGATCAGAAAGAGATTGAAAACTTGAACAGAACAACAACAACAGAAGAAATTGAAGATGTAATCAAGACTCTCCAGCAAACAAAAGCCCAGGCCCGGATGGCTTCACGGGGGAGTTTTACCGAACATTCAAAGAAGTACTAATACCCATTCTCCTCAAACTATTTCAAAAAATTCAAGAAGGAAGACTTCCAAACTCGTTTTATGAAGCCAGCATAATTCTAATTCCAAAACAAGAAAAAGACACAACAAAGAAAGAAAACTACAGGCCAATATCCCTGATGAACATAGATGCCAAAATCCTGAACAAAATAATAGCAAATCGAATCCAGCATTACACCAGAAAAATTATCCACCATGACCAAGTGGGATTTATCCCAGGGATGCATGGCTGGTACACTATTCGCAAATCCATAAATGTGATACACCACATAAATAAATTGAAGAATAAAAACCACATGATCATATCAATAGATGCTGAAAAAGCCTTCGACAAAATCCAGCATCCATTTCTGATAAAAACGCTCAGCAGTGTGGGAATAGAGGGATCATATCTAGACATAATAAAAGCCATATATGAAAGACCTACAGCCAACATCATACTCAATGGGCAAAAACTAAAAGCATTTCCCTTAAGAACAGGAACAAGGCAAGGATGCCCACTTTCGCCACTCCTATTTAACATAGTACTGGAAGTCTTAGCCGCACCAATCAGACAGGAAGAAAAAATAAAAGGGATCCAAATTGGAAAGGAGGAAGTAAAATTGTCATTATTTGCAGATGACATGATACTGTACATAGAAAACCCCAAAGACTCCACAAAAAGTTTACTAGACTTAATAAATGAATTTGGCAAAGTAGCAGGATACAAAATTAACATCAAGAAATCGATGGCATTCTTATACACCAATGATGAACTCACAGAAAGAGAAACTAAGCAAACAATCCCATTTATCATTGCGGCAGGAAAATTAAGGTACCTAGGAATAAACTTAACCAAAGAAATAAAGGATCTATTCGCGGAAAACTACAGGTCTTTAAAAAAGAAATAGAGCAAGATATTAAAAAGTGGAAGCACATACCCTGTTCATGGATTGGGAGAATTAACATCATTAAAATGTCCATATTACCCAAAGCAATATATAGATTCAACGCAATCCCCATCAAATACCAACGGCATACTTCACAGAATTAGAACAATTACTTCAAAAGTTCATATGGAACCAAAAAAGGCCTCGAATAGCCACAGCAATCTTTGAAAGGAAGAACAAAGTTGGAGGGATCACAATACCAGATTTCAGGTTATACTACAAAGCCACTGTAATCAAAACAGCCTAGTACTGGCACAAGAACCGGTATATAGACCAGTGGAACAAATAGAGATCCCAGAAATGGACCCAAGGCAACTTGCTCAATTAATATTTGACAAAGGTGGCAAGAGCATACAGTGGAGTAAGGACAGCCTCTTTAATAAATGGTGCTGGGAAAATTGGACAGCTACTTGCCAAAAAAATGAAACTAGACCATCAACTTACACCCTACACCAAAATAAACTCAAAATGGATAAAAGACTTAAATGTAACTCATGAATCCATAAAAATCCTAGAGGAGACTGTGGGCAACAAAATCTCAGACATCATACGCAGCAGAATTTTTACTGACACATCACCTAAGGCAATAGAAACAAAGGAGAAAATGAACACATGGGACTACATCAAACTTAAAGCTTCTGCACAGCGAAAGATACAATCATCAAAACGGAAAGGCTACCCACTGTATGGGAGAGCATAATTGCCAATGATATATCAGATAAGGGGTTAATTACCAATACATATAGAGTAGTCATACAAGTCCACAAAAGGAAGACAAAGAATCCAATTAAAAAATGTGCAGAGGAACTAAATAGACACCTCTCCAAACAGGACATACAAATGGCTAAGAGACATATGAAGAAATGCTCATCATCCCTAATCACCAGAGAGATGCAAATCAAAACAGCAATGAGGTATCACCTCACACCTGTCAGAATGGCCGCCATCAACAAATCATCAAACAACAAGTGTTGGCGAGGGTGTGGAGAAAAGGGGACTCTAGTACACTGCTGGTGGGAATGCAGACTGGTGCAGCCACTATGGAAAACAATATGGTGTCACCTCAAAAAATTAAAAATTGATCTTCCATTTGACCCAGTGATCCCACTTCTAGGAATATACCCTAAGAAGCATAAAACACCAATAAGAAAGAATATATTTACCCCCATCTTTGTAGCAGCACTATTTACCATCACTAAGATCTGGAAACAGCCCAAGTGCCCATCAGTAGACGAATGGATCAAAAAGCCGTGGTACATATACACAATGGAGTACTTCGCATCGGTAAGAAAGAAATATCTCTTATCCTTTGAGACTACATGGAGGGACCTGGAAAGTATCATCCTAAGTGAAACAAGCCAAACAGAGAAAGACAAATTCATATGATCTCACTGATTTGTGGAATATAATGAACATAACAGTTTGAGGAATGGGGTAGTCCTGGAGACGCAGAAGCGGGGTACAGACTGACAATTCCCTAAGTAGTGGGGAGGTGGGGGAGGGATGAACCACAGAACTTATACGCATGTATGCATGAACAGTGGACATGGACAATAATCTGGGGAAGGGGCAGGGAGGGGTGGGGGAGGGGGTAATCAGTGGGGGAAAAAAGGAGAATCATCTGTAACAAAAATTAATCAATAAAAAATAAATTAAAAAAAAGAAAATTATTTTATTATAAAGCATCAATTAGTTTTACACACAGTAAGAAATAAATAAATAAACCCATATTCATTTCACTGAGCTCAGAAAATTGGGAAACATGTTTTTGTCTTTGGGGAATAGCCACCTCTTTTGGTTAAATGTAATATTCAAAATGTGCCTAATTCTTATAATCCAAATACGTGACACTGCTTGGGTTTCCATGACTACTGCTCTGAAAACCATATGAATTATTACAGAAGCCCATGACATTAGTCCTGTGTGCCCTAAGGAATGCTGGGAACCGCAACATGCCATTATAAAGGGAATAACTATTAAACAGACTGCATAACCAAATCTAAATAGGAAAATTATTCCCTAGAAGTCTTGAAATTGCTCTGATAACATTAAGCAATATTATTTAAACTCCTCTGGACAAAATTAAATGAAAGAATTAAAGAGTTTTGCTTTATATTTAATATCTTACCAAACTTTGTAAGACCACATAATTGTAGTTTCTGCTCATTCGTCTGATAGAATCATACTTTAAACTAACTTGGTTGCCTTGCATAGAACAGAGACATTTAGACACTGCAGAACTTGTAGGGAATCAGATAATCAACTTAATAAGAGAAATTGGGACTAGGCATTTGGGTGTCATATTTGTTGATCCCTGAATACCACCATAGCCATAATTTTTGCAGCCTGTGATCTCGCCTTCATCATAAATTACATTATCAAAGCAGAGGCAGGGAAGTCTGAGTGTATTCAAGATGCATACAGATGATTTCTTATAATAGCTAAACTTGCAGTACTAATCTTGTAGCAGGGCAGTGAGGAGCATTATCAGCCCAATTACTCAGAGGCAGGGGAGAGGAAAGCTAGCAGCTATAACTACATGCTCTTGAGCTTCTTAAAGGAGTCACAGATGCTTAGATATAATATTTTCAGTTATTTTTATTTTAATTTGTTATAATATTTTATGTATTGTATTATATCATAACATTATGTAAGCAATGCTTATATAATAGTCATTATATGCATTTTATACTATATATTACGTTATTATTTTTGTTTATGTATTATTCACATTTAATTAGCAAAAGAAAGTGATTTTCAAAGAGAAGAATACTGCAATGGGACACAAGTAGAAGTTTCCAATTTCAAGTTCCAAGGTCTTTGATTTGGGGCGTCTAGAGAGATTTACACCATTACTGTGCTTTATTAATATCAATTTCTTATTTATCATTCACATATAAGGAGAGAAAGAAGTACACAGTTTCCAAAAGCAAAGAATGGTAGAGAATTCAGGGTGATTTGAATACACTAAATTCTGTACTGCATAAAGTTGCAATCTAATTTCATAATAATGTGATAGAAAATATACCCTATGGAAATATAATCATAAATAATACAGAATAAGATCAAATGACATGTAACAATTATCTAAAACATAATGAAATATTTACTAATTAAAGGGAAAATATATTTTTAAATATAATTTTTATTCAATATGTAGTAATATAATTTCTCTATAGTTAACTTATGAGCCTGTTTGTGAATGAAATGCTGATGGAATGGAGTGAAAACTGTGATAAATGCTTACCCTATAAATAAACAGCCTTTATTATTAATTATTATTTCCATCAACCAATTATCACTAAATTGTCAGAAAGCTAAATACAGAAGAAAAGCAAACTTGTTAAATCTAGTAGGGATATTTTAATTAAATTCAACTACTATCTATTGAATCTTTTAGGCACTGGCAAAATAGGCTGTGTGAGACAAAAGAAGTGTGGTTCTCATTTATTGAGAGTGTTTCTCCTGCCCCAAGACTATTGTTTAGGTACCAGTCACTCACACAAAAAACACACACATGGGAACGCACACACACACACACACACACACCAGTCTACCAGCACTATGAATAAATTAATATTCATATTTTTTATAATATCCCAACAAATGCAGGTAATCTTATTATCCATATGGTCTTTTCAGTTTCATCATCTCTAAAATGAAAATAATAATGTGTACTTCTTAGTTTTTGTGCTGAGGATTAAATGACAAAGTAAGTAAAAGACATGGTCCAGTACCAGTAAGCGGTAGTCATAATTATTTGATATTAGCAGGTAGGTGAAGGCCAAAGCCACCTAACACCAAATTGTTAAATCATTTTCACAAGGCCAGGGAAGAGCACCACCATTTCAGCCCACCATGCCCTGCCAGGGATGGAACACATTCAATCACATCCCCTTGATGAACACTTTGACCCAACCAAGAATAAACAGTTGCTTGCTATAGAAGAATCTGTGTGCTCCTATTATTAAGGGATTTCTAGGTCACTGACTAGGATCAAAGCAACCAGACCCAGAGCTGTGGTTATGACTCAGTCTGTTGTGCTGCTGCCTACAAGAGGCCATGAATTACAATGAAGAATCCACTAACTTTGGCTTTGTCAATGCCGATACTTATAAGGATAATCAATCAGATCTATTCACAAAATACCTATCCTTCCTTTGTCATCAGGGAGTGAGGGCTGGAGGTAATGTACATATCAGAAAATCAGCTTATACATTGGTGAAAACTGACTATATGTTGTTGAGAATGAACAAGTTGTTCCAGATCACTGAATATTTTCATGAACCATCAGTACACCATATACATGGGTTACCAATTTTAAGGACTTATACAATGATAAAATTCAATTGTTACTAAATCCTTACTGAACACAATTTATTCTTTCTTTGGATGATATAGGTCATCATAAATCCTGATGCTGCTGTGGGAAATATAGATTGGGCTAAATCTCCATTATCCCTCTGATATAACTTCCATAGTTATTCTCTTAAAAGATTATCCTTTGTCTCCTCCTCATCAAGACAGAATACAGGATGTGAAGGGTGAAAAAAATTCCAAGTCTAAGCTTTTCAGTTTGGGGTCTGAGAAATGAAAATTTGCCACACATTTGTAGTTTCAATCATCAGATCAGAACATGACAGCTAATACTAATTTATTGTTGAATTTTGAGTCTTTCTTTCTCTTCTAATATACAAAATGTTCCATTTTCCTATGTTTTAGCTTCACTCTCTAGAAGGTAAAATTGCTAATCTCTGCATTATTGAACTCAAACTTTTTTCTAGGACTGAAAAACACTAAAGGTCTCCATTTGTACAAATAAGAGAGATGTTAACCTTAAATGTTCTTTTGGCTTTTAATGGTTGCTAAAGTTAACCTTCCTCCCCATATGCTTTTTTAAAATGTAATTCAATATAACTCTAATGTTCAAGTAGATTCTAATTTTAATTTCTTTTTCATGCTATTCTTGAAAACAAAAATGGTGTCTTTATCATCATTTTAAAGAGCACAAGATTAGTATTCACTTGGATTTCACAGACACGCACAAGAAACTATATGTTAGCCTAGAAGTTCAACTTCCTATATGGTCCATACAGTATTTCCCCAGGCTGTTAACTCAGGACACTCATTAGAAGCCTCCTTTGTCTCTCTTGCTCCTCATCTAGTGGAGGTACTGGGGATCAGGGCCAAAAGCCAACAAAACACTGAGTGTTGACTGTCACTGCTCACTGGCCCAACATTGAGTCCTTTCTGTGTATCTTTTTCCAGAACTCAGTGGTTCTTAACCAACTAGAGTGATTAATGTATTGCAATGTAATTTTCCTAACAATTATTTAAGTCTGTCTGCTGTTTACTATCACCATGTAACAGCAATTCTAAATACCAGTGATAAAATATCCCTCCCAGGAAAAAATGTTGTTGGCCTATGTTGTAAACAATGGATCTGGTTACTGTTTCAATGAATCATCAATGAATTTTAAAGTTAGTAAGTGAAAAAAAAAAAAATAACAACTTTACTGAGATATAATTCATATAAATACAATTTACTATTTTAAAGTATATATTTTAAAAATAAATAAAGTATATAATTCAGTGGTTCTTGTGTTTATCAGTTTTGTGCAGTCAACACCACTATCTAATTCAAGAATATTTTCATCACCCAAAAAAGAAACCCTGAACCTATTAGCAGTGACTCTCTATTCTGTGTTCCCAATTCCTTTGGGCAACCACTCTATGGATTTGCCTATTCCAGTTATTTCATACAAATGAAATGATACAAAACATCATTCTTTAAAATTTGCCTTCTTTCATTTAGCTCAATGTGTTCAAGTTTCATCCAAGTTGTGGCATGTATCATTACTTCATTCCTTTTTGTGGCTAACTAATATCCAATTATATGGATAAACCATATTTTGTATTTATATTCATTCATCGAGTGATGACCATTTGGGTTTTTTCCACTTTCTTGCTATTATGAATAATGATACTATACACATGTGTGTACAATTTTGTGTGTGGATATATTTTCAGTTCTCTTGGCTATACATCTAGGAGGCATATGGTAACTCTATGTTTTAATTATTGAGGAACCACTAAACTATTTTCCACAGTGGCTACATCATTTTCCATTCCAATCAGCAGTGTATAAGGATTTCAATTTTTCTACATCCTTACCTACACTTGTTATTGTCTATCTTTTTTAGTGTAGCTATTCTAGAATGTATGAAATGGTATCTAATTATGGTTTTGATTTGTATTTCCCTCATACCTAAGAATCTTGAACATCCTTTCATGTGTTTATTGGTCCTTTGTGTATCTTCTGGAAAAAAAATGTCTATTTGGATGTTTTACTCATTTTTATGTGGATCGTTTTTCTTTTGATTATTGAGTTGCATAAGTTTTATATATTCTGGACACTACTACCTTATCAAACACATGACTTGTAAATATTTCTCCCATTATGTAGCATGTCATCACTTACTTGATGGTTTCCTTTGAAGCTCCCTATCAATTTTTAATCAAAATAACTCCTAATACCTCAGGCTGAAAAAAATATATCTTAATGTCTAGAAAGTTCTTCCTATATATAGATGCACCTGGAGATATTTGTCCAGCTACCCCTGAACCCCTGACCCTGTGCTGATCCTTAGTTAAATTAGATCTATAACACTTTATCAGGTTTCTGTCTGTCCTTAGAACAATGAACAACCTCAAACTTCCCAGAAAGCTTTAATGTAATAATAATGTATTGTGAATGCCTGCTTTGAGCCAGTAAGTGCAGTACATTTTTGTAAAAATTGGTATTAATTTGGCTAGGAGGATTTAGGTTAGCAACATTTCCCATAGAAATACAGTGTAGCTGCTGGATTTTTAGAAATCCTATCTTTAATCAATAGTACCTTTTACTTACTCTTTAACACTGTTTTGCTATATGGTTTCTCATTTAAGTTAAATTTACCCAAAAGTTTCATTGATAGTAATTAGATCCAACTGAACTTACCAACATAACTAACTGCATTTGGAGGCAAGGTAGAAGGCAATTCAGGATGAATTAATGACAAATATGAGTTCCAGAATATTTTGGAAGCGGTAATGCTATAGTTACTCAAGTATGGTAATTGTTTCTATCTTTAAAGATCCACAGAAGCAAGTCTTCACCTCATTAGCAATAGGACCGGGGCAACAGTAGGTAACCCACAGTCATGTCCAGCAAGAGGCTCCAAAGATTGACATTTCTTGAGCTAAGGCTTCCTCTGGATCACAAGTGTCAGAGGCACAGCTGCAAATAGCAAACTTTCATAATGACAACTTGTTATGAGTTGAATTTTGTCTCACCTAAAGAAAAGATATTTTGAAGTCTTAACCCCCAGTACCTCAGAATGTAATCTTATTTGGAAACAGGATCTTTACAGAGATCAACAAGTTAAGATGAGCTCATTTGGGTGGGCCTTAATCCAATGTGACTGGCATCCTTATAAAAAGGGGCGATTTGGACATAGAGACAGGCATGCACTGCAGGAAATTCATGTGAAGATGGAGGAAATGGTAATGTGAAACACAGAAGATTGGAGTGATGCATCTACAAGCCAATAAACATTTGAGGCTACCAGAAGCTCTTTCCTTAGTGCCTTCTGAGGAAGTATGGCAATGCTAACACCATGATTTCAAACATCCAGCCTCCAGAACTGGGAGACAATACATTTCTGTTGTTCTAAGCCATACAGTTTGTGGTGTTTTATCAAGCAGCTTTAGAAAACTAATACACAGCCCCAGGCATTATAAAAAGGGAGAACCTTTGGTATCTCAGAAGGCTTGTTATATCCTACACTGGCTGTTTCAGTCATATTGGCATACCCAAATCATCAGCATGGTCAGTAGCACCATCTTTTAAATGAAAATAACAATGCACATTTTTTCTCTGAAGATGCACATTTCTACTTAACTAAATATTATGAGACTTTAGGTCTTGTTCTGGCTTTGTGTATGGTGCATGATAAAGAAAGAGGAATGGTTGTCTGGACTAAATTAATGAGTGTGTGAGATAAGTAAGTCAAGAAATCAGTGAGGAAATCATAAATGCCTCCTCACCCTGGCTCATTCTTTATAAATAAAAGTATGTCTTACTGGATGATATGAAATTTTATCATTAGCATATTGAGGGACCATAACAATGTAGATATTGTCAAGCTATGTACTTAGTGGGGTTCAAAATAGGTTAAATAATGATGATAATGACATGAGATATTACAAATGACCAGAAACATATGCTGGACCTGTTGGGTTGGTAGAAATTTTAAATAATCTGCATCCTGATTCAGTCAAATATTAATATAAGCAATGAAGTCATTATGTGATAGTGGTATATGTCATTGAAGCCAGTGAAACAGATACAAGGATTCTTACCATTTTACCTACAACAATCCTTTTTTCACACATTGCATGTGGGCTGATATTAAACATAATTGTGGGGAAGAAAAAATCAGCGAAACAAATTTACTGAAATTTGATAACCATTACACTTTGAATATTATTTTATAATATTATCATTTATTCATTCAACAAATAGTTATTATGTCCTTATTATATATGCTGGGCAACTAAAACTCATCCAATAATAGGAAGAGCTTCTGAATATTATTGTCGGCTGGGGCTGATACTGTGACTTCAGCCTCAAGGGTCAAACACACATATGGTTCCTCAGAAAAGCTTTGGGTCTGTCATAACAAATCTCACAGTTTCTTAATATTAAATTCATTAAATGATTTGATAGATTTTACATCCTAACTTTACTCCCAGGCAAAAAGAAGCTGAAATAAAAATGTGCCTAGAAAATATGGGGTATTTTTCCCTCCATGTATATTTCTCATCTTGGTAAGTTTGTTTACTTTTCTGTCAAAGTATACAAAGTATAGCACAATTTTAGTTCCAATTTCTTTCCAGTACTTTAAAAGTAAGAAATAAAAAACTTGAGTTGTAATTTAACAGCAGAGAGATGACAGCTGAAAGCTTGGTAAAAGAGAAATGCTCATTACTGATACATTTACTTTTAGGGAAAGGGAGAATGAACGTGACACAAAGTGTACACCTTCTGCGTGAAGAGTTTTCTAGAATTCTCTTATTTAAACCTCATAACTTCATATAGCAAGTTATTTTAACACAATAGAAAAATCTTACAGTAACCCTGTTAAAGAGACATTCCCCGCCCTGGCCGGTTTGGCTCAGCGGTTAGAACGTCGCCCTGGGGTCCTGAGAGCCCCGGGTTCGGTTCCCGCTAGGGGCACGTACCTCGGTTGCAGTTTGTCCTCGGCCCTGGTCGGTTGTGTGGGTGGCAGCCACTCGATGTGTCCCTTTCGCATAGATGTTTCTCTCTCTCTCTCCCTCCCACTCTACCTGAAAAAAAATGGAAAAATGTCCTCGGGTGAGGAAAAAAAAAGAGACATTCTCCTCCTTGTCATCATCAACCCAATTACATGTATTATAATTCTAAAGATGAATAAACTAAAGTTTGGAATAGTGAAGTGAATTACTTGTGGTAACACAGCCAGTAAGAGGCCATTCCATACCCTTTCACATTGTAGAACACTGCCTTCAGGGTACAGCTTCAAGAAAATTACACAACTTTTAGTCCCTGCTCAATAAATGGAAACATGCATTTGTCCAAGTATTTTATTAATGACAATCTATAATAATGTTTATAACCTGTAGACTGTTAAATGTGACACTTTAATTTTATAATCCACCCCCTTTATGTTTTGTGTTTTCCCTGTGATGTATTTTAGATCTGAGGAAGTTTATATTTTAAAATTATTAATTCTTGAGACCTGAAAATGGTGGCGAAGTGAATGGAGCGACAAGACCATCTCCCAAGACCAAACTGGATTTACAATGAAAATAAAGGCAAATCGTCAGGAAAGGGCAGCCAAAAGACATCTTGGAGGGAGGACGACTTAACCAGAAACACCCACTCAATCCTGGTAGGCTAGCGAGGACGCGAGAGGGGACTGAGAGCCCGGGGTCCGCAGCGGCCTGGGCAGGGGCCAGGGAACTCGGCTGGAAGTTAATCCTACCGTCTCCCTTCCCACACTGCATGGGCCCTGGGAACTCTGTAGACTGCTAAACTCTCCGCTGGAGCCTCACAGACTCGCGGGCCCCAGGGAACTCTGCGGGACCAGGGAACTAGGCGGGAAGTTAATCCTACCGTCTCCATTCCCACCCTGCATGGGCCCTGGGAACTCTGTAGCCAGCTAAACTCTCCGCTGGAGCCGCACAGACTTGCGGGCCACAGGGAACTCGGCAGGACTAGGGAACCCGGTGGAAAGTTAATTCTACCCTCTCCCTTGCCACCCCGCATGGGCCCTGGGAACTCTGCATCCTGTTAAGCTCTCTGCTGCAGCCGCACAGACTCGCGGACCCCAGGGAACTCGGAGGGACCAGGGAACTAGGCGGGAAGTTAATCCTACACTCTCCCTTGCCACCGTGCATGGGCCCGGATAACTCTGTAGCCGGCTAAACTCTCGGCTGGAGCCACACACACTTGCAGAAACCAGGGGACTCGGCAGGACCAGGTAACTCGGCAGGAAGTTAATCCTACCCTCTCCCTTGCCACCCTGCATGGGCCCTGGGAACTCTGTAGCCTGCAAAACTCTCTGCTGAGGCCCACAGACACGCGGGCACCAGGGGACTCAGCCGTACCATGGAACTCAGCGGGAAATTACTCCCACTGCCTCCCTTGCCACCCTGCACGGGGCCTGGGATTGCTGTAGCCTGCTAAGCTCTCAGATGGAGCCACACAGACTCCTGGAGAACAGGGGCCTTGGCGGGATTAAAGTGGGTCCTCCCTGGTGCATCCAAACCCAGGAGAGGGAGCCACAAACAGCAGAACACCAACACCCACTGGGAAAACTTGGCAGACTCCAGAGCCCACTGTGATAACCAAAATGGTGAGAAACAGAAACAAAAGCCAAATGAAAGAACAAGAGACCTCTACAGAAGATGAAATAAATGAAGTGCAGTTAAGCAAGTTAACAGAACTAGAATTTAGAGCCATGATGTTGCGGAAGCTCAACAGCATGTGTAAGGACATGAGCAACATGAGTAAAGACATGGAAATGTTGAAAACAAACAAGCAGGAAATGAAAAACCAACAGGAAGAAATGAAGAATGACAAATCAGAAATGAAAAACACACTGGAAAGTCTAAAAAGCAGAGTACGGGAAGATGAGGACTGGATCAGTGAATTAGAAGACAGGGTAGAAGAAATCAACCAATCAGAAAACCAAAAGGAAAAAATGATTAAAAACAGGAAGAGAGCTTAAGAGAATTGTGGGACAACTGGAAACAGAATAATATTCGTATCATAGGAGTCCCTGAAGAAGAAGAAAGTAAGCGAGGGCTAGAGAATATATTCAAAGAAATAGTGACAGAAAACTTCCCTAATTTAGTGAAGGAAGAAGGGATTCAAGTTCAAGAAGCTCAGAGAGTCCCAAGTAAGAAGAACCCAAACAGGCCCACATCAAGACACATAGTAATCAAACTGCCAAAAATTAAAGACAAAGAGAGAATCCTAAAAGCAGCAAGAGATAAGCAACAGGTTACCTACAAAGGAAACACCATAAGGCTCTCAGCTGACTTCTCACAAGATACACTACAGGCTAGAAGGGAATGGCAGGAAGTCATCAAGGTCATGAAAAACAAGGATCTGAATCCAAGACTACTCTACCCAGCAAGGCTATCATTCAAAATAGAAGGTCAAATAAAGAGCTTCCCAGACAACAAAAGACTAAGGGAATACATTAGCACCAAACCAGCACTGCAAGAAATGTTAAAAGGACTGCTGTAATTACCAGGAGAAATGGGAAGGAAAATAGAACCACACTAAACAAAAATGGCAATAAATAAGTACATATCAATAACCACCTTAAATGTAAATGGATGGAATGTTCCCATAAAAAGACACAGAGTAGCTGATTGTATAAGAAAGCATGACACATCTATATGTTGATTACAAGAGACCCACCTCACAACAAAAGACTCACATAGATTGAAAGTGAAGGGATGGAAAAAAATCTTTCAAGCAAATGGAAAAGGAAAAAAATCTGGGGTAGCAATACTTATATCTGATAAAATAGACTTCAGAATGAAGGCCATAATTAGAGACAAAGAAGGCCACTACATAATATTGAAAGGATCTATCCAACAGGAAGATATAACCTTGATAAACATATATGCACCCAATATAGGAGCACCAAAATATATTAAAAAACTATTGGAGGACTTCAAAGGAGAAATCTATAGCAATACAATCATAGCAGGGGACTTCAACACCCCGCTAACATCACTGGATAGATCCTCTAGACAAAAAATTAGCAAGGAAACAGAGACTCTAAATGAAGCACTAGACCAAATGGATTTAATAGATATCTACAGAGAACTACACCACAAAACTACAGAATTCACATTCTTCTCAAGTGCACATGGAACATTCTCAAAGATAGACCACATGTTAGGGCACAAATTAAGTCTCTACAAATTCAAGAAGACTGAAATTATAACAAGCATCTTCTCAGTCCACAATGGTATGAAACTAGAAATCAATTGCAAGAAGAACATACAAAGACATTTTAACACATGGAAGCTAAATAGCATGTTATTAAACAATGAATGGGTCACCGAGTAGATCAAGGAAGAAATCAAAAACTTCCTGGAAAGCAATGAAAATGAGGACACAACAATACAAAAACTATGGGATGCAGCGAAAGCAGTTCTGAGAGGGAAGTTCATAGCACTACAGGCCTACCTGAAAAAACAAGAAAAATCTCTAATAGACTACCTAACCTCACAACTTAATGAACTACAGAGTAAACAAAAAGAAAACCCCAGAGCAAGTAGAAGGGAGGAAATATTAAGGATCAGAGCAGAAATAAACGACATAGAGACCAAATAAACAATTCAGAGGATCAATAAAACAAAGAGCTGGTTTTTCGAAAAGATAAACAACATTGATGGACCCTTACCTAGACTCACCAAGAAACAAAGAGAGAGAACCCAAATACAAAAAATCAGAAATGAAACAGGAGAAATAACAAATGACACCAGAGAAATGCAAAAGATCATTAACAACTACGATGAACAATTATACGGCAACAAATTCGAAAATCTAAGCAAAATGGACAAATATCTAGAAACACATAGTCTCCCAAAACTGGATTGGGAAGAGATTGAAAGCTTGCACAGAACAATAACAACAGAAGAAATTGAAGATGTAATCAAGACTCTTCCAGCAAACAAAAGCCCAGGCCCGGATGGCTTCACGGGGGAGTTTTACCAAACATTCAAAGAAGAACTAATACCCATTCTCCTCAAACTATTTCAAAAAATTCAAGAAGAAGGAAGACTGCCAAACTCGTTTTATGAAGCCAGCATAACTCTAATTCCAAAACCAGAAAAAGACACAACAAAGAAAGAAAACTACAGGCCAATATCCCTGATGAACATAGATGCCAAAATCCTGAACAAAATACTAGCAAATTGAATCCAGCAATACACCAGAAATATTATCCACCATGACCAAGTGGGATTCATCCCATGGATGCAAGGCTGGTACAATATTCGCAAATCCATAAATGTGATACAACACATAAATAAAATGAAGAATAAAAACCACACGATCATATCAATAGATGCTGAAAAAGCCTTTGACAAAATCCAGCATCCATTTCTGATAAAAACGCTCAGCAGTGTGGGAATAGAAGGATTATATCTAAACATAATAAAAGCCATATATGAAAGACCTACAGCCAACATCATACTCAATGGGCAAAAACTAAAAGCATTTCCCTTAAGAACAGGAACAAGAAAAAGATGCCCACACTCACCACTGTTATTTATCATAGTACTGGAAGTCTTAGCCGCACCAATCAGACAGGAAGAAAAAATAAAAGGGATCCAAATTGGAAAGGAGGAAGTAAAATTGTCATTATTTGCAGATGACATGATACTGTACATAGAAAACCCCAAAGACTCCACCAAAAGCTTACTAGACTTAATAAATGAATTTGGCAAAGTAGCAGGATAAGAAATAAAAGTCAAGAAATCGATGGCATTCTTATACACCAATGATGAACTCACAGAAAGAGAAACTAAGCTAACAATCCCATTTACCATTGCGGCCAAAAAATTAAGATACCTAGGAATAAACTTAACCAAAGAAATAAAGGACCTATTCGCAGAAAACTACAGGTCTTTGAAAAAAGAAATAGAGCAAGATATAAAAAAGTGGAAGCACATACCCTGTTCATGGATTGGGAGAACTAACCTCATTAAAATGTCCATATTACCCAAAGCAATATATAGATTCAACGCAATCCCCATCAAAATACCAACGGCATACTTCACAAAATTAGAAAAATTACTCCAAAAGTTCATATGGAACCAAAAAGGCCTGGAATAGCCACAGCAATCTTGAAAAGGAAGAACAAAGTTGGAGGGATCACAATACCAGATTTCAGGTTATACTACAAAGCCACTGTAATCAAAACAGCCTGGTACTGGCACAAGAACCGGTATATAGACCAGTGGAACATAATAGAGAACCCAGAAATTGACCCAAGGCCATAAGCTCAATTAATATTTGACAAAGGTGGCAAGAGCATACCGTGGAGTAAGGACAGCCTCTTTAATAAATGGTGCTGGGAAAATTGGACAGCTACTTGCCAAAAAATGAAACTAGACCATCAACTTACACCCTACACCAAAATAAACTCAAAATGGATAAAAGACTTAAATGTAACTCATGAATCCATAAAAATCCTAGAGGAGACTGTGGGCAACAAAATCTCAGACATCATACGCAGCAGAATTTTTACTGACACATCACCTGAGGCAATAGAAACAAAGGAGAAAATGAACACATGGGACTACCTCAAACTCAAAAGCTTCTGCACAGCGAAAGATACAATCATCAAAACGGAAAGTCTACCCACTGTATGGGGGAGCATAATTGCCAATGATATATCAGATAAGGGGTTAATTTCCAATACATAGAGAGTGCTCATACAACTCCACAAAAGGAAGACAAGAATCCAATTAAAAAATGGACAGAGGAACTAAATAGACACCTCTCCAAACAGGACATACAAATGGCTAAGAAACATATGAAGAAATGCTCATCATCACTAATCATCAGAGAGATGCAAATCAAAACAGCAATGAGGTATCACCTCACACCTGTCAGAATGGCCGCCATCAACAAATCATCAAACAACAAGTGTTGGTGAGGGTGTGGAGAAAAGGGGACTCTAGTACACTGCTGGTGGGAATGCAGACTGGTGCAGCCACTATGGAAAACAATATGGTGTCACCTCAAAAAATTAAAAATTGATCTTCCATTTGACCCAGTGATCCCACTTCTAGGAATATACCCTAAGAAGCATAAAACACCAATAAGAAAGAATATATGTACCCCCAACTTTGGAGCAGCACTATTTGCCATCGCTAAGATCTGGAAACAGCCCAAGTGCCCATCAGTAGACGAATGGATCAAAAAGCTGTGGTACATATACACAATGGAGTACTACGCAGCGGTAAGAAAGAAAGATCTCTTATCCTTTGAGACTACATGGAGGGACCTGGAATGTATCATCCTAGTTGAAACAAGCCAAGCAGAGAAAGACAAATTTCATATGATCTCACTTATTTGTGGAATATAGTGAACATAACAGTTTGAGGAGTGGGGTAGTCCTGGAGACGCGGAAGCGGGGTACAGACTGACAATCCCCTAAGGAGTGGCGAGGTGGGGGAGGGATAAACCACAGAACTTGTGCGCATGTATGCATGAACAGTGGACATGGACAACAGTCTGGGGAGGGGGGAGTGAGGGGTAGGAAGGGGGGAATCAGTGGGGGGAAAAAGGAGAATCATTTGTAACAAAAATTAATCAATAAAAAAAAAGAAAAAAAAAAGAAAATTATTAATTCTTCTCTGCCAACTATGAGGCAAGGCTGCAATAAATATTTTCATGTTGATCACGACTGTGTATTTGTGTGCAGAAATAAATATATCTAACTTTGCATCATGTTTTGGACCACCTTTACTAATACAGTGTCATGTCAATATACTGGATTGTTTACATAAAAAGTAAATGTCAAGCAAAGGGAAAAACACTTTTGTTAGTTACTAGATATTCCTCTTACCATTTAGGATACATGGGATTGAGGTAAACCATGTCTGCTTCATCCTGTCATTACATTTGACCTGAACTTCATATAAAAGACTTGAAAAATAATTTTAAAGTTGTAGTATTGATTAAGCTTTAGAAAATTATTTGCCTTGGGATTTTATTTAAGTCTTGCCCAACATTCACTTGCCAAGAACATAACAGCTTTACAAATGAAACTAAAACAGAAGACACTGAATTCTAATTTCATTTTAAAATGTTTTTTGGAAGTAGACATATTGTAAAGACAATACATTGCCCTATCATCCAATGGCTCAAATGCTTGCTTTGGCCAGTTTACCAGTGATCTAGTCAGGACATGGATAGGACATTTACTGCTCAATGGTAAGGAGTATGTTGAAAGGTCTGTTGATAGCTGATATTAGAGTTTTCCTTATGTTTATCTTCTTCTTCCTTGTTTTTTGTTTGTTTGTTTTTTAATCCTCACCCAAGGATATTTTTCCATTTTTTGTTCAGATAGAGTGGGAAGGAGAGAGAGGAAGAGAAAGGGAGAAACATTGATGTGAAAGGGACACATTGAGTGGCTGCCTCTCGCAGGGCCCAACTGGGACCAGGGACAAACTGCAGCCGAGGTACATGCCCTTAGTGGGAACCAAACCTGGGCCTCTCTGGACCACAGGCCAATGCTCTAACCTCTGAACTAAACCAGTGATGGTGATTTTTCTTCCTTGTTTGACAAGAGGATCCTGTTAAGAGTCTTTTTGGCTCTATGATGTTTATCAACTGTGGACTACAGCCCTACTTTGCCCATGAGGAGGCCAGGATTTCTTTTTTTTTTTTTTTGGTTTTAATTAATGTTTTATTTTGAGATAATGTAAATGAACTTAAAGGTGAAAAAAATGATGCATAGACTTCTCATGCATTGCTTACCTGGTTTCCCCCTCCAGTATGCCTCACAAAACTACAGGAGGCCAGGATTTCAAGCAAGATATCCTCCACTCCTAATGAGATCAAAGGGACACAGTGGTTCTTTACACAATCCCTCCAATGGCCTTACTATCATGCACACTTGAAAGAACACTTTGCTTCTCCTGATCATTATCAGTTTCTATAGAAACAAAAAGAGTGTGTTCTTTTGCTAAAAATTTCCCTTATAGCTTTTTCTAGCACTGTATAAAACATTTATTGCTGCTATCACAGTCCTCCATTTATAGGGACATTTAACCAATCAAAAACAACGAGCTGAGTGAAAATGAAGGTGTGCTTCATTTTCAGAAACCAAATCCTATTGTGCATTAAGCAGCTGTGGTCAGTTAATCTCTCCTGAGTCACTTTAGAATTCAAGCATCTGAGAGTAAATACTTGAAGTAATGGTATATCAAAGAATGAAAAGAGGTGAACAAGGTATTTGTTCAACTGCAAGCTGACTATTTCGCTTTGGAATACTTCAGTATTTACAGTATTTAAATGAACTCTGTTTCATCAGTACACCATAAATTATCCTTAAAAACTCCAGAGTTCCTGACCACAGGAATGTGAGTCATAGCCCTGATGACTGTGGCTTTGCTTTGAGATATGGCTGGATTTCCCTGCTTTTTTATACTGTGCCCATCTCCAGGGACCACATTTGCTCAGGAGTTGCTAAGGCTAGTAAATATTGTATCTCTCCTCTTGTATGCTGTCACATAAAACCTGCACAGCTACAGCTGTTAGGTCATGAAAAGAGGTACTGAACTAGGGCTGTGCTTAAAAACTAAGTATGGGAATCTCTGTGGCACAAATCAAGACTCAATCTGCTATTTGGTTGCCTATGTCTAGTCTTCTGTTAGATTACATTCATTTATTCCTGCCTCAATAAATATTGAGTGCCAACTATTTCAGTCATGGGGCTTTAAGCACTGCAGGTAAGGTGCATTAATGCACAACAGACACAGTCCCTGTTCACCCTAAGTCCACCCCATAGACTCAAGGGAGATGAGTAGTAAACAAATAACCACACAAGTAATGAACTGCAATTGCATGAAATGCTACAAAGCAAAAGTACTGAGTTCTCAATAAGGAGTCTAAGGGGCTGAAGAGATACCTTGATGTTTTGCTAGTACCTTGCTTATAAAGTTGAGTTATGCTTCAGAAGAAATTAGCTTGAAACTTGAGCATATTTTGCAAAATCACAAGACTCCCAGAGATCTTGAAAGGCAAATGACTCAGGTTTTCAGGACAAATGATTTTCTCTATCTGGAGATTACTAAGGATGGGAGGAGGGGCTCACAAACTTCCTTAGTGGCTCATCTTGTGTTTGAACACATTATAAGACTGGAAGTTCTTTCTTAACTATCCAGATGTGTAAAGGACCACACCATAAAATAATTCACACATAATGTGGATTTCAGCTGGAGAGACAGGAGAAATCCAACTGTCACTGAAATGCTATTATTTCATGCTCTGAATAAAATACAAATCAAGCACCAGTCTGAGGATTGATTGACCTCTACTCCCAATGTACAATTATAATAAAACAGATAGATCCTTGTTATTCATGAAAATACAGTTTTACTATTCAAGCAACCATTTTTACATTTTTCATTCTCTTTTCTTTGATTCTGAATCTGAACTTATGGGAAAAAGTTGGCATCTTTTTAAACAAGAGAAATTTACAAATGTATAGTGGTTAAGAGTATGAGCTTTGAAGTTAGACACATTACATTTGCGCCTTGACTGCATCACCTATGAGCAAATAAACTTGAGTAAATCATAAAATATTTGAGACTTGTTTTTCTTCTCTGTGAAATGGGAATAATGATAATTCATGGAGTTGTTAAAAATGTTAAATGGGATAATGTATGTAAATTGTTTGGCACAGTGTTTGGAAGAGAGGAAACATTTAGTCAATTTACACACACCAGACAGTGTACTTCTGACCAACATATATTTTACATATATTCATGTATAAGTATATATGTGTGTGTATATCTACCTACCTTATTGCTACATACATACAACCTACCTTATTGATATGTACACATATTCATGTTTACTTATATATATATTTCTGATAGCCTTGTTGATCTTCTAATCCCCAGGATTGTGCTCTGAGTCCAACATATAGCTGTCATGCAACAAATGGTTGTTGGAAGACGGAAGAACAGAAATAAAGATATATTTTAGAGTTTAAAAATATGGTTCTGTGTTAACACGCTATCTTCAAAGACATGTTAGCTGGGTTACTTTTTCAGTAACTGTGGACAAAACTCTTCCTTTGTGGGCAACTTCAGTTAAACAAAAATAATTGTAGTCAAATGTTCTCAGGGCCATAAACCTAAAAGCAAGTATACATATTACTACATTATATTCACAATCCTAAGGTTTGTTAAACACCTTAGGATGCAAAAACTAACAAATATGATATTTATTTTTATTATTATTAAGTTAAAATGGAAAAAGCTAAAGATAGCAAATAACCTAAAAGCTAAAACTAGCATATTAAATAAATTATGTATTTAAAATTATTATGGCTCATGAACTTCAATTTTTTCTAGCTCTGCTTCCTAGAAATACAAAACAAATATTCTTTAATAAAAACATTCATGAATTTTTGCTGCTGATACCTTTGGGAGAATACTGAGTAAAGTGCTTTAAAAAAATCCATTTTTTTACAACCTCAGAAGATAAACTATTGGGGATACAGAAATTGTTCTTATCATGTATAATAAACAATTCAAGATGAGCTCAGCCAGTGTGGCTCAGTGGTTGAGCATCGACCCATGCACCAAGAGGTTGCTGGTTTGATTCCTGGTCAGAGCACATGCCTAGGTTGTGGGCCTGATCCCTAGTGGGGGGCATGCGGGAGGTGACCAATTGATGTTCTCTCTCATTGATGTTTCTATCTCTCTCTCTCTCCTTTCCTCTCTCTCTCTAAAATCAATAAAGAAAAAAACAAACAAACAAACTAAAGATGAATTACATAATGCTCCTCCAAGCAGAGAGAAATATTCAAATATTAAATTATGTACTATGGTAAAATCTTTGGTTGTAGTCACAAAGCCAAGTACTGCCAGTTTCCTAGCCTGAGACAAACTGTCCAGTTATTAGCATAATTTACCTCTATCATGCTCATTATTCTAGTGATACAAGCACCCATGTTTTCCTCTTCATTTCAATTCTGTGTAATGTCAGAGCTTGAATTTGTTTTAACTAGTGATAAAGAGCAGTTGACTCTTCACATATCATCTTTCTGACATAGAGGAAGAGAATAAAAAGATAAATCATGATATCGTTGTGATTCCACTTAAGCATTCAGTAAATCCCATTGAGCATAACTTTATAGAATGCACTATTTAGGGACTGTGGAAGATTGTTACAGTATAGTTTTGTGAAATAGATATAAAAAATAAACATACCATATACCAGAGAAAGCACAGAGGATAGTGTAAGTTCAGCCTAGAGAAATCTAGGTAGATTGCTTGGAAGAAGTTACACTTGAGCTAAACATTGAAAGATAATTAGGCTACTGGAAATTGAGAGGTTTTAAAAAAATTTCATTCTGCCCTGGCCAGTTTGGCTCAGCAGTTAGAGTGTTGGCCCGCAGACCGAAGGGTTGTGGGTTAGATTCCTGATCAAGGGCACATACCTGGGTTGCAGGTTTCATCCCCAGCCCCAGTCAGGGTCATGAGGGAGGCAACCAAACAATGTATCTCTCTCACATCAATGTTTCTCTCTCTCTTTCTCCCTCCCTACTTTCTACTCTATCTAAAAAACAAACAAACAAAAATCCATGGAAAATATCCTTGGTGGGTAAGGATTAACAACAACAACAACAACAACAAAATATACATATACACACACATACATATACATATATATTTTTTAAATGAATATATATATAAATAAAGTCTTCCTGACCACTGAAAGAGCAAGAGTAAAAATACAGAAGAGGAGCAAAGAAATGAAGAGCAAGTAATTAAGAATAAAAAATGGTGTAAAATGGCAGAGTAGAAAGTGGGGTGAGAAAGCACTGGTGTGACCACAACAAGATGCCTCCAAAATAGCATGCAAAGTAATGTTGATGCCTTTATCTCTAATCAAAAAGGAACTACTAAATGCTTAGGAAAAAAATAACTTTTTTCCAGATAGTCCAATTGTCTCTACTGCATCAAATGAATGAAGCAGCTCCTCTATAATTACATAGGCATTTGGACCTCCTTTTCTTAATAATTTCCTTCTTAGTTACCTTAATGACAGTATATATGTCATCTTAAGTATCTTAAACATGAAAAAATATATTTAAAATGTATCTAGGATTGAATTCATATGACTAAGTAGAGTTGAAATTTTGTCCTAAATACTATGATATTACCACACAGGTAAGTGCCACTATAGATTTATTTAATCTTTCCAATATGAGGGAAACATATTTTCACTTCTTGGTATATATTAAGGTTTCCTTCCCACTCTGCAAAGATTTCCTTATTTGATTACCCTTTTTGTATTCCATTCATTTTCATGATAACCATTGAATATAAAAGGTAGGCAAGTTCTAAAGAGAGCAGTTGTCTTTCTTTCCTTCCTTTCTTTAAGCAATCATTTCCCAAAGAAATGTCATGTGTAAAATACTGATAATGACACTAGAAGCACCAGGAGTAGTACACAGTGTGCTATATCTACCCTCAAGTAGTTCATGGTCTTGTCAGGGAGACAGCATAGCCTAAAATGCAGTAAAAAAAAAAAAAAAAAAAAAAAAAAAAAAAAAAAAGCCCTACAAACAAGTATGTGGAACACAGAGTAAAAGCTTACCATTTGTCATTTGTGTGCTCTTAAGTTTTTTTTATGTTACTTTATTTTTGAAAAACCACCCTATGGACTCCCTAACTAAATAAACATAAAGCATAATAAATGGCACCATTATCTACCTGACCACTCAATACAAAAATTGAGAGCACATGCTCAGTTCCTCCCATTTATGCACCACCACCTTTTCCACATTGGATCCATCAGCAGATTATGTGGACTCCACCTCCAACATATCTCCTGTATCCATTCATTTCCCTCCATCCCACATATCACCATCATCGCTCACCTGCCCCACTGCAATTGCCTCAATAGCGAGCCTCTCCTGCCTCCTTCACCTCCATACAGTGTGCTCTCCATCCAGCATCCAGGTGCCCTTTTATCATATAAATCAGGTCATATTTCCCCCCTGCTTCATCTCCTACAATGGCTTCCCACTGTAGGTAGAATAAAATTAAAATTGCTTATCTCAGCTTTCGAAGTACACACTGATCTTGTCCATGCTTATCTCCCTGACCGCATTCTCTGTAAGGTTACTCTTCTTAACAAGGCTCATTTTATTCTTTAAACAAACTAAGCATGCCACTGCCTCAGGGTCATTTGTAATTGAGAGTCCCCAAGACTCTCACTTTACCAGCTTCTTCTCATCATTCAGATCTCAGCTTAAACAGGGCCTTCTCATACCACCTAGGCTGAAGTTGGCCTCTTTTACTTCTGTTAACTCTCTCATGATCCTATTTCACTTTTTTTAAATAACTTGCTGCAATTGAAAATTAGACTTTTTCTGTCTTTATAGATATTTTTCATGTCTGCCCATGCTGACCAGAATGTAAGCTCCATAAGAATAGGCACTGAATTCTCTACTGGACCCACAAACCCTGTCTCAGGGCTTAACATTTAGAAGGGCCTTTGCAAGCGGTGGGAAAAGGAGGGAAATGACAGAGGGAAGAAAGGAGGAGAAAGAGGTGAGGGTTTGGAGGGAAGAAGAGTGAAATCTACTATTGTTATCAGTGACATCACCTTCAATCTGAATGCAATTATTTCAGGTTTTTTGTTTTGTTTTGTTTTGTTTTTGTTTTTTTGAATGCTTGGGTTGGGTTGGGTATGTCTATAGTCTTGATTGCCATAGTGCTTGGGGCAAGGAGTGAAACACAACCAGATAGATTGCTTTCTTGACTCCTTAAGTGAGGGGACAGGATTAATACTCATTGGTGACTTGTTACCTGTGGAGGTGAGTGAGGTTTGGATTCTTTGAGAGAGTTGCTTTCAGAAGACCAGGGACCCAGGGGAGACACAGAAAGTGTGGCTTTCCTAAGTGACTTAGCAAGACTGAGCAGCAGATTCTTCTGTTTTCATGAATCTCCATTCTAGTGTTGCATGATTTTTATTCACTGTTCAGCCATGGCTTCATAACACTAATTCGATACATAGATTCCAGGATAGCACAGACTGTGTCTACATGATGTCAAAGCACCCTGTCAATTGATCAAATGTGTTTTAAAAAGAAATCAGTCAGACCAGTCATTCAACGTCAAGTAGACAAAGCCACACTGTCATGTGTAGGTACTTCTCTGTAGTTTTGAATTGTTAAGAATATAGTAGTAAGTGCTGGAGAACTCATCATTGTCATTAACATTTCCCATAATTAAATTCAATAATTTCCTACTGTCTTATAGCCAGAATTAGAACTCATGGATCCTGAATCTTAATCAAATGAGCTCAATGTGCAAGCATCCATTTGAATAGTGACTTTGCAATTTAATCATAAAAACTGTATAACATGCCCGACCTTGTGATTTTTTTCTATTTCTTGTTCTTTTAGTAGGGTACCCTAGGGTGACCCATTTCAGTTAAGGGCAATTTACCATTGAACCATTGTCATAAAAATATGTAAGAGAATGTGGCTCCAACAAAGTAAAGCAGCACCCAAGTGCTTGACAACACAGAACGTTTAGGCTAGCATCCTACGTGTTCTGGTATAATCCGCATGGCCCTTCAGGATCAGAACAAACACTCCTTAGAGATTCTGGTTCAGTGGAGGTGGGGTGGGGCATACACATTGACTGGCACCTTGGGAAACTTCTCTCACTTTCTATCCTGAGGCAGATCTCAGGTGAGGGACCAGGCCCTAGGAGGAAGCCATGGAGGCCATCCTGGAGACTGACTGGAAGCTAATATTTGGCAAAACACTTCTGTGCTCTGAGGTTTCAGTAAGCTGAGACTGAAACATTCTGTAGTTGTTCATAGGCCATGAAATAAATTGGTGCTAGAAGTGTTCATGGGAGTGGATTTTATTAACAGTTTCACAAACTGGACTCCCTGCATAATCCTCATAAAAGGAAGTTCTCTAAAACTGGTTCTGTCCCTGGGACTTCATTTTCCCAAAGAGAGGATCTAAACTGACACCAGGTTATAGTTAGGGATAACAATAAAATGTCAACCTACTAATAAAGCACTAAAGACTCAGATATTATTTTCACTTATTCATTGAATTCACTCATTGACACATTTGTTGTTTTTAACAACCAGCAAATACTTTTTGAGTACCTACTGCAAGTCTGGCTGTCATCATGGATACAGAGAGGATATAAAATGATCTGTGTCCTCAAGGAAGCCATAGTCTTCTGAAAGAAGCAGATACTCTAAACCAGCAGTTCTCAACCTGTGGGTTGCGACCCCTTTGGGGGTCAAACAACCCTTTCAAGGGGTCACCTAAGACCATCGGAAAACACATATTTTGATTGGTCTTAGGAACTGAGATACCGCTCCTCTATTTGTCTCCAGGCAGTCTGCCCACATACAACATGAGGAACTGTATTAAAGTGTCACGGCATTAGGAAGGTTGAGAACCACTGCTCTAAACAAATAATTAGAGTCTACCATAGAAAATGCTGTCAGGAGATCTACAGAGAGTACTCTGGAAGCCCAGAGGTACAATACACTCTGACTGAGAAGCCAGAGGGGGAGAAAGAATTTGAAATTAGACAAAATGCAAGAGAGATGGTATTACAGTTGGGATAAGCAGGAAGAGAAAGAGGTGCCCCAAAAAGTCAGCCATCAAGATAAATGGAATTTTAAGGCAATATTTTTTTTAAATCAAAGGCAGTGCAATATTCTTCCTTTTGCCTCAGACTCCAGTGTTGCTCAGAATAGCATTGTCATTGATCCTGTATTTATTTTTAAATTAAATCCATTTTCACTCTGGATTTTGTATATTAGTTTTGATATTTTACAAATAGTGAATTAAATATTATTTATCTTGATTACCGATATTTTTGTGCCATCTTACATGTTGTGCTGAGACTAGCACTTCAGTTGCTTCACCCCAGTCATGACCCTTCCCCCAAGCCAAGCAATTTGTCTGATTAGTGGTCTTACCCAATCAACTAGAACAGACCACCTCAAACTGCCAAATTAGTTTCCCCTACATTACCTAAAAAATAAAAGTGTTAAACTCATCTTCTTGGACTGGTAACCTCATAGTCACTTCCATTTTTCTTCCAATGTTATTAGCATAAAGAAGGCACCAAGAACTGAGAATGGAAGCACATAACATTAAAGAGCTGGCTCCAAGGCCTATCAGTCAGGGCCTGGGATTCCTGGTTTCTGATAATGGGTTTCCTCTAAGTGAAATCAATATTTCAGAAAATGGCTATATCCAGTCATCAGAAAACTGAACGGCATCCATTGCAATTTTCCTCCCTTTTACTAAATTAATACATTTGGCACTGGTAAATTAGTTCCCTTTAGCTGAGTAAAACTAAAGTGCTAGTGCTGGTCTCTCCAAGACGATGGTGGGAAGATGGAGCCATTTCCAAGAATTATAGGCTATAATTTTTTTATTAGTTTTATTCTCAAGAGGTGGTTTTGTCTGGCACATCCTTTTCCATTTCTTTTCTTATATATTTAGAGACAAACATGAGAACATATGTGCTTTCTATTAATTCTTCCAAATATTCATATTATTTAAAAGTAGAAGGTGGGTATTAGGTATCCAGTTTCATGACAGAGCAGCTATAGATCAATTCATAAATTAAAAAACTGTGTGTGGAACAACACCCAAGACTGGCTTCTGGTTTCAGAGATGCAGCATGGTAAGCAGCATAAACACTTAGGCCCACAAAACTGCATTTTGCCCTTAGAGCTTATAACCTCATTTATTTTAGTCCAAATTTCTGGCATCATATGTTTCTGATAAGAGCTACTTGCTTGAATGACTCTACCAGGAAAAGGTAAAATAATACCTGGCAGGGCAAAACAGCAAAACCAAACCAAGTGAGGACTTGAAAAATTCACTGCTTTTGCCCTAATTCTTTTGTTCATTTACAAAACTCGCTCTGTAAAACTTGTCTGAACAGTCTTTATTTTTGCTTCCATCCTCGAAATGAGCAAATACAATGCTTAGAATCAGTACACTGTTGCTCTCTCTATAATGCACAGAGTTATCAAATATAGTGAGGCGTAAGATGGGGTGAAGAATTGAGTTCAAATCCCAACTCAGCCCTTTAGAGGTCTGCACCTTATTCAAGTTACTTAATTTCTTTGCAGATGTAATTGGCACATCTTGAAAACATAGGTGCCTAAGGTTCTCACAAAATATTGGGTAAAAGAATTAAAGCATAGAAAACACAGTGCCTGACTCATGATTAGTATTCAGTAAAATACTATTACTACTAATATATATTTTGAGAAGGTTTATATTCATTTATATAAAGATATATTTTAGGAAATATTTTTTTTATTCTCACCCAAGGAAATTTTTCCATTTTTTATTCAGATAGATTGGGAGGGAGAGAGAGGAAGAAAGAGAGAGAGAAACATTGAGGTGGAAGGAACACATCGAGTGGCTGCCACCCATACAGCCCAACCAGGGCTGGGGACAAACTGCAACCGAAGTACATGCCCTTAGTGGGAACCAAACCCAGGTCTCTCTGGACTACAGGCTGATGCTCTAACCACTGAGCAAAACCAGCCAGGGCTAGGAAATATTTTTAACATTTATGTCAGGTCAGAACAACTTTTAGTGTCATTACAGTCAAACACATACAATTTTTTAAAGAAAACTCCTTGTGTTTCTATGGAGTAGAACCACAAAATAATGAGTCTCTTCATGCAACAAACTAGTAGACATTTGACATTCAAATGAATACCAGCACCTTTGAAACAGCCCCATGAGGAAACTATACATGGTTTTAAGGAGATAGGCATTACTTGACCAGGTATGTAATTCCTCTGAGGGAACTACCTTCAGATATGAATCATGCATAAAAATGAAACTCATTATTTTGGAGTCACAGATAATTTTTATAATAAAATGT
This sequence comes from Molossus molossus, assembly GCF_014108415.1. Lineage (NCBI taxonomy): Eukaryota > Metazoa > Chordata > Mammalia > Chiroptera > Molossidae > Molossus > Molossus molossus. Next base: position 86,229,164 of record NW_023425355.1, on the reverse strand, counting down.
ATATTTGACCTTATCAGCCTCTTTACTCACCAATTCTGGCTCCAAATTACTTTTGATTGTTTCAGAAGTAAAAATCACCTTTGTTATCAAGTGATGAAAATCTGAGGACTATAATGATATTCTAAAAGAACAGGGCATAGATTCCAAAGGTAACTCAAAAAGACTAAACTGGAGGAGAAGATGGCGGTGGGCAGGATTAGAGGGAGGGTGAGTGTGTGAGAGAGTGAGCTAGTGTGTGACAGAGTGTGAGTGGACATGAAGGTGGACGACCAAACTCATGCAGTGCAGAGACCCAGAGCAGAAGTTTCCTGTGCTGTGGACAGGAGCAGCTGGCTACACCAGCAAGCGGCTCTTCAGGGCACTGCTCCCTGCGCCACAGGGAGGTCCCACCATTTTGGAAGATCCTGGGTATCCCTGGGAGGATGCAACAGGAGCGGCTAGGGCCTAGAAACCTGAGCTTAACAGTGCACCTGGCACCATCAGACCAGTGAACACGCTGTGTCAACACAGACCAGTGCACAGTAGTGGAGCTCCCAAGGTGCCTCTTGCAGAAGCCATGGACAGCCAGGAGCCTAGCACCATCCCCCATAGTAGCAGCTCAATCAGAGTTGAGATATACCCCTAGCAACAGAGGTTAGGGAGCAGACATCTATCCCCAGGAAACAGAAGCACAGACAGCAGCTGAGACCCATCCCCAAAAACTACAGAAAAAGCTGTGTAGGAGTTGAGGCCCATGGGCAGCAGCACTCCACAGCCACCAGCAGAAGGACCTGAGGCTCCACACAGGCCTGTGCGGTCCAGCAGCTCACAAGAGTAGTAGGAATCCTGAGCCCCAGATAGACTGGTGTAATCCAGCTGCCTGCCCACTGGACCTGCAGGGAGCTGGGGCACCAGAGAAGCTTGTTGGATGCAGCAGGGACTATGCGATCTAGTTACCCATGGCACCAGAGAAGCTTGTTTGATGCAGCAGGGACTATGCGATCTAGTTACCCATGGGACCTGCTGAAGCATCAGGGAGGCCAGTGCCACCCAGCAGGGACTGTGCCATCCAGTTATGCACAGGACCTACAGGGTGCTGAAGCACCAGAGAGGCCTGTGAAACCCAGAAGCTCATAACATAGGCATAGAGCCTGGACCCCAAAGGGACTGTGCGATCCAGTTACCTGTGGGACATGGAGGATGCAGGGGCTCCAAAAAGGCCAGTGCGACCCAGCTGCAAAGAAGACAGGCATAGAGGATATAAAAAGGGAGGCGGAGTGAATGGAAGCTATACAGACAATCTCCCAGGACCAAATGGGCACTACAACTAAAATAAAGAGAAATCCTTGAAAAAAGCAACAGAAAAGCAGCAGGATAGGACCATATAAACAGGGACACTGGTAGAATCTGGTGAGAAGGTGGTAGGTTGGGAACCCATGGACAGCAGCAGTCTTAGCTGTGAGCAGCACCCTAGGGAATAAAGACCAAGTTCACTCCACAGCACAAAGAGCTGGGACAGAGCACTAAAATAGCTATAGCCACTCAACTGTGGGCTATGGAAGAGGGAGAGGAGACTAGGCTGGAACTCTTTGATGACACACGGGATTTGGAGGGCACTCAGAGTTTTTGCTGAGTTTCGGAAGGTGGCCAGTGTGCTCCTTCAGAGCTGTGAGGAAAAGCAGCAGCACTCTCCTTGGACATCCAAACTTTACCAGGTGAGGGGAAGAAATGAATTAAGGCTTATTAACAGCCAGCATCTATCCCACCCTCTGGAAATCCACTGATGCAGAACACCAGAGCTACATTCCAAGGCACTGAGTAATTGAGACTATTAGCCTCCAGGAAAAACCTAGAGGATAAATGAACCTTTCCTGGGCTTGCAAATGTACCCAGGAAAGTAAGACTTGACAGTGATGTTTAATGTGGGCCATGGAAGGCCCATCCAAACCCAGTAGAGGGAGACACAAACAGCAGAACACCAACACCCACAGGGAAAATTTGGCAGGCTCCAAAACCCACGGAGATAGCCAAAATGGTGAAACAAAGAAACAAATCCCAAATGAGAGAACAAGAGAACTCTATCGAAGATGAGATCAATGAAATGCAGCTAAACAAATTATCAGAGGTAGAGTTCAGAGCCATGATCTTGAGGAAGCTCAACAGGATGAGTAAGGACATCAGCACCATGAGTAAAGATATAGACATTGAAAACCAACCAAGTAGAAATGAATAATAACATAGCAGAAATTAAGAACATATTGTGAGGAGTAACCAGCAGAATAGAAGTAGCTGAGGACTGAAACAGTGAATTAGAAGATAGAATTGAAAAAACCAACCAATCAGAAAACCAAAAGGAAAACACAATTAAAAACAGGAAGACAGCTTAAGAGAACTGTGGGGCAACTATAAACATAATCATATTCGCATCATAGGAGTCCCTGAAGAGAAAGAAAATGGACAAGGGTTAGATAATATATTTGAATAAATAGTGACAGAAAACTTACCTAACTTGGTGAAGGTAAAAGGCATTCAAGTTCAAGAAGCACAGAGAGCCCCAAGTAAGAAGAACCCACACAAAACCACACTAAGACAAATAGTACTTAAAATGCCAAATATTAAACATAAAGAGAGAATCCTAAAGGCAGCAAGAGATAAGCAACAGGTTACCTACAAAGGAAACCCCATAAAGCTCTCAGCTGACTTCTCAACAGAAACACTAGAGGCCAGAAGGGAGTGGCATGAAGTAATCAAGGTCATAAAAAACAAGGATCTCAATCCAAGACTACTCTATTCAGTAAGGCTATCATTCAAAATAGAAGGTCAAATAAAGAGCTTTCCAGACAAAACAAGGATAAGGGAACATATTAACACCAAACAAGTAATGCAAGATATCCTAAAAGGACTACTGTAATTAGGAGAAAAAATAGGAAGAAAAATAGAACCACACTAAACAAAAAATGACAATAAATAAGTATATATCAATTATCATCTTAAATATGAATGGTTTGAATGCTCCGATAAAAAGACATAGAGTACCTGACAGGATAAAAAAGCATTACTTACATATATTTTGTTTACAGGAGACAAACCTCACAACAAAAGACTCACATAGGTTGAAAGTGAAGTGATAGAAAAAAATCTTGCAAGCAAACAGAAACGAAAAAAAAAAAAAAGTGGGGTAGCAATACTCATGTCTGATGAAGTAGATTTCAAAATGAAGACCATAACTAGAGACAAAGAAGGCCACTATAAAATATTCAACAGATCTATCCAACAGGAAGATATAACCTTTGTAAACATATATGACCCAAAATAGGAGCATCAACATATATTAAAAATCTTTTGGAGGCTTCTGGCTGGTTTGCTCAGAGGTTAGAGCATCAGCCTGCAGTCCGGAGGCACCAGGGTTCAATTCCCACTAAGGGCATGTGCCTCTGTTGCAGTTTGTCCCTGGCCCTGGTTGGATCTTGTGGGTGGCAACGACTCAATGTGTCCCTTTCACATTATGTTGCTCTCTCGCTCGCTCTCTTATTCCCACTCTATCTGAACAAAAAATAGAAAAATGTCCTTGGGTGAGAAAAAAAAAACCTTCAGAAAGACTTCAAAGGTCAAATTAACAGCAATACATTCATAGCACGAGACTTCAGCACCCTGCTGACATCACTGGATAGATCATGTAAACAAAAAATTAACAAAAAAACACAGACTCTAAATGAAGTGCTAGACCAAATGGATTTAATAGATATCTACAGAGAATTACACCCCAAAACTAGAGAATTCACATTCTTCTCAAGTGCACATAGGACATTCTCAAAGAACGACCACATGTTAGGGCACAAAGCAAGTCTCTACAAGTTCAAGAAGATTGAAATCATATCAAGCATCTTCTCAGATCACAATGGCATGCAACTACAAATCAATAGCAACAAGAACATGCAAAGACATTTGAAAACATAGAGGCTAAATAGCATGTTATTGAACAATGAATGGGTTACCATGGAGATCGAGGAAGAAATTAAAAACTTCCTGGAAACTAATGAAAATGAACACACAACAACACAAAATCTATGGGATGCAGCAAAGCAGTTTTGAGAGGGAAGTTCATAACACTACAGGCATACCTCAAAACAAGAAAAATTTCTAATTGTCTAAAATCACAACATAAAGAATTAAAAAAGGAAACAAAAATAAAACTCCAGAGCAAGTAGAGAGAAGGAAATAGTAAATATCAGAGCAGAAATAAATGACATAGAGACCAAAAAACAATTGAAAGAATCAATGAAACAAAACCTGGTTCTTTGAAAAGATAAACAAGATTGATGGACCCTTAGCTAGACTCACCAAGAAACAAAGAGAGAGAACCCAAATACACAAAATGAGAAAGGAAAGAGGAGAAATAATAACTGACACCACAGAAATACAAAGGATTGTTAACAAATATTAAGAACAATTATACGGCAACAAATTTGACTATCTAAGCAAAATAGACCAATTTCTAGAAACATATATTCTCTCAAAACTGAACCAGAAAGAGATAGGAACTTGAACAGAACAATAACAACAGAGGAAATTGAAGATGTAATCAAGACTCTCCCAGCAAACAAAAGTCCAGGCACAGACAGCTACACCAGGGAATTTTACCAAACATTAAAAGAATAACTAATACCTATTCTCCTCAAACTATTTCAAAAATTTAAGAAAAAGGAAGACTTCCAAACTCATTTTATGAGGCCAGCAAAATTCTAATTTCAAGACGAGAAAATAACACAACAAAGAAAAAAAACTACAGGCCAATATCCCTGATGAAGGTAGTTGCCAAAATCCTGAACAAAATACTAGCAAATCAAATCCAGCAATACATCAAAAAATAATTCACTATGACCAAGTGGGATTCATCCCAGGGATGCAAGGCTGGTACAATATTTGCAAATCAATAAATGTGATACACAACATAAACAAAATGAAAGATAAATACCATAAGATCATATCAATAGATGATGATACAGCATTCGACAAAATCCAGCATCCATTTTTTATTAAAATTTCACCAATCTGGGATAGAGAGATCATGTCTCAACATAATAAAGGCCATATATGAAAGACCAACAGCCAACATCATACACAATGGGCCAAAACTAAAAGCATTTCCCTTAAGAACAGGAACAAGACAGGGATGACCACTTTCGCCACTCTTATTTAACATAGCAGTGGAGGTCTTAACCACAGCGATCAGAGAGGAAGACAAAATCAAAGGAATCCAAATCAGAAAGGAGGAAGTGAAATGTTATTATTCTCAGATGACATGATACTATATGTAGAAATCCCCAAAGACTCCATCAAAAATTTACTGGACTTAATGAATGAATTTGGCAAAGTAGCAGGATACATAATTAATGTCAAGAAATCGATGGCATTACTATACACCAATGATGAACTCACAAGAAGAGAATCTAAAAAAAGAATCCCATTTATCATCGCAGCAAAAAAATTAAGATACCTAGGAATAAACTTAACCAAAGAAATAAAGGACCTATTCACTGAAAACTACAGGTCATTGAAAAAAGAAATAGAGGAAGATATAAAAAAGTGGAAGCACATACCTTGCTCGTGGATTGGAAGAATTAACATCATTAAAATGTTCATACTACCCAAAGCAATCTATAGATTCAATACAATCTCCATGAAAATACCAAAAACATACTTCACAGAACTAGAACAAATACTTCAAAATTTTATATGGAACCAAAAAAGACCCTGAATAGTCAAAGCAATATTGAAAAAGAAGAAGAAAGTTGGAGGGATCACATTACCATATTTCAGATTACATTACGAAGCCACTGTAATCAAAACAATCTGGTACTGGCACAAGAACAGGCAGACAGATCAATGGAACAGAATAGAGAACCCAGAAATGGACCCAAGAAAATATGCTCAATTAATATTTGACAAATGTGCCAAGAGCATACAGTGGAGTAAAGACAACCTCTTTAATAAATGGTGTTGGCAAAATTAGAAAGCTACATGCAAGAAGATGAAACTAGACCATTATCTGACACAGTGTCCATCAGTAGACGGATGGATAAAAAAGCTGTAGTACATATACACAATGGAGTACTATGCATCTGTAAGAAAGAAAAATCTCTTATCCTTTGAGACGACATGGAGGGACCTGGAAAATATTATCCTAAGCGAAATAAGCCAAAGAGAGAAAGACAAGTATCACATTATGTCACTTAATAGTGGAATATAATGAACATAATAACAGTCTGAGGAATGGGATACTCCCAGTGACGTGGAATTGGGGTACAGACTGACAATCTCCAGAAGATGGGTGGTGGGGGAGAGATAAACCACAGAACTTATATGCGTGTATGCATGAACAATGGACATGGACAACAAAGCTGGGGACAGGGCAGGGAGGGAGGGGGAAGGGGTATCAGTGGGGGAAAAAGGAAAAACATCTGTAACAAAAATAAATTGATTAATTAAATACAATAAATAAATCAATATAAAAAAAGAATAAACTCAAAATGGATAAAAGATTTAAATATGACTCATGAATCCATAAAAAACCTAGAAGAAAATGTAGGCAACAAAATTTCTAGCATCATACGCAGCAGAATTTTCACTGATACAGCACCTAAGGCAACAGAAAAAAAGGAGAAAATAAACACATGAGACTACATCAAACTCAAAAGCTTCTGCACGGCAAAAGAAACAACTTCCACAATGGAAAGGCGACCCACTCTATGGGATAGCATAATTGCCAATGATACATCAGATAAAGGGGTTATTCCTTATATAGAGAGAGAGAGTAATCATACAGCTCAACAAAAGGAAGATAATGAACCCAATTAAAAAATCGGCAGAGGAACTAAATAGACACCTCTCCAAACAGGACATACAAATAGCTAAGAGACATATGAAGAAATGCTCAACATCACTAATCATCAGAGAGATGCAAATTAAAACAACAATGAGGTATCATCTCACACCTGTCTGAATGGACACCTTCAACTAATAATCAAACAACAAGTGTTGGTGAGGGTGCTGAGAAAAGAAATCTCTAGTACACTGCTGGTGGGAATGCAGACTGATGCAGCCACTATGGAAAACAATATTGTGTTCCCTCAAAAAATTAAAAATTGAACTGACATTTGACCCAGTGATCCCACTTCTAGGAATATACCCCAAGAAGCCTGAAACACCAATCAGAAAGAATATGTGTACCCCCATGTTCATAGCAGCACTATTTACAGTAGCTAAGATCTGGAAACAGCCCAAATGTCCATCAGTAGACGAATGGATAAAAAAGCAGTGGTACATATACACAATGGAGTACTATGTAGCTGTAAGAAAGAAAGAGCTCTTATCCTTTGAGATGACATGGAGGTACCTTGAGAGTGTTATTCTAAGCAAAAGAAGACAAACAGAGAAAGATAAATATCACATGACTTCACTTATTTGTGTAATATAATGAACATAACAGTCTGAGGAATGGGGTAGTCCCAGAGATGTGGAAGTGAGGTACCGACTGACATTACCCAGAACAGGGAGGGGAGATAAACAACAGAACCTATATGCATGCATGCCTGAACAATAGACATGGACAACAAAGCTGGGGACTGAGCGGCAAGGGAGGGGGAAGGTTGTATCAGTTAGGGACATAGGAGAAACATCTAGAACAACAATAAATTAATTAATTAAATTTTAAAATAGTGAATAATGTTCTTATATATTTGAACCAAAAATTCCACATCTAGGGCCTATATCTAGGGCATTTATATTAAGAATATACACTTTGACTTCAAGAAAAGGTCTTGAACCTAAAATATTACATTGCTGATTCAAAAACAATTAGAAGTATTCTAGAGATCCAAAATGGTAACAGAGTGAATGGAAGCTACACAGACCATCTCCCAGTACCAAACTGGAATTACAACTATAACACAGACAAATATACAGGAAAAAGCAACAGAACAGCAGCTTGTGAGGACCATATAACCAGGGACACTGACTCCATCCTGGTAGGATTGAGAAAGGACGAGACGGGTGCTGGGAACCCACGGTCAGCAGTTTGGCAGCAGCCATATCTGGGAGAGGCACACTCGGGTTATATTCCCAAGTGGCTCAACCGTGCAGAGCTGGGACAGAGGTTAAAAAAGCCACAGCCACACACCTTGGGCTCCGGCAGAGGGAGGGTAGACTGGACTGGAACTGTGTGGGGACACTTGGGATATGTAGGGCACTTACAGCTTTTGCTGAGAAGCTGCCATGCAGGACAGTGGCCATATTGCTCCTTCCCAGAGCTCTGGGGAGAGGCAGCAGCCCCTCACTGAGAGATCCAACCATTATCATTGAAGTGATAATTGAGGCTCATTAAAAACCACCATCTGCCCAACCCTCTGGAAATCCCCTTATACTGAGCACCTGAGGGAGTATTTCAATCAACTTAAAACCCAAAACTCTTGAAGTAACCTCAACTGCTAGCCTCCAGGCAAAAAGCTAGATGATAACAGTAGCTTTCCAGGGCTAGCAACTTTAACCAGGAAAGTAAGACTTGTCAGTGGTGTTTAACATGGGTCCTCCTTTGCTCATCTAAACCCAGCAGAGGGAGCCACAAACAGTAGGACACCAACACCCACAAAAAAACTTGACAGGCTCCAAAGCCCACTGTGATAGCCAAAATGGTGAAACACAGAAACAGAAGCCAAATGAAAGAGCAAGAGACCTCCACCGAAGATGAGATCAATGTGGAACAGTTAAGCAAGCTAACAGAGCTAGCTTTCAGAGCCATGATCTTGAAGAAGCTGAACAGCATGAGTAAGGACATAGAGATGTTGAAAATAAACCAACTGGAAATTAAAAACCACCAAGAAGAGATAAAAAAAAATGACATATCAGAAATGAAAAACACATAGGAAGGCCTAAAAATCAGAGTAGAGGAAACTGAGGACCTGATCAGTGAATTAGAAGACAGGGTAGAAAAAAATCAACCAATCAGAAAAACAAAATGAAAAAAACGACTAAAAAACAGGAAGACAGCTTTAGAGAACTGTGGGACAACTGGAAACGGAATAATATTTGCATCATAGGAGTCCCCGAAGAAGAAGAAAATTAGCAAGGGTTAGAGAATATATTCAAAGAAATAGTGGCAGAAAACTTCCCTAATTTGGTGAAGGAAGAAGGCATTCAAGTTCAAGAAGCTCAGAGAGCCCCAAGTAAGAAGAACCCAGACAGGCCCACACCAAGACACATAGTAATCAAACTGCCAAAAATTAAAGACAAACAGAGAATCCTAAAAGCAGCAAGAGAGAAGCAGCAGGTTACCTACAAAGGAAACCCCGTAAGGCTCTGAGCTGACTTCTCACAAGAAACATTACAGGCCAGAAGGGAATGGCATGAAGTAAACAAGGTCATGAAAATAAGGATTTGAATCCAAGACTACTCCACCCAGGAAGGCTATCATTGAAAATAGAAGGTCAAATAAAGAGCTCCGCACACACACAAAAAAAGCTAAGGGAATACATTACCACCAAACAAGCACTGAAAGAAATGTTAAATAGACTACTGTAATTAGTAGAAGAATTGGAGGAAAAATATAACCACACTATAAAAATGGCAATAAACAAGTACATATCAATAATAATGTTAAATGTAAATGTACGAAATGCTCCCATAAAAAGACACAGAGTAGCGGATTGGATAAGAAAGCATGACACATCTATATGTTGTTTACAAGAGATCCACCTCACAACAAAAGACTCACATAGGTTGAAAGTGAAGGGATGTAAAAAAAAATTTCCAAGAAAATGGAAGCGAAAAAAAGCTGGGGTAGCAATACTCATATGTGATAAAAGAGATTTCAAAATGAAGGCCACTAGAGACAAAGAAGGCCACTACATAATATTGAAAGAATCTATCCAACAGAAAGATATAACCTTCAAAAACATATATACGCCCAATATAGGAACAACAAAATAAATTAAAAATCTTCTGGAGGATTTCTAAGGAGAAATCGACAGAAATACAATCATAGCAGGGGATTTCAACACCTCGCTGACATCACTGGATAGATCTTCTAGACAAAAAATTAGCAAGAAAATAGAGACTCTAAATGAAGCACTAGACCAAATGGATTTAATAGATATATACAGAGAATTACACCCAGAAACTACAGAATTCACATTCTTTTCAAGTGCACATGGGACATTCTCAAAGATAGACCACATGATAGGACACAAACTAAATCTCTACAAGTTCAAGAAGATTGAAATCATATCAAGCATCTTCTCACATCACAATGGCATGAAACTGGAAATCAATTGCAACAAGAACATGCAAAGACATTTGAACACAGAGTCTAAATAGCACATCATTAAACAACAAATAGGTCACCGAGGAAATCAAGAAAGAAATTAAAAACTTCCTGGAAACCAATGAAAATGAACACACATCACAAAATCTATGGGATGCAGCAAAAGCAGTTCTGAGAAGGAAGTTCATAGTACTACAGGCACACCTCCAGAAACAAGAAAAAATTTGAATTGATTGTCTAACCTCACAACATAAAGAATATAAAAAGCAAACAAAAAGAAAATCCCAGAGCAAGTAGAAGTAAGGATATAGTAAAGATCAGAGCAGAAATAAATGACATAGAGACCAAAAAAATAATTCAAAGGATCAATGAAACAAACAGGTGGTTTTTCGAAAAAATAAACAAGATTGATGGACCCTTAGCTAGACTCACCAAGAAACAAAGAGTGAGAGCCGAAATACACAAAATCAGAAATGAAAGAGGATAAGTAACAACCAACACCACAGAAATACAAACATCATTAACAGCTACTATTAACAACCATATGGCAACAAATTCCACAGTCTAAGCGAAGTGGACAAATTTCTAGAAACACACAGGCTCCCAAAACTGGACAAGGAAGAGATAGAAAACTTGAAGAGATTAATATCAACTAAAGAAATTGAAGAGGTAATCAAGACTCTCCCAGCAAACAAAAACCAAGGCCCAGATGTCTTCACTGGGGAGTTTTATCGAGCATTCTAAGAAGGACTAACACCCATTCTCCTCAAACTATTTCAAAAAATCCAAGAAGAAGGAAGACTTCCAAACGACTTCCAAACTCGTTCTATGAGGCCAGCATAATATTAATTCCAAAACCCGAAAAAGACATTACAAAGAAAGAAAACTACAGACCAATATCCCTGATGAACATAGATGCCAAAATCCTGAACAAAATACTAACAAATCGAATCTAGCAATACATAAAAAAAAATTATTCACCATGACCAAGTGGGATTCATTCCAGGAATGCAAGGCTGGTACAATATTCGCAAATCAATAAATGTGAAACACCACAGAAACAAAATGAAAAATAAAAACCACATGTTCATATCAATAGATGCTGAAAAAGCATTCGACAAAATCCAGCATCTATTTCTGATAAAAATTCTTAGCAATGTGGGAATAGAGGGATCATATCTTGACATAATAAAGGCCATATATGAAAGACCTACAGCCAACATCATACTCAATGGGCAGAAACTAAAACATTTTCCTTAAGAACAGGAACAAGACAGGGATGTCCACTTTCACCACTCTTATGTAACATAGTATTGGAAGTCTAAGCCACAGCAATCAGACATGAGGAAAAAATGAGAAATCCCAATTGGAAAGGAGGAACTGAAACTGTCATTATTTGCAGATGACATGATATGATACATAGAAAACCCTAAAGACTAGACTTAATTAATGAATTTGGCAAAGTAAAAGGATACAAAATTAATGTCAAGAAATCTACAGCATTCGTATACACCAATGATGAAATCAAAGAAATAGAAACTGAAAAAACAATCCTATTTACCATCGCGGCAAAAAATTAGGATACCTAGGGATAAACTTAACCAAAGAAGTAAAGGACCTATTTGCAGAAAACTACAGGACATTGAAAAAAGAAGTAGAGGAAGATATAAAAAAGTAGAAGCACATACCTTGCTCATGGATTGGAAGATTTAACATCATTTAGCTGTCCATACTACCCAAAGTAATCTATAGATTCAATGCAATCCCTATCAAAATACCAACGAAATATTTCACAGAACTGGAACAAATACTTCAAAAGTTCTAATGGAACCAAAAAAGTTCCCGAATAGCCACAGCAATTTTGAAAAAGAAGGACAAAGTAGGTGGGATCACAATACCAGATATCAGGTTATACTACAAAGCGACTCTAATCAAAACAGCCTGTTACTGGCACAGGAACAGGCATATAGACCAATGGAACAGATCTGAGAACCCAGAAATGGATCCTAGGCAATATGCTCAATTAATATTTGACAAAGGGGGCAAGAGCATACAATGTAGTAAAGACAGCCTCTTTAATAAATGGTTTTGGGAAAATAGGACAGCTACATGCAAAAAGTGAAACTAGACCATCAACTTACACCATACACAAAAATAAACTCAAAATGGATAAAAGACTTAAATGTGACCCATGAATCCATAAAAATTCTAGAAGTAAATGTAGGCATCAAAATTTCTGACATCATACGCAGCAGAATTTTCATTGCTACATCACCTAAGGCAACAGAAACAAAGGAAAAAATGAACACATGGAACTACATCAAACTAAAAAGCTTCTGCACAGCAAAAGAAATAATCATCAAAATGGAAAGGCAACCCACTGTGTGGGAGAACATCATTGCCAATGATATATCAGATAAGGGGTTAATTTCCAAAATATATAGTGTACTCATACAACTCAACAAAAGGAAGACAAAGAACCCAATTAAAAAATAGGCAGAAGATCTAACCAGACATACAAATGGCCAAGAGACATATAAAGAAATGCTCAACATCACTAATTATCAGGGAGATGCAAATTAAAACACCAATGAGGTTTCACCTCACACCTGTCAGAATGGCCGCCATCAACAAATCATCATACAACAAGTGTTGGCGAGGGTGTTTAGAAAAGGGGACTCTAGTGCACTGCTGGTGGGAATGCAGATGGGTGCAGCCACTATGGAAAACAATATGGTGTTCCCTCAAAAAATTTAAAATTAAACTTTCATTTGACCCAGTGATCCCGCTTTCAGTAATATACCCTAAGAAGCCTGATACACCAGTCAGAAAGAATATATGTATACCCATGTTCATAGCAGCACTATTTACGATAGCTAAGATCTAGAAACAGCCCAAGTGTCCATCTGTAGACGAATGGATAAAAAAGCAGTGATACATATACACAATGGAGTACTATGCAGCGGTAAGAAAGAAAGATCTCTTATCCTTTGAGACGACATGGAGGGACCAGGAAAGTATTATCCTAAGTGAAACAAGCCAAGCAGAAAAAGACAAATACCACATGATCTCACTTACATATGGAATATAATGAACATAACAGTCTGAGGAATACGGTAGACGCAGAAACGTGGAAGGTGGGCACAGACTGACATCCCTGAGAAGAGAGGGTGCAGGGGGTGGAAAGAGATAAGCCAAATAACTTATGTATAAGTATGCATAACCAATGTACATGGACGATAAAGCCGGGAATGGGGCGGTGGGGTGGGAATGGGGAGGAGGGTGTCAATGGGGTAAAAAAGGAGAAACATTTGTAACATAAAATAATAATAATAAAATAAAAATACATAAATAAATAAAAAATCAGTCACAGGATGTAAAGTATAGCATGGGAAATATAGTAAATAATATTGTAATAACTATGTATGATATCAGATGGGTACTATACTTATCACGGTGATCACTTCACAAGTTATATAAATGTCCAATCACTATGTTGTACACTTGAAATTAAGATGATATTTATGCTAAGTATAATTGAAAAATAAAATTAAAAATGTACAAACATAAAAGATAAGAATAAAATAAAAAACATAGATGGAAAATAAATTAAAAAAAGAAGCATTCTAAAGCTACAACTATAGGGAATGGATTAAATGTACTAATACATATTGTATAATATCATCCTATATAACCACTGAAAATAATGTTTTAGATGCATACTTAGTGATTTGCAAAGACTGCATTATATTGTGAAATTAGATATTGGTTTACTAAACATGTACTATATCTCTATTTTTGTAACACAATATAACAAGATATATGTTAATAGTGGTTGGAAAAAAAAAAAAAAAAAGACGACACTACGAACTGTTTCCAACCTTGTTCAGCAGCACTCTTGGAATAAGTCAGTGCCTCCCGAGCAGGTCACTTGAAATAGACCCCAACTCAGGTTGTATGGGTAAATTCTGGATATGGTGATTTAAAAACACCTCTTTACATTTTCTGGCCTCTATTAGGAAGCCTACAAAAATAAAGCACAAGACATTTATAGCAGGTAGATTTCCTAATCTATGCATCATGAACATTTCCATTTTTAAAAAAATTAATCTCTGCCTATTTTGAGATTCTACACAGAAACATCACTTTTAACAAAAGCAATCCCTCTGAAATCATACTTTTTGTAAGTTACTCTAAAAGTAGAATGGTCTTGTAATTTTGATCTAGCCCTATATACAATACAACTGTTTTCCAGAGGAGGAAAAAATGTGTAGCCAGGGGATAAACTTCTTCCACACAGGGTTAATAATGAAAATGCTGATGTGACTTGAAGTATGGTGGTACCCAGAACTAGCTCTATACTTAATCTAAATGAACTGTAATTTCACTAAATGTTACTTCTGTAGAATTGTTCCAAATAATGTGGTTTCTTTATGCTTAGATAACATTCAACTTATTTCTAATCATGGATATAAGCATGATTGGCTAAAGGAACATTAGGTCTGGAAGCAATATCTTAATAATGTCAAAATGTCTTCTGTAAAACAAAATTTTAGCTTTCGAAGAATTAGCAGCATCTAGTCCCTTGGGGTAGCAATGTGAAATTGAGTTGACATCCCACCAATGGATCTCTCTCTCAGCACTCTGGCTAACAGTTTATTCTAAGTATATCATTGCAGCCTTCACTTTATATGATCATAAACACCAAAGCTAGGTCTAAATAACACCCTGAAAACTCCATGTTGAACATCAAGTGTAGAGAATTTCACCTTGTGCAGTTTATTCTTTTTTTCAGAACAGAAGATGGTCCCTTTTGGAAGGAACTAATTTAAACAAAACTTAATAGCAAGCATCACTAAATTAGGCATGATTGGTATGTGCATAAATTGATGCACAAAAACTGGATAAATATTTCAGGACTGAAATCATAGACTCTTACATAGGCAGAAAAAATTATGATAACTTCAGTTTAGTATGGACTTTAATATTTTATTGTATTTCAGTTTTAAATGTGGTGGGGCACCTGCAGTCATTGGCTGCTATCATTATTCTAACTATTCAGTGGTTCTTCTCCCTATTTGTCTTGCCAGTGCTGTGGGCTTAAACAGTAACTGTCCAAAAAATAAATACCAGTCTTGCTGAAGGACATGTCTTGACAAATCCAAATCTGATGTTCAAATCAGGAAACAGAAGATGTTATAGACTCAAAAGGTGGTAGAAACCTCTTTATCAGGGCATAATTTAGACTCACTCTAGTAAAATAACATGTACCTCTTCAATACAGGTAAGATGAGAATTAATTTTTCCTCTTCATTATGCACCACAAGTATTCAGTGGGTAGATGATGAAAAGATAAAGAACCATAAAGACAAGTTCCAACAGAAACCAGAATCCTCTTGTTTCCCTTTCACTATCCTTTTTAGCAACAATGGAATCATTTGTATCCACCAAAATTCCTGTCAACAAGCTCTGCTTTAAATGGTTGTGAGTGCAGTTTCCAAAACTATAAGATCATGAGCAGCGCACGTGATCTTTAAGTGTCAGGAGCTAGAGAATGAGAAAAATGAACCATGAGAGCCAGATGATCATGGAATATGAAATGAGATCCCAGAGTTCATGGAGTCAAAACCTATTATTTTGCAGGTCAGGAAACAGGCCCAGAGGAATTGAGTGACTTTCCCAGCATCACAAAGCAAATGAATGGTAGAGATAGAGATAGAATCCAGATATCCCAACCTCTAGACCAGAAGTCTTTTTATTAGGAAGTACAATACCTGTCCTCTACAGGGGTCAAGTTAATGGTGCACCCTGGAAGAGCCCAACTGACCCTGCTGATGCTCATGGTCACTGCCCATCCAGCCACTCCACACACATCTGCAGAGGAAACATATTCCAGGCCTCTACCAGGGGCTATGCATTTAGTGAAGGCAATTAAAACTTAAGTTTGGTCAGCACTGCAAAAGAACTTGGTATAAGAATAGGATGAAAGATTCAGATATGGCACCATCCCCAATTGCAAAACATCTGAAATCTTGATGATAAAATGTGGCAAATGCAAATTAAACCAAAGTGTCTCCTATTATCCCTACAAAAGAATAGTCTATTTTACCTTTTGAAAAAAATACTTGAATAATCCCAAATATTGGTAAACATTGGAGAATATTCTCAAAATGTTTTCAACAGGCATGACTCTGTGAAAGGGACTCTATTTTATTCTTCCAATGTTATTTTTCTGCACTGATCCCCAACCACCCATTCAACAGGCACCTGTAAACTTGATATAAGTCACTCATGCCCTGCCAGTGTGGCTCAGTGGTTGAGCATTGACCCATAGACCAAGAGGTTGCCAGTTCGATTCCAAGTCAGGGCATATACCCAGGTTGTGGGCCAAATCCCCAGTGGGGGACATACAGAAGGAAGCCAATCAATGTTCTCTCTTTCATCGATGTTTCTATCTCTCTCCCTCTACCTTTCTCTCTCTAAAATTCAATAGAGAAAAAAATTTTTTTTTTAAAGTCTCTCACTATTCTCCAACTGTCCCGTGGTGTTGCTCATGTCTGCCTCTCCTCTTGATAAAACAACTACTCTTAAATAAACCTCTCATATAGATATCAAGCTTTAGGAGGATAAAGAACATGCTGTTCTATCCCCAACAACTAGCATAGCACTTGGCAGATGGTAGGTGTTTCAAAGTACTTGATACATCAATAAATTAATAAGTTAATAAATAAACCAATTATTCCAACACATTTTTAATATTTTTAAAACAAAATTTTGACAGCTATTGTAGATAGGTATCATTTTCATTGTTTTATAGATGATGGAAAAGAGGCCCAGAGATGTTAAGCAACTGGACCAAGGTGACACAGCTTGTTTGTTTGTTTTCTTAATCCTCACAAGAGGATGTTTTACATTTATCTTCACGCAGAGCAGGGCTGGGGAGGAACCACAACCGAGGTACGTGCCCTTGGCTGGAATTGAACCTGGGACTCTTAGATCTGCAGGCCAAAACTCTAACCACTAAGCCAAACAGGCCAGGGCAATCTCAGTTCTTTCTGTCGGTCCTTTGTTTGCTTCAACTTCTCATCATGCTATAAAGTTTAGGTCTATCCTTCCAGAAACTTTCTCTAATCTAAGGACTGTGTTGTATTTCTCTGAAATGGTGTTTGGAATTCTATTCTTCCACTGGGTTTATAAGCTACTCTAGGGCCAGAAAAAAGTCATTGTCTTTCAAATGTCAGCACTCCATAGGTGCCTTGCACTTGCAAGTACTCAGTAATATTAATGGATAGAAATTGAAGGGTGTGAATGGTAAGGAAATGAGCAAGCAGCAAAGAAAGAGTTGAGGTCACAGCTTGAAGCTCAGGTATAATTCAAGTCTTCAGACCATGTTACAGAGAACTTGCCTGCCTTCTGTCCAGAGGGATCCAGAATTCATTGTCACTAGAAATGGAAACCCAGGAAAAGCATTCTCTTTGAGTAGCCCCTCCTCAATCAGCTCAAGCACTTTTTTATATCCTTTTCATTGGAGGCCACAGTAAATTTTATGAGTATTTTCCTACATTTTTTTTAAGTCATCATCAAAACAGAGATGTGTTACAAGTATAAACTATATATTAAGTTTCAAGGAATGTTACCAAAAAAACTGTATAATTTATCATACTTTTCAATACAATTTTATGTTGAAATAATAATTTAAATACACTTGGTTAAAATATAGTATTAAAATTAATTTCATTTGTTTCTTTTTACTTTTCCTAATGTGGCTGCTAGAAAATTGTAAATTACATAGGTAGCTTGCATTCAATTACTAATGGGCAAAGCCGGTCAATATATTGTTTTGCGTAGTAGTTATCTGGGTGTATCAATTGTCGAAAGCCATTGATATGTGTATTTTATTGTGTTAGTTATAGTTTAATTTAAAAATCACACACACACACAGGAGAGAGAGAGAGAGACAGAGACAAATGCAGAGACAGAAACTGAAAAGTCTCCTCTTTTTTCATCCTCAAAACATGTATTCTGACATAAAGGGCAAAACCATCCAGAGCATTTTTAATTTACATTGGATGTCAAGTCTTTGGTGTAATTCCCTGTCTCACCACCAGAACCAAACTATTGGGGGGGAGGGGGCATGGTCCTCAAGTCCTGTTATTTTGCTTTACCTCCAACAAAGCCACAAATACTCACAATGAAGCTGGGTCTCAACTGATTGAGGAGTTGTCTCTACAGAAAAAATAACAAACAAGTTTCATATGATCTCACTTATTTGTGGAATATAATGAACATAACAGTCTGAGGAAGTGGGTAGTCCCAGAGACGCAGAAGTTGGATATAGACTGACAATCCCCTAAATAGGGGGGTGGTGGGGGAGAGATAAACCACAGAACTTAAATGCATGTATGCATGAACAGTGGACATGGACAACAAACTGGGGAAAGGGCAGGGAGGGAGGGGGGAATCAGTGGGGGGAAAAAGGAGAAACCTATAACAAAAATTAATTAATAAAAAAAAAGAAAGAAAAAATAACAAAGGGATGTCCCTGATTTCCATATCTAGAGGTAACAGACTTTGAACCAAACTTCTTAGAGAACAATCAAAAGCTATAAATCTTCCATTCTCCCAGATTTGAGGTTTTCATTCATACAAAGATAGCTGTGCTATGAAATCAAGACTTACTTTATAATATTAAGTGCAGTTCCTCTACTCAAAAAAAAAGCAATCAGTCTGGCCGGTGTGGCTCAGTGGTTGAGCATCGACCCATGCACCAAGAGGTTGTTGGTTCAATTCCTGGTCAGGACAAATGCCCAGGTTGGGGTCCAAGTCCCCAGTGAAGGACATGCAGGACGCGGCCAATTGGTGTTCTCTCTCATTCATGTTTCTATCTCTTTTTCCCTCTCACTTCCTCTCTCTATAAAATCAATAAAGGAAAAAAAAACAAAAATAAAACAAACCAAGTGAGCAGAACAAGGAGCACAGCTGGCCATTCTGGAACACTGCTCAGAACACATTGAGAACCAAATGCAATTATAGATCCTTCTTTGCTCTGCTTGCCTGCCAAAGGAAATCCTGGCAAATGTACTCATGTGTCTAACTCCATGGGAAGGGAGGACTGACCAGAAGCCTCCACAGGTAGATAGAGTCGCAAGTCCACAGTACAGCCTTCTCCATTCAGGGGTTTGGGCTCCCCCTTTCATCTGGCCTGTGAATATCCTGCCCACAAGAGAGCCAAACAGCCAGTTCTGGACTTCCAGCACATTTTAAATGGTACACATTGTACAAAGTCATAGATCTGGGGTCTACACACCACAGTTTACACCCTAACCTTTCCCCATACTCTCTGTGATTTAAAGGACATGTGGCTGAGTCAGGGTTCCCATTACCAACCTCAGGTATGCAGATTCACTAGAAGGACTCACAGAACTCTTACTGATATGAGTATGTATAAAAGTAACATAGGGTCAAAACTGTAAATTTCAAAAAGCCACAAAGAATAAAAACTATCATCCAGTATATGGTTATACCAAATATGATATAATTATTCTCTTACTGTTGAAAATCTGAAATGGTTCCCATTTTAGGCTTACTTGATAACCTGTATGACTAAATCTATAGAAATAAATTATTTCCCTCTGCATGGGAATTTAGGCTTTTAATTAATTATCTTCTGCAAATGTACACCACAAAGATTCTGTTTTCTGATATAACTTCTGTTAACAAAATGTATACAAAATTTCCTATATTAATATACCATTTTTTTCCAAATCTTTTACATTTTACCGGACCCTGACATACTTAACTTGGGCAAATCTGAATTCTTTCAACTGTCATTCTAGCAAAAATTCAGTCTTGGAGAAAATAACCAATCCACTGGGGGCTAAACAACAGCAAAACAATATTCTTTAGCTAAAGGACAATTTTAGAGCCACAGAATTATATGGAGGAGGGGGACTTTTTCTCCAGTTCTTGGAAGAAAGTATTTGGAAATACTTGTTAATCTATCAAGCATATCAATTTCAATAGCCAAGAGGGCAACTCAGTAGCCTCCTTTTATGATGCTGACTAATCACAATGGTGAGTTCTAGAAATAGCAACTGAGAGAAAGAAGAGCAAAGAGTGGTCAAACCAGATTTTTTAAAAACTCATCACAGATCCAACAAAACCTCCATTGTGTTACAGTTTTCTTTAACAACTAATGAAGTTTGTGACTGTTATCATCTAGGCATAGATACAAAATGCTCAATAATCCTTTATAAATCTCACTTTGGCATACCCAAGCCTGGGATCCACAACAGAGAGGAGATTATGATGCACTCAGGGATTAGAGAGCCACAGAGATTTTTACAGGCCTAGAAATATGAATTTATGAGAAAAGGTAAAGGAGGCTGTGACTATTCAGTCAGAGGAAGACTATACTGAGGGAAGAATGCATAACTTCTTTCAAATATATAAGGATGGTGAATAATTGAGGGAATTCATATTCTGAAAAATGAATAAAAAGAAACTGATTTTATTTGCAACATGAAAATCACCTTAGCTATATTGGAAAATGTCCTAGTACTTATTTGCCCATTCCTTCATCGATGCATCCACTCCATACATATGTCTTCAGAGGTTGCTTGTTATCCAATTAAATGTATTTCCAATAAAGGCTCATTCATTTATTTGACAAGTATTCATTGAGTCTCTGCTATTTCCAGGTATAGAAGGAAATTCAGAAATAATTGGCATAGCTCCACCCCAAAGGCTGTGACAATTATCATAAAAACAACTTTGGGAGCAAACTACACTTTCATTTGCCTAGAGTAGTTAATCTCTCTATTGTGAGGACAAATTAGATAATCTCTAAATGTTCTTTTTAGCTGAATAACCCTTACTTTTTTAATTAAGTAAAAGAAAATAACGTTAAAATAATTATTTTATACTGGAGTTATGTTTATGACAGACTGTGTGAAGTCTTTTTTGTTGTTGTTGTTCAGATAGAGTGGGGTGGGGGGGAGAGAGAGAAACATCCACGTGAAAGGGACACATCAAGTGGCTGCCACCCGTACAACCCAACCAGGCCCAGGGACAAACTGCAACCGAGGTACGTGCCCTTAGCAGGAACCGAACCCAGATCTCTCTGGACCGTAGGCCGATGCTCTAACCGCTGAGCCAAACCGGCCAGGGCTGAAGTCTTTTTAAATAATAAAATATCTGCCCTGGCAGTATTGCTCATGGTTAGAATGACTGCCCACACATCAAAAGGGTCACAGATTTCATTCCTGGTCAAGGGCACATACCTATGTTGCAGGTTTGATCCCTGGCCCTGGTTGGCATGCATGCAGGAGGCAACCAATTACATAATGTGTCTTTCTAACTTCTCTCTCTCTCTCCCCCTCTTTCTCTTCCCCTCCCTTTCTTCCTTTCAGTACTTCTAAAAAAATCAATGGAAAAATTAACCTCAGGTGAGACCTAACAAAGAATAGCTCTGGACAGTTTGGCTCAGCCATTAGAGCATCAGCACATGGACCAGAAAATTAATAAAGAATAAATAAAAGATATATATATATATATATATATATATATATATATAGCCAGTGTATATTAAGTCACCCATGTGTAAAAATATTAAATTTTTACCTTTCACTTGATTCTATGAACTAATTGGTCAGAATCCATTCTGTTAAAGTGATTCCCACCTTATTTCGATGTTTATACTGGAAGACTATAACAGATGTTTTAAAGTAAATTGGAAAGGGCTGCTTTGTTTGGCTGCTTTCTCAATAATGTATGGACACTGTAGTTGCAGACAGCTCCAAAGTGTAAATAGCAAATAATGAGAACTCTGTGTTTGGCAAAACATTGGGAAGTAGTGTGTGGAAAGCATATATTTTCACTAATATCCCCACCACAGAATGTATGTTGGTGAAATGCACTAGGCATAGAGCACTGTTCTATAGTCGTGGGTGGTGAAAGCAGGAGTTATCTTGAACCTACCACCGAGCATATCTAAAAGTGTGACATGGGCACAGCATAAAATTTGCTAGAAGTATTTCACAGAACTACAATTGAATTGCAGTAGGGGAATGGTTGGGTTAAATTGGCCACACAGCACTGTAATGTCCTATTTATTTAGTACATGGCCTCTGTCAAGCCATGAGTAAATATTCAGTGATGACAGCTTTGCAGTGTGAGCAGTGGACAGTGATAGATATAGGTAAAAGAGAAGATGTGACACTTTTCTCCATAAAATACCTAGGCAGACAGGTAAGACAGAGGATACCTCCATCTAAAATCTACATCTCTGCCATTTTTTAATTGCGTTCTTTGTCTTCCTTTTGTTGAGTTGTATATATAGACACCTCTCCAAACAGGACATACAAATGGCTAAGAAACATATGAAGAAATGCTCAACATCACTAATCATCAGACAGATGAAAATTAAAACAACAATGAAGTATCACCTCACACCTGTCAGAATGGCCGCCATCAACAAAGAAATCATCAAACAACAAGTGTTGGCGAGGGTGTGGAGAAAAGGGGACTCTAGTACACTGCTGGTGAGAATGCAGACTGGTGCAGCCACTATGGAAAACAATATGGTGTTACCTCAAAAAATTAAAAATTGAACTGCCATTTGACCCAGTGATCCCACTTCTAGGAATATACCCTAAGAAGCCTGAAACACCAATCAGAAAGAATATATATACCCCCATGTTTGTAGCAGCACTATTTACAATAGCTAAGATCTGGAAACAGAGCAAGTGTCCATCAGTAGACGAATGGATAAAAAAGCTGTGGTACCCATACACAATGGAGTACTATGCAGCTGTAAGAAAGAAAGATCTCTTATCCTTTGAGACTACATAGAGGGACCTGGAAAGTATCATCCTAAGTGAAACAAGCCAAACAGAGAAAGACAAGTATCATATGATCTCACTTATTTGTGGAATATTATGAACATAACAGTCTGAGGAATGGGATAGTCCCAGAGAACGTGGAAGATGGGTACAGACTGACACTCCCCAGAAGAGGAGGTGGTGGGGGAGAGATAAACCACAGAACTTATATGCATGTATGCATGAACAATGGACATGGACAACAAAGATGGGGACAGGGCAGGGAGGGAGGGAGAGGGGGGAATCAGTGGGGGGAAAAGAAGAAACAACTGTTACAAAAATTAATTAATAAAAAATAAAAAAATAGTGATGATGAGCATTTCTTCATATGTCTCTTAGCTATTTGTATGTCCTATTTGGAGATGGTGGGGGAGAGATAAACCACAGAACTTATATGCATATATACATGAACAGTGGACATGGACAACAAACTGGGGACAGGGTGGGGAGGGAGGGGGAGGGGGAGGGGGGAATCAGTGGGGGAAAAAGGAGAAACATCTGTAACATAATTAATTAATAAAAAAGAAAAAAATAAATAAATAAATAAAATGATCACTCAAAAAAAATCTACATCTCTAAGGAAGGATTTTCCTAGTTTGAATTTAATTAAACCTGTATGCTTAGGATGTCAACACTTCTCCCTTGAGAGCTTCTTATTTATGGAGGGGTCTTGGGACAAGACCAAAATCATGAAAACTCAATTTCTTGTTCCATTGCTTACTTCCTCCACATCTTTATGAAAGCATGTTGAAAGATCGCTCTTGAAAAATATACATAAGCCTCACTGAAACTTGAGAATAAAAGAGTTCCCTTTCTCAGAAAAATTCTTAGAATGAAATGAAAGAAAAGAATATATGTACTGTAGTACTCATCCCACAGTAGGAGCTCTGGTACCTTCACATATTTTCAGATTTATTCTGCCTACCTAGTAGGCAGTCACTTGTGGGCAGAGACACATGCCTTTTTACCCTCACAGAGGCCAGTCACAGTATTTCTCCAAGTGCCAGTGCCAGACCATCTGCATGTGGACATTTAGCATATGTGTTGATTCCTGTGCCACAACCAGGGCCTATAGAATCCAAACTTGTAACAAGAGTTCCAGGAGTGATCTTTAGGCATACTAGAGTTTCAGATCCACTCGATTAGGATGGTTCCCAAGCTCACACACAGATATCTATTCTATATAATTTGCCTTAGTTGATCTATGTGGCATATAAGAGCATTTTCAAACTGATATTCAAGTGAAAATATCCACTGAGGAGATTGTTCATTCCAAAACCACAAGAATATTCCAAATGCCTGTGTTTATAAGTATACTGGATGTTAAAACCATTTCCTATATTTTTTCAACGGGCCTACTAACTGAAATCCCTGGCCCCAAACCTTTCAACCCAGGACACCAACTAAATAAACTTACTCCCTGCTCAGTTGCAGTGGCTCCCTAGGGTCTGCAAAACAGGCTTTTCACTCCCTGTCCAAATAGCCAAAGTTGCTGGCAGTGTCGTGTCCTTACTTTCTGCTATTGGTCTATCTTGCAGCAGCCAAATCCCTCTTATTCTCATTTAGTCCATGGCATCCTGCTATATTCCCTGTCATGCAACCGATCAAATGAATTTGCAGTTTTGTGGACATTTTTTTTTTGTTTTTTTCCCCTATATCCTCCTTACTCATATCCTCATGTAAAACAATCTCAAGGTCACCCTGGAAAAGGAGTAGTCCTTCCTGTAAATTCCTGTCAGACTCTGTGTAGCTCTTCCTCATTGTCCCTAACTCTGTCTACTTTTCGGTGTTTGTGGCATACATTATTTCTCGTACAAAACTGTAAATACGTTGAGGACAATATCAATGACTTGGTCACATGTTTATCTTTCACAGCCCCTTGCATTTACTAGCTGCTCAATAAATACATGGCTGGTAACACACAAATAACTAATGAAACCCAATAAGTGCTAAAGTGCTAATATCTTTTTCCACATGGTTGTAGCAAACATAAAGCAGCATCATACCAAAAGTTTAAATATGCCTGATTTGCAGAGAAAGAAACTTAAGCATCAAGTCCTCAGGATTTCTTGTATTATTTATGATATGAATAAAACAATGATAATGTACCCATCCAAAGGATTTTCTCCTTCAGAGACAAAGAGAAATAATTTGTTTAGAATACCATTGAAGCAGTCAAACTAATTTCATTGTAATTAACTAGTTATTAATAATAGGAAAGGAGGAGAGGGTTGAAATAAAAATATTGCTTAGGCTAAATTGTGAACAGTGAATTAAGGAGTAGGCCAGAATAGGTATGGCCACTGCAAGCCCTCACAAATTTGGGAATCTCCTAAACAAAGAAGATGTCTCTTTTGTTGCTCCCTGCTCTTGGTTCCTCTTGGCTCATGGGGATCTCTTATTTTGCTACCATCCATGTTTCCTCCATAGCCATGTGGCCCTGTGAACCTCACATGAAATGGACTAGTGGACTACATCAAGGAAGCACAAATTAAACTAGCCTGATGCTGTACTGGACTTAGTTCCAACATCGAAAGGAAACTCTGGACACTGGCTCTGATTTTAGCTCTACTGAAGCCCCAGCTATACTTCTATGATCAGACTAAGGGAAATGAGACTTTGGAAACCCAGGAATGCAATTCCACAGAAATAAAGCTTTCTACCATATCTCATCCTCCCATGTGGACCTCTGGAAATTCTTATTCCAGAGGTACCCCAAGAAGGCCACCCCCACTAGCAACTGGAGGAGATGAGGCTCTCTTCTCTCTGTTAATAAAACATTAATGAAATATTAGAGAAACAACAATGTGGAAGCACAGCATGATAAAAGAAAAAATATTGGGTCTCAAAATTGTTCTTGTATTATTTTATTTGTGTACATTACTCTGCTACCTAAGGGGTAATGCAGAACACACATATCAGCCACATAAAAGCTGGAGATGCCATTGTTGAACATTGGCTTCTATCAAGAAAAAAGTAAAAAGAAAGATTGCTACTAAGTTTTATTGTCATCATTGTAGCTGGTGTTGTGTCTCCTCTATATAAAATAAAAGGGCACAAGATCTGTTTATGTCCTTCATATACCAGTTGAAAAGGTGATCTACCTGAGCAATTTAAGAAGGCAGGTATCAATTACGTAACCAAAGCCACTGCTATAAATGGAGTATGCTGGCTCTTCTAAGTGGTTCTGCTTCTCTTTAAATATAAATATAGAGCCAATGAAAAACAAAATCTGTAGGAGAGAAAAAGATTTAGCCAGATTCACAAGCTATATTCAAATCAAAGGTTGCTGCATCTGACACCATTTAGAAATATTAATGGCACTTGATAATACTGATGTCACTTTTTATGTATAACAATATAATTAGCAATGTTATTACTACTGTCTTGCCTGTGTTACTAACTACATCTCTATAAACAATGTACTAGATGAGAAAATAATTTTTTTCTTTATTGTTGAAAGTATTACAGATGTTCTCCCTTTCCCCCCATTGACCCCTTACTCTCCGATTCCATTCCCCCTCTTACCTCCCCCACACTATTGTCTGTGTCCATTGATTATGTATATATACATATGTTATTTGGTTTATCTCTTCCCACCCACCCAGCCCCTTTTCCTCAGATTTAGTCAGTCTGTTCCCTAATAAATCTATCCTATGGCATCATGCCAAGGTATGAAATATTACATTCCATTCACAAAAAAATAATACCTAAAAGTGAAAATATCTTTATGTTAATAAACACAGTAATCACACAGTATGTCCATGGCTCTGAACATGATGGCTGCCATAATTTTTGTTTAAATTTTAGCTATAAAAATAGGGCACAGTAAAGAGAGTATCCATTTATAATTCTGGTTCAACAAGACATGGATTAAGGCTATGCCAAATACTTAGCCCTGAGAAAGTACGGCAATATTCCTAACCCTAAGAAAGAGCCTCGATACTCAAAGACTATGCTATCAGTTAGAAGTCCTCTCTCTGTGTCCACAAACCAGATGATATTAGAATAAACCACGTTCAGTGACAGATTCCAAAACAAATGTAAATCTTGTTGAGAACAGAGTTTGAAGGTTAGACTCTTACTGGCAACTGTATATGGATAGTGTGACTGGCCTATTGGAATACTTTTTCTAGTGGTGTTATGGATAACAAACATCCTCATCACTATTTATAAGCTATGAAGCCCCAGGGAAATTTAATTGTACTAAGTTATCTGAGGCATTGGGTTGTCTGATTAAGGGCACTTTCTGGTTAAGTGTAGGGTTTGTTGAAAATCTTTTATTAAATCTTTTTGCTAAAATTCCTTAGAAAATGTGCTATGTGCCTTCAACTCTCCTGCCTTAATAAATACAATAATAAGAAACATCATTTTGGATCTCTTAGAGCAGCAATTTTCAACTATTTTCATCTCATGGCACACATAAACTAATTACTAAAATTCTGCAACACACCAAAAAATATATATTTTTGATGATCTAACAAAAAATGCATATAATTTTGATTCATTCGTGCTGGGTGGCTATTGTTGTGTTGGCTGTTGTCATTTTTTTTTTATTTTACAGTCTAAGAGAAAAGAGGTCAATACACCTGACTAAATAGGTATTGCATATTTTTAAAATTCTTTCAGCATACCATTTGAAAATAACTGCCTTAGAAATTTAAGGTCATTTTTGAACATTATTCCATCCAGTAGATGCAGACAGGTAGCAGAATGGAAAGAATATGTTCTTATTCCATAACATAGCTGAGGAATTTAATCCAATTCAACCAAACAAGTATTTCTTTATTTATTGGGCTTAGAACTGAAATGAATACTGGGTGACCATGCTGGGAGTAGGAAGAAACTAATTGTAGTTTATTATTATTATTATTATTATTATTATTGTTATCATCATCATCATCATCATCTCTCATATGTATGTGCACACAGAGAGACACCCATTGTTAGGATTCTCAGTTGGTCCAAGTGGAAGAAATCATTTTTAAAGAAGGAAAGGGGGTGGGGAACCTCCAGCTCTCGGGCCATGTAAGGCCAGCAAAATCAATACCAGCAAACATCACACGCCCCACCAAATTAGCCTGACCAAATATAGCATGCTAATTTTTAAGTTAATAAATTTATATGGCCTTAGAATGATGTTATAAATATCCAAATGGCCCTTGATAGAAAAAAGTTTCCCCACCCCTGGAGGGCATCATATAATTTCCTATTTTGGATGCTTTCAAGAAACAGTCATGAGCATAGGAAAGAAGTCATGTGAGTAACTCAAATGGTGAATCCCAAAATTATTAGAATTTGGCAAGGGCTAGTTTATATTTAAACCTGGTAACTATTTTCTTCAGGAAAAAAAATGGAACCATCGAATGAATTCTGGCAGGTTGTGAAATAACACACAATACCTGATATAGAGGATAGCCATGGGAGGTTTCCAGTGTAGTGACCATTCATTCCAAGTTCAAAAGTAACAACCTCACCTCAGACTAGCAAATCACCAACTTAAACTGAGTTGACCTTTGAGATATTTTCTGTCTTTCCAGATCCCTCCCATGGGAGGTAAATATACTTGTGGCTTAAAATACTTTTGTTTTTATGGAACATGGAGGGAGAAAAATAAATAAGCAATAGGGATGGTGGCAACAAAGGGTTTGATCGCCTAGTTTAAACCCTGTTAATAAGAAGTGGAAAACAAGACATGCATATAGTTGAGTATTCAACAAAGCATCTAAACATAAAATACTTTTATAGCCCATTCTTTTTCACATTAGCACCAAATAACAATTCTTACATGTTTATAAGCAGATGCTGACAGCCACCACAAAAATATTGCCTTAATAATTAGGGTTATTAAATAACAATTAAATTTTTCCTCTAGAAATGCCTGCTGAAGAACCAGGCAAACCTATCTCCTCCAGATCACCTCCCTGTTTCCTCCTACAGTGTGTTGTCCTGAGAAGACTCTGTAACCACACAACCCTGGTTTCAAACCCCAGCATTGACATTTCCCTGTGATCTTGGACAAGCTATTTTGTGTCTTTCAGTTTTGGTTTTATTGTCTGTAAAATGAGGAAAATAATGCTTACCTTACAGGGTAGTTGGGAAACTGAACAAGCATAGGTATAACATGTCAAACACATTCAGTTACTGGAACAGGTAGGGTCTCAATCAAGATCAGTTTGCTCACTCTTTTGTAAAAGTGAAGATTCATACAGAATGGGGTAAAAGTAGGTTTACAGTTGTGAGTATTCAAAACATAGAATTAATTCTTTTATTTTTATTTATTCATTATTGTATTATTTTCCATATGGACAACTGTAAAGCTACATTTTGCTCTACCCTGTGTTTAAGTTGATATCTATCTTTATCAACAGTGTGCACTGAAGAGCAGGGTTTCTCAGTCTTTATTACACATTTGCATCACCTGGGGATCTTGTGACACTACCAGCAATTCAGGAGATCTAGGCTGGGACCTGAAATTGGGTATTTCTAACAATATACACCCAGTGAGGTTGATGTTGCACTTTGAATAGTGAGGATCTAAAATTCAAGAGGCCCAGATTCTAGTTCAGGACCTGCCATTCAACATATGAAAATTTGCCAGGAAGGTGTCAGAAAATCATTTGCTAACTCACACAATAATGGCCAAGGCTAGGGGTCCAGGTTCGGGCCTGGAAGGAATCAGAAACTGATTTCATTACAGCTCTACCTCTGATGATCCACTCTGTGATCTGAAGGACAAAGCTCCATTTCCAAGTATGCATTAGCTGGTGAAGATGATGGGAATGGGCTCAAAAATCAAAGACTGCTGAATAAACTCTTAGCCAGCTTCCCTTTCCTTTTTGTTCATTCCTTTAACAACTACAAACTAAATTTCTGCCTAAGGCTAGGCTCCAGCCCAGCTAAAGAAACAAAAATATGACAAGAAATATTCTTTGCTTCATTTCCTATCCCACTTTCTTCTGTTCTTGATGCCTTTCACCCTTCAGGCATGTGTGTGCATGGATGGATGCCAACTAAAGTGGGGCATTGTAGATCTGCTTACTCTCCTTCAGGAGATATAAAGAGCAATAACCTTGTGTAGAATATTTTGATTTGGAGTCCTTCCCCATTTGGGCTTTGACATGTGTAATAACAATTATATATGCAACATACCAACACTAATGGGTTTGAACATGCATCCATTTGGAGGCATGTTTTAATTAGTGAGCTGAGACACTGGCTTCTGGGTGGCAAACTCCCTCAGTATATCTAAGATTAAGCATGGAATTGATCTAACAATTTCTTTAAAGGAGAAATTATTCAACTGCTGCTTGGAAAATGATAATTCCCTAAGGGCTGTAAGACCCAGGCCTATGTCTTTAGAACACTACACTTTGCCAAGAAGTAGACTTCGGGCAGCTTGACTCAGCAAAAACAGTTTTGAGTCAATCAAAGCGACCCTCAGGGGATGTTTCCTGGTGCCACATATATGACTCGCAAAGGCAGCATTTGCCTTTCCTCAACATAAATGCAGAAGCAGCATAGTCTACTAAATAGAGTCAGAACTAGCACACTGCCATTGTTTAATAAAATATGCAAAGCTCTGCTTAGCTATGACTAAGGAGAGATTTAAAGATTGTTGGCATACACGTAATAGAGAATACAACACAAGTCACTCATTTTCAAAATATTTGTGCTAATTGGTGGTTAGTTTCACTTTTCCAGCAATGGATATACATGGGAAAAGCACAAGTCATAATACAAAGTTTCAAGGAGAATTTAAGTGTGAACCCATTTCCACCCAGCTGCTCTTCACTCCTTGGGTTATTTAGGCCCACTAAATTTCAGTTCACTCATGTGTAAAAGAGAAGTGCATAGTCCCTGTCCTATTCACCTACTGAGCACGAAAGAGCTGTGAATTCTGAAATACTATACAAATGAAAGCTCTTTCTGTTAAATAGTTTATGTTAAATAGTTTATCCTTTAATAATTTGCTATAATGCAGTTTGTTTAAAACTAACCTGATGTGGCCCAGCAATGATCACAGGCAGTAGCATAATGGTAATAATATGATATGCTGGACTGATTAAAATTTGAACTATGCTATCCACCCACAATCTTCTTGTAAATTTAATGAATTAATGAATATTTGAGGACAGCCAGGGAGGCCTTAAAAAGAAGATGCCTTTTTGAGTAAGGAGAGAAACTAGAAGATTACAACTTAATAGATTCAAAATAATGGTAATTTCCCTATTTTCTTCGTTTGCCTTAGCTCAGTGAATGGCCTCATTAATGGCCACACTCTCCAGTGAATAATAGAGGCCCTTGTCACATCCATCATAGCTACATTATCCAAGAAAATCAGTTAAATACAATCCAGTTCCATGTTTCACATCAGTCAGCACAAGGAGTCAAAATTATACAAATAAGCCATACAAAAACATGTATGTTAGGTTCCTTTTAACAATAAGTACACAACAGGCTACTGGCAATGAAACATTAATTGTATTGTATACATCAGGTTGAATAGATAACTATGGCAACAATCAAAAAGCGATGGATTTGAGAATGAACCACATTTTATTATAAGTTGAATCACAATGCCTTTTACTTTCCTTCATTCTAGTTTGATAGTTTGATCAAAGCATATTTTCTTCCAATTGGCACAATCATGTCAAATCTGCAATGTCTATCATAATCTAAAATGTCACTTCCTAAAATCAAGTTGCTTGAATTACTTTCCTTTCAAAAGGATCTGGTATGAAGAAAAAATGGCAGCAGAGTGAATGGAGCTACACAGACCATCTCCCAGGACTAAACTGGATTCACAACGAAAATAAAGGCGAATCTTCACGAAGGGGTAACCGAAAGACACCTTGGAGGACCACATAACCAGGGACACCGACTCAATCCTGGTAGGCTTGTAAGGACGCCAGAGGGGACCAGGAGCCCATGGTCCGCAGCGGCCTGGGCGGGGACATGGGGACTTGGCTGCAGGAAGTTGCTGCTAAAGCCTCCGCTGCTACCCCTCCTGAGTCCTATGAACTCTGCTTCCTCCCCAGTCCTCGGCTGGTGCCGCACGGACTCCCTGGGGCCAGGGAATAGGGCGGCAGGAAGTTGCTGCTAATGCCGCCACTGCGACCCCGCCTGAGTCCTGCAAACTCTGCTGCCTGCTAAGCCCTCGACTGGTGCCGCACGGGCTGGTGCGGACTAGCTCCAACCAGGGGAATCCGCGGGACGCTGCTAACCAGGCTGACTCCTGCGAATTCTGCGTGCTAAGCCCTCGGCCGGTGCCGCACAGACTCCGGGGGACCAGGGAACTCTGCTGGAATGTGCTGCCACACCGGCAGTGTCCCGCTACTGTGGCTCAGTCCTGGGGCTTCTGCGGAGTGCAAAACCATCTGCTGGTACCACAGCCCTGGCCGCCCTTGGCGGGAAGCAGCGCTCTTGGGTTAAAAGTCCCAGGCAACGCCACGACGCAGAGTCTAGACAGAGGCTAAATTAGCAGCAGTCACTCACCTTGGGCTTCAGCAGAGGGAAGGCAGACTGGACTGGAACTGTGTGGGGACACTCCGGTTTTGGAGGGTGCTAAGAGCTTTCGCTGAGTGCAGCCATGCAGGACTGTGGTCATTTTACTCCTTACCAGGGCCCTGGGAAGAGGCCAGGCAGAGGACCATCTCTCAGAGTTTCACCCCCAACTGCTGGCGATTGAGATGCTAATTGAGGCCCATTAACAACCAGCAGGTGCCTCTCCCTTGGGAAAACCTCTTACACTGAGCAGCTGAGGGACTTTTTCAGGCAACTCAGAAACCAAGGGGCTTCAGGTGACCTCTACTAATAGCCTCCAAGCAAAAAAAAAAAAAAAAAAAAGCTAGAGCATAACTACCATTCCCTGGGCAAGCAACACTAACCAGAAAAGCTAAGACTTGAAGTTGGTGTTTAAAGTGGGTCCTCCCAGGCTCATCCAAACCCAGGAGAGGGAACCACAAACAGCAGAACACCAACACCGACAGGAAAAATTTGGCAGATTCCAAAGCCCTCTGTGATAGCCAAAATGGTGAAAAACAGAAACAAAAGCCAAATGAAAAAACATGAGACCTCTACAGAAGATGAGATTAATGAAGTGCAATTAAGCAAGTTAACAGAACTAGAATTTAGAGCCATGAGGTTGAGGAAGCTCAACAGCATGTGTAAGGATATGAGCACCATGAGTAAAGACATAGAAATGTTGAAAATCAACCAGCTGGAAATGAAAAACCAACAGGAAGAAATGAAGACTGACATATCAGAAATGAAAAACACATCGGAAGGTCTGAAAAGCAAGGTAGGGGAAGCTGAGGACCGGATCAGTGAATTAGAAGACAGGCTAGAAAAAATCAACCACTCAGAAAACCAAAAAGAAAAAATGATTAAAAAACAGGAATACAGCTTAAGAGAACTGTGGGAAAACTGGAAACGGAATAATATTCGCATCGTAGGAGCCCCTGAAGAAGAAGAAAATAAGCAAGGCTTAGAGAATATATTCAAAGAAATAGTGACAGAAAATTTCGCTAATTTGGTGAAGGAAGGATGCATTCAAGTTCAAGAAGCACAGAGAGCCCCATGTAAGAAGAACCCAAACAGGCCCACACCAAGACACATAGTAATCAAACTGCCACAAATTAAAGACAAAGAAAGAATCCTAAAAGCAGCAAGAGATAAGCAACAGGTTACCTACAAAGGAAACCCCATAAGGCTCTCAGCTGACTTCTCACAAGATACACTAGAGGACAGAGCGGAATGGCATGAAGTAATCAAGGTCATGAAAAACAAGGATCTGAATCCAAGACTACTCTACCCAGCAAGGCTATCATTCAAAATAGAAGGTCAAATAAAGAGCTTCCTAGACAAAAAAAAAAAAAAAAAAGGCTAAAGGAATACATTAGCACCAAACCATCACTGCAAGAAATGTTAAAAGGACTGCTGTAATTGGCAAAAGAAATAGGAAGAAAAATAGAACCACACTAAACCAAACTGGCAATAAATAAGTACATATCAATAATCACCTTAAATATAAATGGACTGAATGCTCCCATAAAGAGACACAGAGTAGCTGCTTGGATAAGAAACCATGACTCATCTATATGTTGTTTAAAAGAGACCCACCTCACAACAAAAGACTCACATAGACTGAAAGTGAAGGAATGGTAAAAAATCTTCCAAACAAACAAAAAGAAAAAAAAAAGAGATGGGGTAGCAATACTCATATCTGAGAAAATAGATTTCAGAATGAAGGCCATAATTAGAGAAAAAGAAGGCCACTAAATAATATTGAAATGATCTATCCAATAGGAAGATATAACCTTGATAAACATATAGCACACAATATAGGAGCACCAAAATTTATTAAAAAACTTCAGGAGGACTTTAAAGGAGAAATCGATAGCAATACAATCATAGCAGGGGACTTCAACACCCCGCTCACATCACTGGATAGATCCTCTAGACAAAAAATTAGCAAGGAAACAGAGACTCAAAATGAAGCACTAGACTAAATGGATTTAACAGATATCTACAGAGAACTACACCACAAAACTACAGAATTCACATTCTTCTCAAGTGCACAAGGGACATTCATGAAGATAGACCACATGTTAGGGTACAAACTAAGTCTTTACAAGTTCAAGAAGATTGAAATTATATCAAGCATCTTCTCAGATCACAATCAAATGAAACTAGAAATCAATTGCAAGAAGAAAATACAAAGACATTTGAAAACATGGAAGCTAAATACCATGTTATTAAACAATGAATGGGTCAGCGAGGAGATCAAGGAAGAAATTAAAAACTTCCCGGAAAATGAAGACACAATGACACAAAATCTATGGGATGCAGTGAAAGCAGTTCTGAGAGGGAAGTTCATAGCACTACAGGCCAACCTCAAAAAACAAGAAAAATCTCTAGTAGACTATCTAACCTCACAACTTAAAGAACTAGAGAGCAAACAAACAAACAAAAAACCCCAGAGCAATTAGAAGGAAGGAAATAGTAAGGATCAGAGTAGAAATAAATGACATAGAGACCAAAAAAACAATTCAGAGGATCAATAACACAAAGAGCTGGTTTTTCGCAAAGATAAACAAGAGTGATGGACCCTTAGCTAGACTCACCAAGAAACAAAGAGAGAGAGCCCAAATACATACAATAAGAAATGAAAGAAGAGAGGTAACAACTGACACCACAAAAATACAAAAGATCGTTAACAACTACTATGAACAATTATACGGCAACAAATTCGAAAATCTTAGCGAAATGGACAAATTTCTAGAAACACATAGTCTCCCAAAACTGGATCAGGAAGAGATTGAAATCTTGAACAGACCAATAACAACAGAAGATATTGAAGAAGTAATCTGGACTCTCCCAGCAAACAAAAGCCCAGGCCCGGATGGCTTCACGGGGCAGTTTTACCAAACATTCAAAAAAAACTAACACCCATTCTCCTCAAAATATTTCAAAAAATTCAAGAAGAAGGAAGACTTCCAAACACGTTCTATGAGGCCAGCATAATTCTAATTCCAAAACCAGAAAAAGGCACTACGAAGACAGAAAACTACAGGCCAATATCCCTGATGAACATAGGCGCCAAAATCCTGAACAAAATATTAGCAAATCGGATCTAGAAATACATCAAAAAAATTATTCACCATGACCAAGTGGGATTCATTCCAGGGATGCAAGGCTGGTACAATAGTCGCAAATCAATAAACGTGATACACCACATAAACAAAATGAAGAATAAAAACCACATGATCATATCAAGAGATGCTGAAAAAGCATTTGACAAATCCAGCATACATTTCTGATAAAAACGCTCAGCAATGTAAGAATAGAGGGATCATATCTCTACATAGTAAAGGCCATATAGGAAAGACCTACAGCCAACATCATACTCAATGGAAAGAAACTAAAAACATTTCTATTAAGAACAGGAACAAGACAGGGATGTCCACTTTCGCCACTCTTATTTAACATTGTACTGGAAGTCTTAGCCACAACAATCAGACATGAAGAAAAAATAAAAGGGATCCAAATTGGAAAGGAGGAAGTGAAACTGTCATTATTTGCAGATGACATGATATTATACATAGAAAACCCTAAAGACTCCATCAAAAATCTACTAGACTTAATAAATGAAGTTGGCAATGTAGCAGGATAAAAAATTAACGTCAAGAAATCGATGGCATTCTTGTACACCAATGATGAACTCACAGAAAGAGAAACTGAAAAAACAATCCCATTTACCATCGCGCCAAAAAAATTACGATACCTACGAATAAACTTAAGCAAAGAACTAAAGGACCTATTTGCAGAAAACTACAGGTCATTGAAAAAAGAAATAGAGGAGGATATAAAAAAGTGGAAGTACATACCCTGTTCATGGATTGGAAGAATTAACATCATTAAAATGTCCATACTACCCAAAGCAATCTATAGATTCAATGCAATCCCCATCAAAATACCAACGACATATTTCATAGAACTAGAACAAATACTTCAAAAGTTCATATGGAACCAAAAAAGACCCCGAATAGCCACAGCAATCTTGAAAAAAAAGAACAAAGTAGGTGGGATCACAATACCAGATATCAGGTTATATTACAAAGCGACTGTAACCAAAACAGCCTGGTACTGGCACAAGAACAGGCATATAGATCAGTGGAACAGAACTGAAAACCCAGAAATGGACCCAAGGCAATACGCTCAATTAATATTTGACAATGGAGGCAAGAGCATACAGTGGAGTAAAGGCAGCCTCTTTAATAAATGGTGTTGGGAAAATTGGACAGCTAAATGCAAAAAAATGAAACAAGACCATCAACTTACACTATACACAAAAGTAAACTCAAAATGGATAAAAGACTTAAATGTGACCCGTGAATCCATAAAAATTCTAGAAGAAAATGTAGGCAACAAAATTTTGGACATCATACGGAGCAGAATTTTCACTGATACATCACCTAAGGCAACAGAAATAAAGGAGAAAATGAACACATGGGACTACATCAAACTAAAAAGCTTCTGCACAGCAAAAGAAACAATCATCAAAATGGAAAGGCAACCCACTGTATGGGAGAACATCATTGCCAATGATGTATCAGATAAGGGGTTAATTTCCAATATATATAGAGTGCTCATACAACTCCACAAAAGGAAGACAAAGAACCTAATAAAAAAATGGGCAGAGGAGCTGAATAGACACCTCTCCAAACAGGACATACAAATGGCCAAAAGACATATGAAGAAATGCTCAACATCACTAATCATCAGAGAGATGCAAATCAAAACAACAATGAGGTATCACCTCACACCTGTCAGAATGGCTGCCATCAACAAATCATCAAACAACAAGTGTTGGTGAGGGTGTGGAGAAAAGGGGACTCTAATACACTGCTGGTGGGAATGCAGACTGGTGCAGCCGCTATGGAAAACAATATGGTGCTACCTCAAAAAAATTAAAAATTGAACTTTCATTTGACCCAGTGATCCCACTGCTGGGAATATACCCTAAGAAGCCTGAAACACCAATCAGGAAGAATATATGTACCCCCATGTTCATAGCAGCACTATTTACAATAGCTAAGATCTGGAAACAGCCCAAGTGTCCACCAATGGACCAATGGATAAAAAAGCTGAGGTACATATGCACAATGAAGTACTATGCAGTGGTAAGAAAGAAAGATCTCTTATCCTTTGAGACGACATGGAGGGACCTGGAAAGTAATATCCTAAGTGATAGAAGCCAAGCAGAAAAAGACAAATACCACATGATCTCACTTATATATGGACTATAATGAACATAACAGTCTGAGGCATACAGTAGACCCAGAAACATGGAAGTAGGACACAGACTGACGTCCCTCAGAAGAGGGGGTGGTGGGGAGAAGTGATAAACCACAGAACTTATATGCATGTATGCATGACCAATGGACATGGACAACTAAGCTGGGGACGGGGTGGAGGTGGGGTGGGGTGGGGAGGTGCCAATGGGATAAAAAGGTAAAATATCTGTAACAAGAAAATAAATAAAAAATTCACAAAGAAAAAAATTTAAAAAAAAAAAAAGAAGAAAAAAGAAAAAAAAATCCATCCTACATTTCTGATAAAAACGCTCAGCAGTGTGGGACCATATCTAGACATAATTAAGGCCATATATGAAAGACCTACAGCCAACATCATACTCAATGGGCAAAAACTAAAAGCATTTCCCTTAAGAACAGGAACAAGGCAAGGATGCCCACTTTTGCCACTCCTATTTAACACTATAGTACAGGAAGTCTTAGCCACAGCAATCAGACAGGAAGAAAAAATAAAAGGGATCCAAATTGGAAAGGAGGAAGTGAAATTGTCATTATTTGCAGATGACATGATACTATACATAAAAAACCCCAAAGACTCCATCAAAAGTTTACTAGACTTAATAAATGTATTTGGAAAAGTATCAGGATACAAAATTAACGTCAAGAAATCGATGGCTTTCTTATACCCCAATGGTGAACTCACAGAAAGAGAAAGTAAGCAAAAAATTCCATTTACCATTGCTTCAAAAAAATTAAGATAACTAGGAATAAACTTAACCAAAGAAATAAAGGACTTATTCACACAAAACTACAGGTTATTGAAAAAAGAAACATAGGAAGCTATAAAAAAGTGGAAGCATGTAACCTGTTCATGGATTGGGAGAATTAACATAATTAAAATGTTAATATTACCCAAAGCAAGCTATAGATTCAATGCAATTCCCATCAAAATACCAACGGCATACTTCACAGAATTAAAACAATTATTTTGAAAGTTCATATGGAACCAAAAAAGGCCTCGAATAGCAACAGCATTCTTGAAAAGGAAGAACAAAGTTGGAGGGATCACAATACCAGATTTCAGGTTATACTACAAAGCCACTGTAATCAAAACAGCCTGGTAGTGGCACAAGAACAGGCATATAGACCGGTGGAACAGAACAAAGAACCCAGAAATGAACCCAAAAGAATATGCTCAATGAATATTTGACAAACTTTGCAGGAGCATACAGTGCAGTAAGGACAGCCTCTTTAATAAAAGGAGCTGGGAAGATTGGACAGCTACTTGCAGAAAAATAATACTAGACCATCAACTTACACCATACACGAGAATAACCTCAAAATGGATAAAAGACTTAAATGTGACTCATGAATCCATAAAAATCCTAGAAGAGACTGTAGGCAACAAAATTTCAGACATCATACGCAGCAGAATTTTTACTGACACATCACCTAAGGCAATGGAAACAAAGGAGAAAATGAGCACATGGGACTACATCAAACTCAAAAGCTTCTGCACAGCGAAAGATACAATCATCAAAAGGGAAAGGCTACCCATTGTATGGGAGAGCATAATTGCCAATGATATATCAGATAAGGGGTTAATTTCCAGTACATATAGAGTGCTCATACAACTCCACAAAAAGGAAGACAATCCAATTTAAAAAATGGGCAGAGGGACTAAATAGACACCATTCCATACAGGACATACAAATGGCTAAGAAACATATGAAGAAATGCTCATCATCACTAATCATCAGAGAGATGCAAATTAAAACAACAATGAGGTGTCACCTCACACCTGTCAGAATGGCTGCCATCAACAAATCATCAAACAACAAGTGTTGGCGAGGGTGTGGGGAAAAGGGGACTCTAGTACACTGGTGGAGGGAATGCAGACTGGTGCAGCCACTATGGAAAACAATATGGCGTTACCTCTAAAAATTAAAACTTGAACTTCCATTGGACCCAGTTATCCCAGTTCTAGGAATAAACCCTAAGAAGCCTAAAGCACCAATCAGAAAGAATATATGTACCCCCATGTTTGTAGCAGCACTATTTACAATAGCTGAGATCTGGATACAGCCCAAGTGTCCATCATTAGACGAATGGATCAAAAAGCTGTGGTACATATACACAATGGAGTACTACTCAGCTGTAAGAAAGAAAGACCTCTTATCCTTTGAGACTACATGGAGGGACCTGGAAAGTATCATCCTAAGTGAAACAAACCAAACAGAGAAGGACAATTTCATATGGTCTCAATTATTTGTGGAATATAATGAACATAACAGTCTGAGAAAGGTAGTATTCCCAGAGACGCGGAAGTGGGATACAGACTGACAATCCCCTTAATAGGGGAGGGGGTGGGGAAGAGATAAACCACAGAACTTATATGCATGTATACATGAACAGTGGACATGGACAACAACCTGGGGAAAGGGCATGGAGAGAGGGGGTGGGGGGAATCAGTGGAAGAGAAAGGAGTAACATCTGTAACAAAAATTAATAAAAAAAAGAGAAAGAAATTAAAAAAATAAAATAAAATAAAAGAATCTGGTATAGCTGAAAGATCTTACGCTTTTAAAATACTTTTTTCATTTATTGATTTTATTATTTTCTTGGTTAATTCATTTAATTATGATACAGATGTTTCTCCTCCCCTCCCCTGATTTCCCCTTCCCACTCCCTCCCCGCACTGTCCATGTCCACTATTCATGCATACATGCATATAAGTTCTATGGTTTATCTCTCCCCCACCACCCCCTCTTCTGGGGATTGTCAGTCTGTACCCCACTTCCACGTCTCTGGGACCACCCCATTCCTCAGACTGTTATGTTCATTATATTCCACAAATAATTGAGATCATATGATACTTGTCTTTCTCGGTTTGGCTTCTTTCACTTAGGGTACCTCTTTCCAGGTCCCTTCATGTCGTCTCAAAGGATAAAAGACCGTTCCTTCTTATAGCTGCATACTACTCCATCGTATATAAGTACCACAGCTTCATTATCCATTCGTCCACTGATGGACATTTGGGCTGTTCCCAGATCTTCACTATTGTAAATAGTGCTGCTATGAACATGGGAATACATATCTTTTTTTCTGATTGGTGTTTCAGTCTTCTTAGGGTATATTCCCAGAAGTGGGTCAAATGGCATTTCAATTTTTAATGTTTTCAAGTAACACTATATTGTTTTCCATAGTGACTGTACCAGTCTGCATTCCCACCAGCAGTGTCCTAGAGTCCCCTTTTTTCCACACCATCGCCAACACTTGTTTGATGATTTGTTGATGGCGGCCATTCTGATGGGTGTGAGGTGATACCTCATTACTGTTTTTATTTGCATCACTTTGATGATTAGTGATGTTGGGCATTTCTTCATATGTCTCTTAGCCATTTGTATGTC
Organism: Molossus molossus; assembly: GCF_014108415.1. Lineage (NCBI taxonomy): Eukaryota > Metazoa > Chordata > Mammalia > Chiroptera > Molossidae > Molossus > Molossus molossus. The sequence continues at coordinate 86,187,757 of NW_023425355.1, read as the reverse complement.
CTGTTTGGAGAAGTGTCTATTTAGTTTCTCTGCCCATTTTTTATTTGGATTCTTTGTCTTCCTTTTGTTGAGTTGTATGAGCACTCTATATATATTTTAAATTAACCCCTTGTCTAATGTATCATTGGCAATTATGCTTTCCCATACAGTGGGTGGCCTTTCGATTTTGGTGGTTGTTTCTTTTGCTGTGCAGAATCTATTGAGTTTGATGTAGCCCCATGTGTTCATTTTCTCCTTTGTTTCTGTTGGCTTAGGTGATATATCAGTGAATATTCTGCTGCGTACGATGTCTGAAATTTTGTTGCCTACATCTTCTTCTAGAATTTTTAGGGATTCATGAGCCACATTTAAGGTTTGTTTTTTTTTTTATCCATTTTGAGTTTATTCTTGTGTATTATACAAGTTGATGGTCTGGTTTCATTTTCTAACATGTAGCTGTTCAATTTTCCCAACACCATTTATTAAAGATGCTGTCTTTACTCCACTGTATGCTCCTGCCAAGTTTGTCAAATATTGATTGAGCATATTGTCTTGGGTCCATTTCTGTGTTCTCTATTCTATTCCATTGATCTATCTTCCTGTTCTTATGCCAGTACCAGACTGTTTTGATTACAGTGGGTTTGTACTATAACCTGAAATCTGGTAATGTGATCCCTACCAATTTTGTTCTTCTTTTTCAAGACTGCTGTGCCTATTCGAAATCTTTTTGGTTCCATATGAACTTTTGAAGTATTTGTTCTACTTCTGTGAAATAGGTCATTGGTATTTTGATGGGCATTGCATTGAATCTATAGATTGCTTTGGGTAGTACGGACATTTTAATGAGGTTAATTCTTCCAGTCAATGAACAAGGTGTGTGCTACTACTTTTTTATATCATACTCTATTTCTTTTTTAATGACTAGTAGTTTTCTGCAAATAGGTCCTTTATTTCTTTGGTTATATTCCTAGGTACCTTAAGTTTTTTTTTGCCTTGATGGTAAATGGAATTGTTTTTTTAGTTTCTCTTTCTTCAAGTTCATCATTGGTGTATAAGAATACCTTTGATTTCTTGACATTAATTTTGTATCCTGCTAATATTCCAAATTCACTTATTAAGTCTAGAAAATTTTTGAAGCAGTCTTTGGGGTTTTCTACATAGAGTATCATGTCATCTGTGAATAATGATTGTTTCACTTCCTCCTTTTCAATTTGGATCCCTTTTATTTTGTCTTCCTGTCTGATTGCTGTGGCTAAGCCTTCCAGCATTATGTTAAATAAGAATGGCAAAAGTGGACATCCTTGTCTTGTTCCTATTCTTAAGAGAAATGCTTTTAATTTTTGTCCGTTGAGTATAATGTTGGATGTAGGTCTTTTATATATGACCTTTATTATGTCGAGATATGATCCCTCTATTCCCAGAATGCCGAGTGTTTTTATCAGAAATGGATGCAGGATTTTGTCAAAGGCTTTTTCAGCATCTATTTATATGGTCAAATAATGTTTTACTTTCATTTTGTTTATGTGATATATCACATTTATTGATTGGCAAATATTGCATCAGCCTTGCATCCCTGGGATGAATCCCTCTTGGTCACGGTGAATAATTATTTTGATATATTGCTGGATTCGATTTGCTAGTATTTTGTTCATAATTTTGGAATCAAAGTTCATCAGAGGTATTGGCCTGTACATTTCTTTCTTTGTAGCATCTTCTTCTGGTTTTGGAATTAGAATTATGCTGGCCTCACAAAACGAGTTTGGAATTCTTCCTTCCTAAATTTTTTGAAATAATCTGAGCAAAATGGGTATTAGTTCTTCTTTGAATGTTCGGTAAAATAACCCGTGAAGCCGACCATGCCTGGGTTGTTGTTTGCTGGGAGAGTCTTGATTACATCTTCAATTTCTTTTTTTGTTATTGGTCATTTCAATTTTCCATCTCTTCCCGGTACAGTTTTGGGAGACTATGTGTTTCTAGAAATTTGTCCATTTGCTTAGAATGTCGAATTTGTTGCCATATAATCGTTTGTAATATATTTTGACGATCCTTTGCATTTCTGTGATGTCAGTTATTATTTCTTCTCCTTCATTTATGATTTTTTGTATTTGGGTTCTCTCTCTTTGTTTCTCGGTGAAATTAGATAAGGGTCCATCAATCTTGTTTATCTTTTCAAAGAACCAGCTCTTTGCTTCATTTATCCTTTGAATTCTTTTTGGGGTCTGGAACTGTGTGGGGACACTGGGGATTTGGAGGGTGCTCAGAGCTTTTGCTGAGTGCAGCCACAAAGGAATGTGGTGAACCTATGCCTTCCCAGGGCCCTGGGGAGAGAGTTCAGCCCCTCCCTAGGAGATTCAACCCCACCTGGTTGACATTGAAATGCTAATTGAGGCCCATTAACAATCAGGATTTGCGCCACCCTCCAGAAATCCTCTTACACTGAGCACCTGAGGGAGTTTTTCAGTCAACTCAGAAACCAAGGATCTTCAGGTGTCTGCTACTAATAGCCACCAGGCAAAAAAGCTAGAGCATAACTACAATTCCCTGGGCTAGCAACACTAACCAGAAAACCTAAGACTTGAAGGTGGTGTTTAAAGTGGATCCTCCCTGGCTCATCCAAACCCAGGAGAGGGAACCACAAAGAGCAGAACACCAACACCCACTGGGAAACCTTGGCAGGCTCCAAAGCCCACTGTGATAGCCAAAATGGAGAAAAACTAAAACGAAAGCTAAATGAAAGAAACAAGACACCTCTACCAAAGATGAGATAAATGAGGTGAAGGAAAGCAAGTTAATAGAACTAAAATTCAGAGCCATGATCTTGAGGAAGCTCAACAGCATGTGTAAGGACATGAGCACCATGAGTAAAGACATAGAAATGTTGAAAATCAACCAGTTGGAAATTAAAAACCACCAAGAAGAAATGAAGAATGACATATCAAAAATAAAAAAACACATTGAAAGGTCTAAAAAGCAGAGTAGAGGAAGCTGAGGACCAGATAAGTGAATTAGAAGACAGGGTAGAAAAAATCAACCACTCAGAAAACCAAAAGGAAAAAACAATTAAAAAACAGAAAAACAGCTTAAGAGAAATGTGGGACAACAGGAAATATAATAATATTTGCATCATAGGAGTCCGCGAAGAAGAAGTAAATGAGCAAGAGTTAGAGAATATATTCACAGAAATAGTGACAGAAAACTTCCCTGATTTGGTGAGGGAAGAAGGCATTCAAGTTCAAGAAGCACAGAGAGCCCCAAGTAAGAAGAACTCAAACAGGCTCACACCAAGACACATAGTAATCAAAATGCCAAAAATTAAAGACAAAGAGAGAATCCTAAAAGCAGCAAGTGATAAGCAACAGGTTACCTAGAAAGGAAACCCCATAAAGAACTCAGCTGTCTTTCATTTTTTTTTTTTATCCTCACCCAAGGACATTTTTCCATTTTTTGTTCAGGTAGAGTGGGAGGGGGAGAGAGGAACAGAGAGAGAGAGAGAAACATTGATGTGAAAGGAACACATCGAGTGGCTGCCACCCACACAACCTACCAGGGCCGGGGACAAACTGCAACCGAGGTACGTGCCCTTAGCGGGAACCGAACCCGGGGCTCTCTGGACCACAGGCCGACGCTCTAACCGCTGAGACAAACAGGGCAGGGCTGAACTCAGCTGTCTTTTAACAAGAAACACTACAGGCCAGAAGGGAATGGCATAAAGTAATCAAGGTCACGAAAAACAAGGTTCTGAATCCAAGACTACTTTACCCACCAAGGCTATCATTCAAAATAGAAGTTCAAATAAAAAGCTTTCCAGACAAAAAAAAAGGCTAAGGGAATACATTAGCACCAAACAAGCACTGCAAGAAATGTTATAAGTACTGCTGTAATTAGCAGGAGAAATGGGAAGAAAAATAGAAACACACTAAACAAAAATGGCAATAAATAAGTACATATCAATAATCACTTTAAATGTAAATGGCTTGAATGCTCCCATAAAAAGACACAGAGTAGCTGCTTGGATAAGAAAGCATGACTCATCTATATGTTATTTACATTACACCCACCACAGAACAAAAGACTCACATAGGTTAAAAGTAAAGGGATGGGAAAAAATCTTCCAAGCAAACAGAAAAAAAAAAAAAGGCTGGGGTACCAATACTCATATCTGATAAAATAAATTTCAAAATTAAGGCCATAACTAGAGACAAAGAAGGCCACTACATAATATTGAAATGATCTATCCAACAGGAATATATAACCTTAATAAACATGTGTCCACCCAAAATAGGAGCACCAAAATATATTAAAATCTTCTGGAGGACTTCAAAGTAGAAATCGATAGCAATACTATCATAGGACTGCAAAATGGCGGCGAAGTGAATGGAGCGACACAGACCATCTCCCAAGACCAAACTGGATTTACAACAAAAATAAAGGCAAATCGTCAGGAAAGGGCAGCCAAAAGACATCTTGGAGGACCACTTAACCAGAAACACCCACTCAATCCTGGTAGGCTTGCGAGGACGCGAGAGGGGACCAAGAGCCCAGGGTCCGCAGTGGCCTGGGCAGGGGCCAGGGAACTCGGCTGGAAATTACTTCTACCGTCTCCCTTCCCACCCTGCATGGGCCCTGGGAACTCTGTAGCCGTCTAATCTCTCCGCTGGAGCTGCACAGACTCGCGGCCCCCAGGGAACTCAGCAAGACCAGGGAACTCTGCGGGACCAGGGAACTCAGCGGGAAGTTAATCCTACCGTCTCCCTTACCACCCTGCACGGGCCCTGGATACTCTGTAGCCGGCTAAATTCTCCTCTAGAGCCACACAGACTCTCGGACCCCAGGGAACTCGGCGGGAAGTTAATCCTACCGTCTCCCTTGCCACCCTGCACGGGCCCTGGGAACCCTGTGGCCGGCTAAACTCTCCGCTGGATCCGCACAGACTTGCGGGCCCCAGGAAACTCCGTGGGACCAGGGAACTTGTCGGAGCCAGGGAACTTGGCTGGAAATTACTCCTACCGTCTCCCTTCCCACCCTGCATGGGCCCAGGGAACTCTGTAGCAGGCTAAACTCTCCACTGGAGCCGCACAGACTCACGGGCCCCAGGGAACTTGGCGGGACCAGGGAACTCAGCAGGACCAGGGAACTCAGCTGGAAGTTACTCCTACCGTCTCCTTTGCCACCCTGCATGGGCCCTTGGAATTCTGCAGCCTGCTAAACTCTCCCCTGGAGCCGCATAGACTCTGGGAGACCAGGGAACTCGGCGGGAAGTTAATCCTACTGCCTCCCTTGCCACCCTGCATGGGCCCTGGGAACTCTGTGGCCTGCTAAGCTCTCGGCTGGAGCCGCACAGTCTCCCGAAGACCAGGGGACTCGGCGGGGCCAGGGAACTTGGCAGGAAGTTAATCCTACCACCTCCCTTGCCACCCTGTATGGGCCCTGGGAACTCTGTAGCCTGCTAAACTCTCGACTGAGGCCCACAGACTCACGGGCACCAGGGGAATTGGCAGAACCAGGGAACTCAGCAGGAAATTACTCCCACCACCTCCCTTGCCACTCTGCATGGGTCCTGGGAATGCTGTAGCCTGCTAAGCTCTGTGCTGGAGCAACACAGACTCCCGGAGAACATGGGACTTGGCGGGATTCTGCTACCAAGGCTGAGTCCTGCGAACTCTGCGTGCTAAGCCCTCTGCGGGCGCCGCACGGACTCCCGTGGACCAGGGGAATGTGCTAGACGATACTGCCACTCTGCAGTGTCCCGCTACCTCAGCTCAGTCCTGGGGCTTCTGCTGAGTGCAACCCCCTCAGCTGGTGCCACAACCGCAGCCGCCCTTGGCTGGAAGCAGCACCATCCGGTTAAAAGTTCCAGGCGGCTCCAGGATGCAGAGTCCGGACAGAGGCTAAATTGTCAGCAGCCACTCACCTTGGGCTCCGGCGGAGGGAAGGCAGACGACTGGAACTCTGTGGGGACACGCGAGTTTTGTAGGGTGCTAAGAGCTTTCGCTGAGTCCAGCCACGCAGGACTGTGGTCATTTTACTTTTTCTCAGGGCCCTGGGGAGAGGTGGTGGATCCTCCCTCAAAGATTCAACCCCACCTGGTGGCCATTGAAATGCTAATTGAGGCCCATTAACAACAAACACCTGCCTCACTCCAAGGAAATCCTCATACACTGAGCACCTGAGGGAGTTTTCCAGGCAACTCAGAAACCAAGGGTATGCAGGTGACCTCTACTAATAGCCTCCAGGCAAAAAAATAAAATAAAATAAAAAGCTAGAGGATAACTATTATTCTCTGGGCGTGCAACACTAACCAAAAAGGCTAAGACTTGATGGTACTGTTCTAAGTGTGTCCTCCCTGGAACATCCAAACCCAGGAGAGGGAGCCACAAACAGCAGAATGCCAACACCCACTGGGAAAACTTGGCAGACTCCAAAGCCCACTGTGATAACCAAAATGGTGAGAAACAGAAACAAAAGCCAAATGAAAGTACAAGAGACCTCTACAGAAGATGAAATAAATGAGGTGCAGTTAAGCAAGTTAACAGAACTAGAATTTAGAGCCATGATGTTGCGGAAGCTCAACAGCATGTGTAAGGACATGAGCAACATGAGTAAAGACATAGAAATGTTGAAAATAAACCAGCTGGAAATGAAAAACCAACAGGAAGAAATGAAGAAAGACATATCAGAAATGAAAAACACACTGGAAGTCTAAAAAGCAGAGTAGGGGAAGCTGAGGACCGGATCAGTGAATTAGAAGACAGGCTAGAAGAAATCAACCAATCAGAAAACCAAAAGGAAAAAAACGATTAAAAAACAGGAAGAGAGCTTAAGAGAGCTGTGGGACAACGGGAAACATAATAATATTCGTATCACAGGTGTCCCTGAAGAAGAAGAAAGTAAGCGAGGGCTAGAGAATATATTCAAAGAAATAGTGACAGAAAACTTCCCTAATTTGGTGAAGGAAGAAGGCATTCAAGTTCAAGAAGCTCAGAGAGCCCCAAGTAAGAAGAACCCCAACAGGCCCACACCAAGACACATAGTAATCAAACTGCAAAAATTAAAAACAAAGAGAGAATCCTAAAAGCAGCAAGAGAGAAGCAACAGGTTACCTACAAAAGAAACCCCATAGGCTCTCAGCTGACTTTTCACAAGAAACACTACAGGCTAGAAGGGAATGGCATGAAGTAATCAAGGTCATTAAAAACAAGGATCTGAATCCCAGACTTCTCTACCAAGCAAGGCTCTCATTCAAAATAGAAGGTCAAATAAAGAGCTTTTCAGACAAAAAAAAAAGGTTAAGGGAATACATTAGCACCAAACCAGCACTGAAAGAAATGTTAAAAGGACTGCTGTAATTACCAGGAGAAATGGGAAGGAAAATAGAACCACACTAAACAAAAATGGCAATAAATAAGTACATATCAATAACCACCTTAAATGTAAATGGACTGAATGCTCCCATAAAAAGACACAGAGTAGCTCATTGGATAAGAAAGCATGACTCATCTACATGTTGTTTACAACAGACCAACCTCACAACAAAAGACTCACATAGATTGTAAGTGAAGGGATGGAAAAAATCTTTCAAGCAAAGGGAAAAGAAAGAAAGCTGGGGTAGCAATACTTATATCTGATAAAATAGACTTCAGATTGAAGGCCATAACAAGAGACAAAGAAGGCCACTACATAATACTGAAAAGATCTATCCAACAGGAAGGTATAACCTTGATAAACATATACGCACCCAATATAGAAGCACCAAAATATATTAAAAAACCATTGGAGGACTTCAAAGGAGAAATCGATAGCAATACAATCATAGCAGGGGACTTCAACACCCAGCTCACATCACTGGATAGATCCTCTAGACAAAAAAATTAGCAAGGAAACAGAGACTCTAAATGAAGCACTAGACCAAATGGATTTAATAGATATCTACAGAGAACTACACCCCAAAACTACAGAATTCACAATCTTCTCAAGTGCACATCGAACATTCTCATAGATAGACCACATGTTAGGGCACAAACTAAGTCTCTACAAGTTCAAGAAGATTGAAATCATATCAAGCATCTTCTCTGACCACAATGGCATGAAATTAGAAATCAATTGCAAGAAGAACATACAAAGACATTTGAACACATGGAAGCTAAATAGCATATTATTAAACAATGAATGGGTCACCGAGGAGATCAAGGAAGAAATCAAAAACTTCCTGGAAACCAATGAAAATGAGGACACAACAATAAAAAATCTATGGGATGCAGCGAAAGCAGTTCTGAGAGGGAAGTTCATAGCACTACAGGCCTACCTCAAAAAAGAAGAAAAATCTCTAATAGATTAACTAACCTCACAACTTAAAGAACTAGAGAGTAAACAAAAAGAAAACCCCAGAGCAAGTAGAAGGAAGGAAATAGTAAGGATCAGAGCAGAAATAAACGACATAGAGACCAAAAAAACAAGTCAGAGGATCAATAAAACAAAGAGCTGGTTTTTCGAAGAGATAAACAAGATTGATGGACCCTTAGCGAGACTCACCAAGAAACCAAGAGAGAAAGCCCAAATACATAAAATCAGAAATGAAAGAGGAGAGAGAACAACTGACACCACAGAAATACAAAAGATCGTTAACAACTATGAAAAATTATACGGCAACAAATTTGAAAATCTAAGCAAAATGAACAAATTTCTAGAAACACATAGTCTCCCAAAACTGGATCAGGAAGAGATTGAAAACTTGAACAGAACAATAACAACAGAAGAAATTGAAGATGTAGTCAAGACTCTTCCAGCAAACAAAAGCCCAGGCCCGGATGGCTTCACGGGGGAGTTTTACTGAACATTCAAAGAAGAACTAATACCAATAAAAAAAAAAAAAAAGAAATTGATGGCATTCTTATACACCAATGATGAACTCACAGAAAGAGAAATTAAGCAAACAATCCCATTTACCATGGCGGCAAAAAAATTAAGATACTTAGGAATAAACTTAAACAAAGAAATAAAGGACCTATTCGCAGAAAACTACAGGTCTTTGAAAAAAGCATTTCCCTTAAGAACAGGAAAAAGGCAAGGATGCCCACTTTCGCCACTCCCATTTAACATAGTACTGGAAGTCTTAGCCACAGCAATCAGACAGGAAGAAAAAATAAAAGGGATCCAAATTGGAAAGGAGGAAATGAAATTGTCATTATTTGCAGATGACATGATACTGTACATAAAAATCCCCAAAGACTCCACCAAAAGTTTAGTAGACTTAATAAATGAATTTGCAAAGTAGCAGGATACAAAATTAATGTCAAGAAATCGATGGCATTCTTATAAACCAATGATGAATTCACAGAAAGAGAAACTAAGAAACCAATACAATTTACCATTGCGGCAAAAAAAATTAAGATACCTAGGAATAAACTTAACCAAAGAAATAAAGGACCTATTTGCAGAAAATTACACGTCTTTGAAAAAAGAAATAGAGGAAGATATAAAAATGTGGAAGCACATACCTTGTTTATGTATTGAGAGAATTAACATCATTAAAATGTCCATATTACTCAAAGCAATATATAGATTCATTGCAATCCCCATCAATATACCAAAGGCATACTTCACAGAATTAGAACAAGTACTTCAAATGTTCATATGGAACCAAAAAAGACTTTGAATAGCCTCAGCAATCTTGAAAAGGAAGGACAAAGTAGGAGGGATCACATTACCAGATTTTAGGTTATACTATAAAGCCACTGTAATCAAAACAGCTTGGTACTGGCACAAGAACAGGCCTATAGACCAGTTGAAAAGAACAGAGAACCTAGATATGGACCCAAGGCAATATGCACAATTAATATTTGACAAAGGTGGCAAGAGCATACAGTAAAGTAAGGACAGCCTCTTTGATAAATGATGCTGGAAAAATTGGATAGCTACTTGCCAAAAAATGAAAGTAGACCATCAACGTACACCCTACACAAGAATAAACTCAAAATGGATAAAAGACTTAAATGTGACTCATGAATCCATAAAAATTCTAGGAAAAACTGTAGGCAACAAAATTTCAGACATCATACGCAGCAGAATTTTCACTGATACATCACCTAAGGCAATAGAAACAAACGAAAAAATGAACACATGGGACTACCTCAAACGCAAAGGCTTCTGCACAGCGAAAGATACAATCATCAAAATGGAAAGGCTGCCCACTGTATGGGAGAGCATAATTGCCAATGATGTATTAGATAAGTGGGTAATTTCCAATATATAGAGAGTGCTCATACAACTCCACAAAAGGATGACAAATAACCCAATTAAAAAATGGGCAGAGGAACTAAATAGATACCTCTCCAAATAGGACATACAAATGTCTAAGAGACATATAAAGAAATGCTCATTATCACTAATTATCAGAGATATGAAAATCAAAACAACAATGAGGTATCACCTCACACCTCACAGAATGGCCACCATCAACATATCATCAAACAACAACTGTTGGCGAGGGTGTGGAGAAATTGGACTCTAATACACTGCTGGTCGGAATGCAGACTGGTGCAGCCACTATGGAAAACAATATGGTGTTACCTCAAAAAATTAAAAATTGAACTACCATTTGACCCAGTGATCCCTCTTCTAGGAATATACCCTAAGAAGCATAAAACACCAATAAGAAAGAATATATGTACCCCCATCTTTGTAGCAGCATTATTTACCATTGCTAAAATCTGGAAACAGCCCAAGTGTCCATCAGTAGATGAATGGATATAAAAGCAGTGGTACATATACACAATGGAGTACTACGCAGCCGTAAGAAAGAAAGATCTCTTGTCCTTTGAGACTACATGGAGGGACCTGGAGAGTATCATCCTGAGTGAGGCAAGCCAAACAGAGAAGGACAAGTACCATATGATCTCACTTATTTGTGGGACATAATGAACATAACAGTCTGAGGAATGGAGTAGTCCCAGAGACGTGGAGTTGGGGTACAGACTGACAATCCCCATAAGAGGGGGTTGTGGGAGAGAGATAAACCACAGAACTTATATGTATGTATGCATGAACAACGGACATGGACAACAAACTGGGGACAGGGCGAGGAGGGAGATGGAGCGGGGAATCAGTGGGGGAAAAAGGAGAAACATCTGTAACAAAAATTAATTAATAAAAAATAAAAAAATGTCCATACTACCAAAAGTAATCTATTGTTTAATACAATCCCCATCAAAATATCAATGACATAGTTCACATAACTAGAAGTTTATATGGAACCAAAAAAAAAAAGACCTTGAATAGCCACAGCAATCTTGAAGAAGAACAAAGTAGGAGGGATCACAATACCAGATATCAGGTTATACTACATAGCCATAGCAATCAAACAGCCTGGTACTGGCACAAGAATAGGCAAATAGATCAATGAAATAGAACAGAGAACCCAGAAATTGACCCAAGTCCTTCTGCTCAATTAATTTTTGATAAAAGTGGCAAGGGCATACAGTCGGGTAAAGACAGTCTCTTCAATAGATGGTGTTGGGCAAATTGTACAGTTGCATGCAAAAAAAAATGAAGCTAGACCACCAACTTACACCATACATGAGAATAAACTCAAAATTGATAAAAGACTTAAATGGGACCCATGAATCCATAAAAATCCTAGAAGAAAATGCAGGCAACAAAATTTCAGACATCACACGCAGCAGAACTTTCCCTGATACAAGGCCTAATGCAATAGAAACAAAGGAAAAAAATGAACATATGAGACTACACCAAACTAAGAAACTTCTGCACAGCAAACAAAACAAGTAGCAAAATGGAGTGTGAACCCACTATATGGGAGAGCATAATTTCCAATTATACATCAGATAAGGGGTTAATTTCCAAAATATATAGAGTACTCATACAAGTCAAGAAAATGTAGACAAAGAATCCAATTAAAAATGAGGAGAGTCTAGACACCTCTTCAAAGAGAACATGCAAATGGCCAAGAGACATAAGAAAAAATGCTTAATGGCACTAATCTTCAGAGACATGCAAATTAAAACTAAAATGAGGTAGCACCTCACACCTGCCAGAATGGCTGTCATCAACAAATCATCAAACAACAAGTATTGGTGAGGGTGTGGAGAAAAGAGGACTCTAGTACACAGCTGGTGGGAATACAGACTGCTGCGGCCACTATGGAAAACACTATGGTGTTTCTTCAAAAAATTACAAATTGAACTGCCATTTGATCCAGTGATCCCACTTCTAGAAATATACCTTAAGAAGCCTGAAACATGAATCAAAAAGAATATATGTACCCCTATATTCATAGCAGCACCATTTGCAAGCACTAAGATCTGGAAACAGCCCAAGTGTCTCTCAATAGATGAATCGATAAAAAAGCTGTGGTACATATACACAATGGAATACTATGCAGCTGTAAAAAAGAAAGATCTCTTATTTTTTTAGATGACATGGAGGGACCTGGAGAGTATTATCCTAGGTGAAAGAAGTCAATCAGAGAAACACAAATATCACATGATCTCACTTATTTGTGGAATATAATGAACCAAACAAGCTGAGAAACAAAATAGACCCAGAGACATGGAAATGGGGTACAGACTGACAAACCTCAGAAGAGGTGGATGTGTGGGGAGGGAAGAGGTAAACCACAGAACTTATAAGCATGTTTGGGTAAACAAGGACATAGACAATAATGCTGAGGTTGGGCAGAATTGGGAGGAGGGTGTCAGTGGGGGAAAAAGAGAAGCATCTGCAACAAAAATAAATAAATAAGTAAAAAAAAGAATTTTGAAAGATCAAGAGGTATGCTTTATATTTCAACAATGTGAGGAACTCCCCCCTAATATTTACATAATTCACTGTCTTTGAACTTTAAATTAAATTTGCTCATAGATCTTACCAAAATATTGTAAAAAGTGATATCACACACCAAAAGGTGCTTGAGTTTGCCTGGTTTCTCAGATGCATTATGTCATTTAAATGTCACAAAAGCTCAGAGGGGTTTTAAGGGAAGTGGTTATTATTTGTATTTCACAGCTGAAGAAAGTGAGGTCCAGAAAAATGTTTGTTCCACAATCTTTATTCTATGGCCTGTCAAAGGTCCCACAGTTTCTAAGAGGCATAACCTACACCTGAATGCAGTCTTCTCACTCTAGGTCCAGGGCTAATTCCATGCCTATAGATTATGCTGGTCAACTGATAATTGGGTTCTATATTAAGAGGTCATTTAGCTCAAAGTTTAGCTTCAGTATTGTCAAATTTATTTCTCATGGTGAAGTTGGCATAAATGTATTAAAATATTTCTACTAAGATACCTTCCTTTTTAACTATCTAACCTCCCCATCCCCAAAAGAAAATTTGATATGTTGTCCTTATCTCTGTCTCTCTGAAAGAACAGCTCAAATCCTGGCCAGTCTCCCCAAATGTATCTGGGAGATGTTTTCAATAAGTTAGTGAGACAGACGCATATGCCATTTTACTATTTAGATAGCACCAAAACATACAATTCCCAAAGTGTAAGTTGTCTCTGAATAGGCGTCTTGGCATTCATGTGCACCAGTTGCCCAAGTCACATATTCTGAGCAAAGTTTCAAGTTTAATTACAATTTTCTTTAAATAGAATTCAAATATTCTAGGACTTTAACAATAAATTGTTTACATTAGACTGAGTAACAGCCCTCAAATGCTTTGGGGAGAAAAATAGTTTCAATTGAAAACTATAGATTAGATTTCACTGCCCTCTGAGATGGGTAAAGATATTTTTTTCTTTTCATTGGCTTACCCTGATTTAAACAAAAGTGCGGATATCATAAAAGGTATCTAGAATTCACATACAGAGACCGTAAGTACCAAAGTTTATTACTTCTAAGTCAATAATGAGGGCAGTTCAATGTCAGCTCTTTTGATTTTGAAACAATTTTTATAGGAATTGTGGTAGCAAGGTAAAATTAAAAACTTAAGCCTGATATTAGTTAACATTTTCTATGAGGATATTATTATTCTTTTTACAAAGTTTCAATACAAATAGTTAAAAGTTATTTCAGCTTAGGTAAACTGATTACTAAATACCCACATTAGTTTCTTTGTGAAAAAAATACCAAGAGAAGTTAGTTATAACAAGTTCTGTCTCTAGTAGCTTTGTGGTAGGTTGGGGTCTTTACACACATGGTCCATTCAATTGGCAGCCATTGATGGCAACAGCACTGTGCTAGATATTGTGGGAAAGGACAATGAATCCCAGCTGACTCCTCTGTTCCCCAGGCTTCCCAAAAATGTGGGAGAAGTAGCTAGGCACAAGAACACTGCCCATCTTGGGAGACAGGTTGTGATTTCTTGAAAAGATGACTAAAGCAATGATTTAGGGCCTTCAGGATGATAGAATTTTTGAAGGAAAAAATGAGAGAGTAGGAATGAGGGGTCAATATATACAAGGAAGACATTGCAGCAAGGGCTGAACAATTATTCACAACTCTGGCTGCACATCAGCATCATATAGGGAAGCTTTTATAACACACCAATATGGGGTCACACCACCAGAAAAGCAGATACCACTGGCCTAGGTGAAGGTGTGTGCAGACACGGTGAAGAACAACAGGGAGAAATATGTGGCCACAAGTCAGGTCAGTGAAGTGAATTGGTTGGGAAGCTGCACTAGCAGCCATAGGAAAAGTGGGCAGGCCCTCTTATCATCTGTACACTACACAGTTGAGACACAAGAATAAAATAATATTAACTGAAAGAAATAAAGAAAAAGAATAAAAATATTTCTAGCCACAATGGCACAGTCAGGGTACTCAGTAGCTCTTTAAGTCGAAACTTGGGAGGTGAGGAGGTAGGGATTGGGGGAGCACAAATGTGAGCAGGAGAGCCAGATTTGACAAATGAAATTACAGGATGCTTTGTGTAGTTTTTGTTTTAATTTATTTTTTTTTAAGAGAGAGAAAGGAAGGGAGAGACACAGAGATACATTAGATAGATGATGATAGATATAGATAGATCGATGATAGATGATAGATGATGATAGATAGATAGATAGATAGATAGATAGATAGATAGATAGATAGATTTAAAAACATTGCTTTGTTATTCCATTTATGTATGCATTTATTGATTGTTTCTTGTATGTACCCCGACCAGATATTGAACATGCAACCTTGACATATCAGGATGATTCTCTAAACAACTGAGCTACCCATCCAGGGACAGAATGCCCTGTCAAATTTGAATTGCATATAAATAGCAAACTTTTATTTAGTATAAGTATTTCCATGCAATATTTGGGACATACTTATATTTTAAACTTCATTGTGTGGAGAAAGAAAAGGATGGAGGCAGACCACATTATGGTGGGCCTTTAAATACCAATCTCAGGAGTTTGGATTCCATTTTCAATAATAAAATAATAACATATTTATAAGAATAACAACGGTGTTAAATAAGAGTGGTGAAAGTGGGCATCCCTGTCTTGTTCCTGTTCTTAAGGGAAATACTTTAGTTTTTGCCCATTGAGTATGATGATGGCTGTAGATCTTTCATACATGGCCTTTATTATGTCTAGATATGATCCCTTTATTCCCAGATTGCTGAGCATTTTAATCAGAAATGGGTGCTGGATATTGTTGAATGCTTTTTCAGCATCTATTAATATGATCATATGATTTTTATCTTTCATTGTGTTTATGAGTTGTATTACATTTATTGATTTGCGAATACTGTACCAGTCTTGAATCCCTGGGATGAATCCCACTTGGTCATGGTGAATAATTTCTTTGATTTATTGCTGGATCTGATTTGCTAGTATTTTGATCAGGATTTTGTGTCTATGTTCATCAGGGATATTGTCCTGTAGTTTTCTTTCTTTGTAATATCTTTAAAATGGAAAAGCAACTCACTGTAGGGAGAGCATAATTGCCAATTATATATCAGATAAGGGGGTAATTTCCAATACATAGAGAGTGCTCATACAACTCAACAAAAGGAAGACTAAGAACCCAATTTAAAAATGGGCAGAAGGACTAAATAGACACCTCTCCAAACAGGACATACAAATGGCTAAGAGACGTATGAAGTGATGCTCAATATCACTAATCATCAGAGAGATGCAAATTAAAACAACAATGAGGTATCACCTCACACCTGACAGAATGGCCACCATCAACAAATCATCAAACAACAAGTGTTGGTGAGGGTGTGGAGAAAAGGGGACTCTAATACACTGCTGGTGGGAATGCAGACTGGTGCAGCCACTATGGAAAACAATATGGTGTTACCTCAAAAAATTAAAAATTGAACTGCCATTTGATCCAATAACCCCACTTCTAGGAATATACCCTAAGAATCCTGAAACACCAATCAGAAAGAGGATATGTACCCCCATGTTTGTAGCAGCACTATTTACAATAGCTAAGATCTGGAAACAGCCCAAATGTCCATCAGTAGAGGAATGGATAAAAAAGCTGTGGTACATATACACAATTGAGTACTATGCAGCTTTAAGAAAGACAGATCTCTTATCCTTTGAGATGACATGGAGGGACCTGGAAAGTATCATCCTAAGCGAAACAAGCCAAACATAGAAAGACAAGTATCATATGATCTCACTTATTTTTGGAATATAATAAACAACAGTCTGAGTAGTGGGGTAGTCCCAGAGATGTGGAAGTGGTGTACAGACTGACAATCCCCAGAAGAGAGGGTGGTGGGGGAGAGATAAACCACAGGACTTATATGCATGTATGCATGAATAATGGACATGGACAATAAAGTTGGGGACAGGGCGGGGAGGGGGGAATCAGTGGGGGAAAAAAGAGAAATGTTTGTAACAAAAGTAAATAAATAATAATAATAATAAAAAAGAATAACCACGGTGATGGTGGTAGCAGCAATCATTATTAAGTGAGTATTATGAATACATCCTTGTGTAGATTACCTCATAATCAAATCAAACCATCTCTGGTTAGATTTGTGCATTTCTAAGTGATCTTGGAAAAAAAAATTGTGTGCCAGAGTAAAAACACACAAAACTAATTTGACAAGTACCATGTGAGTTAGGAACTGTAAGTATGTACCTCCATTCTACAAATGAGGCTACTGAGGCACCAAGAATTAAAGTAACTTTTGCAAGGTCACCTGGCTAGTAAGTGAAAGAGTTAGCACCTGAATCCATGTCTCTTTGACCACAAAGCCACACTTTTTATCACTTCCCTACGTGATATCTCAGCATGTCATTTTTGGGGCCATCTTATTCTACTGAACAAGCAGATCACAAGAATGGATCCATTATTTACACACAAAAAGGATCTATATTAGTAATATATAGGATAGCCTAAACTTTTCAATAAAGTTTTGAGGATCTAAATGTCTGGTAGGTAGACAATGAATAAAAAAAGAAATAAAATTTATCAGACATCTTCTAGTACTCTCAAATAAAAAGGGTTTTTGTTTTGTCATCATTAATATGTTTTCCAATAGTAATAGATAACATTTATTAAGTGACTTTTGAGTCAGACATTAATTTAATTCTTATAAAATGTTACAAGATCGATACTCTGTTATTTTCACTATTTCACAGATGTGAGGCTTAAAGAATGAAGGGACACATTGTAGCTTGAGCTTAAATCGTGTGATGACAACTTTTAAATACCTTGTTGTATTAATTAAGTCAAAATTTATGCCATTTATAAATCCTTTTCAGATTTCTAAAGAACTTTCCCATTTAATCTTCATGGTAGCCACAAATGAGGACACTCTGACACATAAAGTTTGAACAACATGCCTAAAGTCATGAAGTTGGTATTAGACAGGTCTTTGAACTCTTGGCTCAGTACTAGCCCACCACTGCACTCAATCATATTATCTGAGAGATGCAACAAAATTTTGACCCACATCTTAATGCACAACCTTACCTCTTTTACTAGAGGTAGAATTCTATTTAAATCCTTTGGTTTTAAATGATCTAGTTAGTTAGAGTAAACACAATTTGCAAAGTGCAGTCCTTGCTCTAAAACCTCCTTTTCTCTCAATGAATTTAATCAGGAATGTGGAAAATCTGTCAAAGGTAGTAACAGGGATTAAATTTTAATGTGCTTTGCAAAATAAAACTGAAGTACTTAGTGAGCTGTATTTCAAATCAAACAATTTAAAATGAAAATGCCCTTTAGGAAAGTTATCATTCATTATTAAGATATTATGTAAAGAATACTAAAGTTAAAGACTTACTTTAAAAATTTTTAAGAGTACTGATATATTTGAAGTCAAGACAAATGAAAATCAGTATGGAGATTACAAAAAACACATTTACAAAGCCAGTACAACTAATAAATTTCTAGATTTTTCTTACTAAAGTTCTTATTAGAATAAGGGCGTAAGTATATCCTTAGTGTAAATTCTATAACATATTATGTTTATTTTGGTTAAACTCTCAGGAAGGTCACTTACTATGAATCTAGATTCCCCAAATCCATTACTGATTAGAGAAGTTAAAATAAGATAAATTACCAAAGGCTGACACGATCTACTCATCACCATAATGCCACATTTCAACATTAAAGGCATTATTACACTGGCAAATCATAATTTACATACTCTTTCACAAAATAAAAATTTCACAAAGAAGGATTTATTTTTGTCCCATAATTAATGCCTCAATGTGCTTAACCTTTGCATTTAAAAAGTCTAATCTTAATCCCAGAGACAAAAAGATAGCTGGCCTTGAATTGCGTTCAGTGGTAACAGAACATTATTTCAAATTCCTATTTTGTAGATAAATGGGTTGAGGTGAGCTCTTCCAGAGTTAGCCTTCCATGAAACACCACTGAAACATGGCTAAGCTGCTCCTAAAACACAGACACTTAAAAATTTCACTACTGCTTGATAGAGTATGAAGATGGTGTTCCACTACAGCTAGATACACACATGTGCACATGTGTAAACCCAGGAATACTCTCTGTTTAAAATATTTGTATTATGTCAAAATGTTTTGGGAAAAAAAAATTGTGCCAGAGTAAAAGCATATTCAACTGATTTGACAAAATCAGGGCTTAATTTCTCCTCTGTATATCTAGGAGACTTTGAAATTATTTGAATGCTTTCCAGTATTTTGCTCAAAGGACAATGAGATATCTTAGCCTCTTGATACATTCTACTTCTTTTCAAATATTCTGAACTATATCTTACCAAACGCTCTCCACATATCTTCACTTATTTTTCACCTTTCTAAAATAATGTTCATGAATAATGTCTATGTTAATGAACAAAAGCTCTATTTTTCTGAATGGACTGTCATAAAGCCATTTTCTGACTGTTCTTCTTGTGTGTGTGTATTGATTGTGCTGCATATGGTTAAATAAATCTTCTGAAATGCACAATAGTATCATCTACCACTAATTAACATCAGCAATTGCTTTGTAAACACTCGACAATAAAACAATTTATTTTAGTTAACACAATCTATGTCAATCCAATATTAAGTTAAAAAAGAGCATGGAATACACTTCAACCACAGTTAAGCTTAATTGCTACTCAATTTGCATAATTTATACAAATTAATGTAGACTCAATAATTAGCATTTATGGTTTATTGGAATCTAAAATGCATAACAGTATGGTCTGTTAGCAATCTGAACATGTTTAAACAATATGAATTGTGAGTCAATGGTATCTTAGGATTGCTACAAAATGGGAATCATGACAATGTATAAATGTCAGTTTGTATGTTCTACCTTTGCTGTGTTACAAAATCTAGATTTCAGTGATGAACTCTTTGGTGGTAACAATGAACTGATTAAAAGCCACTTTCAATGACTGTTAACAACATTTGAATAAATAAGGTAGGCAGATGCTAGTTTAATGTTGTATGTATATTAAAAGGGCAATTCATAATCTCTCATAAATATTTCTTCCCACATGTGTACACAAGGTCAATGGGGGAAAAGGAGGAACATCTGTAATACTTTCAACATTAAAAATAAATTTAAAGAAAAATAAAATAAATAAAAATAAAAGTTGAGAAAATCCAGCTGAGTTTTGTAGCTTTTAAAACAAACAAATATCTGTTTCTTCGCAATGAAAATACAAATATTTCCAACTTATTATATATCCAGACATATACTACATAGATATAACATTTCCAAATAATAAAACAATACTTGGAAAAACACTAACCCCTTCACTAACACCATCCACACATTTGTATGTTGATTTATAGTCCAAAAGTGCTTAAAGTAACTACAATCCCTCTTAGGGTCTTCATAACAAACCCATCACACAGGTGCATAGACTGAGGCTCATAGACACCCCATGTTCCTCCCTCTAAGTCAAAATGGAGAGACAAAGAAACAGGCATCAAATGAAAGAACAAGTCAAATCTCTAGAAAAAGATCTAAATAAAATGGAGGCAAGCAATCTATCAGATATAGAGTTCAAAGTAATGGTTAAAAGGATGTTCAAGGAACTTAGTGAGAACTACAACAGTATAACAAAGGACATAGAAACCATAAAAAAAAAAAAACAGTCAGAAATGAAAAATATCGTATTTGACATCAAGAATACACTGAAAGGAATAAAATATAAGTTGGATGAAACAGAAATCAAATTAACAAGTTGGAAGACAAAGTAGGAAAAAAAACAGTCAGAGCAGAAAAAGAAATAATGAAATAAGAAGAATGAGAATAGTTTCAGGGAAACTTGGGACAATATACAGTGTAACTACATCCACATCATTGGGAACCAAAAAAAGAAGTGAAAGAGCAAGGAATTGAGAACCTATTTATAGAAATAATGATGAAACATCCCTAACTTGGTAAAGGTAAAAGAAACACAAGTCCAGGAAGCTCACAGAGTCCCAAACAAGATGAACCCAAGGAGGCCCACAACAAAATACATAATAATTAAAAGGACAAAGGTTAAAGACAAAGAGAAAAACTTAAACGCAGCAAGAGAAAAGCAGATAATTGCCTACAAGGGAGTTCCCATAAGACTGTCAGCTGATCTTCTGAACAGAAACATTTCTGGCCAGAAGGGACTAGCATGAAATATCCAAGTGATGAAAAGTAATAACCTACAATCAGGACTACTCTACCCAGCAAGGCTATTATTTAAAATGCAAAGAGAAATAAACAGCTTCCCAGACAAGAAAAAGCTAAAGGAGTTTATTACCACCAAATCAGTATTACAAGAAATTTAAGAGTAACTGCTTTAAGAAGTAGAAGAAGAATAAGAAGCAAACAAAAAAGCTAACCAATAAACATAAAGGAACAGAGTTAAAAGAAGAAAATGACAATAAATACATTCCTATCAATATCACTTTAAATGTAAATAGATTAAATGTCCTGCTCAAAAGACATAGGGTAGCTGAATGTATAAGAAATCAAGATCAATATATAAGCTGTCTACAAGAGATCCACCAAAGAATGAAAGATACACACAGACTAAATGTAAAGAGAAGGGAAAACATAATTCATGCAAAAGGAAATGAAAAAATGGTTGGGGTAACAATACTTATATCTGACAAAATAGACTTTAAAACTATTGCCACAGCACTGGTCAGTGTGGCTTACTTGATTGGGCACTATCTCATGTACCAGAAGGTTGCTGGTTCAATTTCTGGTCAGGGCACATACACAAGTGGTGGATTCAAACCCCAGTCAAAGCATGTGCAGTAGGCAACTGATCTATGTTTTTCCCTCAAAGCAATGTTTCTCTCTCTCTCTCCCTCCTTCTCTAAAATAAATAAAAACAGCCCAACTGGTGTGGCTCAGTGGTTGAGTGTCGACGCATGCACCAAGAGGTCACTGGTTCTACTCCTGGTCAGGGCTCATGCCCAGGTTGTGGGCCCAGTCTCCAGTGGGGGAGCATACAGGAGTCAGCCAATCGATGTTTTCACTCATCGATGTTCCTATCTCTCTCTCCCTCTCACTTCCTCCTTTTCTAAAAAGCAATAAAGAAAAAATAATTAATAAATAAAAACATATTAAAAGTAAATAAATAAAATAAATGCCACAATAAGAGCAAAGAAAGACATTACATAATTATATAAGGAGCAATCCAACAAGAGGATGTGACTCTGGTAAACATTTATCCACCAAACACAGGAGCACCTAAATATGTAAAGTAAATCTTCATGGACATAAAGGGAGAGACTGACAGTGTAACAGAGTCAGAGAAGGTGGTTTTAACACCTCATTGACATCAATAGATAGATCTTGCAGACAGAAAATCAGCAAATAAATGGTGGCCTTAAATGAGACACTAGATCAAATAAATATAATTGATATTTTCAGAGCATTTCACCACAAAGCAGCAGAATATAAATTATTTTCAAGTGCACATAGAACATTTTCTAGGATAGACCACATAGTAGGACACAAAAGTCTCAATTCAAGAAGTTTGAAATTATATCATCCATCATTTCTGACCATAATAGTATGAAATTAGAAATCAACCAGAGGAAAAAAAAATTAAAAACACACACAGTTATGGAGTCTAAATAACATGTTATAAACAATGAATGGTTTAACAATGAGATTAAGGAAGAAATCAAAAGTTACCTTGAAACAAATGAAAATGAGAACAAAACAACACAAAATTTATGTGATACAGTGAAAGCAATCCTAAGAGGGAAAGTTATAGCATTACCAGCATATTCCATAAACAAACAAACAAAAAATCTCAAATAAATAATCTGACTTTAAACTTAGAGAAACTGAAAAACAAACAAACAAAATCCAAAGTGAATGGAAGAAAGAGAATAACAAAGATCAGATCAGAAATAAACCAAATAGAATCTAAAAAACAATAAACATGATCAATGAAAACAAGAGTGGGTTCTTTGAAAAGATAAACAAGATTGACCAACCTTAAACTAGATTCATCAAGAAAAAAAGAGAGAGGACCCAAATAAATAAATTAGAAATGAAAAATGAGAAGTAACAAGTAACACCAGAGGTATACAAAGAATTGTAAGAAAATATTAGTAATTACTACATGCCAACAAATCGTACAATCTGGAAAATATAAATAAATTTGTACAATATACAATCTTCCAAAACAGAATCAGAAAAAATGAGAGAATCCTGAATAGAGAGATGATAACTAGTGAAACTGAAGCAGTAATAATAATTAAAAAATAATAATAATAAAATAAAAACTCCAAACAATTAAAAGTCCTGGACCAAGTTGTTTCACAGGTTAATTTAAAAAAATGAAAAAAAAATAGCCTGGCCGGTGTGACCCAGTAGATTGATTGTAATCCTCTGGGCTGAGAGGTCCTGGTTCATGCCCAGGTTGTAGGCTCAATCCTCAGTAGGTGGCATGCAGGAGGCAGTTGATCGATGTTTCTTTCTCACATTGATGTTTCTATCTCTCTCTCCCTTCTACTTTCTCTAAAGGGTACAGACTGACAACCCTCAGAAGAGGGGGTGGTGAGGGTGGGAAGAGATAAACCACAGAACTTATGTGCATGTATACATAACCAATGGACATGGACAACAAAGCTGGGGACGGGGCGAGGGGGTTGGGGAGGAGGGTGTCAATGGCGTAAAAAAGGAGAAATATCTGTAACAAAAATAAAATTAAATAAATAAATAAATAAATAAATAAATAAACTAAACATATTTATAAAATAAATATAAACTAAAAGAAGAGCCAATACGAATTCTTCTCAAACTATTCTAAAAATTCAAGAGGAGGGAAAACTGCCAAGCTCATTTTATGAAGCCAATACTATCCTAATTCTAAAACCACATAAAGAAACTACAAAGAAAGAAAATTATAGGCCTATATCCCTGGTGATCATAGATACCAACATCTTCAATAAAATATTAGCAAACTGGGTATAGTAATACATTAAAAAGATCATATATCATGATCAAGTTTGATTTAGTTCAGGAATGCAAGTTTGATACAATATGGACAAATTAGTAAACATAAAATACCACATACAAAATAGAAAGATAAAAATGACATGATCACATCAATAGATGCAGAAAAAACATTTGATAAAATCCAGCACCCATATATGATAAAAGCTGTCAGTAAAGTGGGAATTGAGGGAACATATCTCAATATAATAAAGCTCATATGTAACAAACCTATAGCCAACATCACAGTCAATGAGTAAAAACTAAAGCATTTCCTTAAGATCAGGAACAAGACAGGGATGTCTGCTTTCACCACTCTTATTCAACATAGTACTGGAAGTCCTAGCCATAACAATCAGACCAGAAGAATAAATAAAAGGTACTCAAATTGGAAAAGAGAAAGTAAAAATGTCATTATTCATAAATGACATGATATTGTACATAGAAATCCCTAAAGATTCCACCAGAAAACTACTAGATCTAATAAATGAATTTGGCAGGGTATAAAATTAATATTCAGAAATTGGTGTTATTTCTATACACTAAATATGAACTGTCAGAAAGAGAAACTAAGAAAACAATCCTATTTACTATTGTAACAACAACAAAAAATAAGGTACCTAGAAACAAATTTAACCAAGGAGGTAAAAGGCCTGTACTCAGAAAACTAGAGGACATTGAAGAAAGAAAGTATAAAAGATACAAATAAGTGAAAGCATATACCTAGTTTATAGATTGGAAGTATTAACATCGTTTAAATGCCCATACTACCAAAGCAATATATAGATTCAACTCAATTCTTATTTAAATACCAATGTCATATTTCTTAGATCTCAACCAAATATTTCAAAAATTTATATAGAACAAGCAAACAAAAAAACCCAAAAAGCTTCATTAGTCTTGTTAAAGAAGAACAAAGTTGGAGATATCACAATACCTAATATCAAACTATTCTACAAGGCCATTATAATCAAAACAGCCTGCTATTGGCATAAGAACAGGCATATAAATCAATGGAATAGAATCAACCCACCTCTAAATGATCAATTTAGATAAAGGAAGCAAGAACATACAATGGCCCCTTATTTAGTTTGAGGGTAATTAAAATGGCTTTGGTGTAACAGGAGGTTGAGTGACTTAGCTCTCAGCCATGGACCAGATTTACAGTTAAAATACTGTGTGGTCAGTTTGAGAAAACAATAGAAGTGTAGCTAGTTAGACACATTTTGTCTAAGGAACAATGAAGAAACACCTTAGAGACTGCTACCAGAGGGGGAGTTTTGGAAAGGGGGAGCCCTCCTGGTGCTCAGCTCAGAAGCCCTAGTGATTATTGGTTGCAAAACTTCTTACACTTGGGAGTATGGGGCTGCATTCACACACAGGGATACCAATCCTGAAAAGCAGAGACTGCCTGGAGAGCCCATGCAGCATCTGGCAGAGGGATCCAGGGATACTCTGCTTACCTGGGAGACTGGGTTTATACCTTCCCAGTGAACCCAATGGCAGCAGCCCCAGCAGGAAAGATTAAACCCGGGTTCTGACTGCTGGAAAGTCTGTGCTGGGATGTGTGGCTCCAGAACAAAAATGGGCCTGAGGACTGCATCCAATAGTGTCTTAATGGACCCTCTGCTTTCCTGGAAGGCATTGTACAGAGCCCCAGATAGCAACTTGGCTGTGTAGCACTGTGAAGGGGTAGAGGACTCTCCCACCTCCAGAGAGTTTAAAACACCTCCCCATAACTGTGGAGCACACAGGCTGTTCTGTCCTGTGGCGCTGGTGGTAGGACAGATTGGGGATTTTTTACCCATACTGTGAAGAGAGTTGCGAGCAGAGTCAGGTGTTACTGAGACCAGCTGTTCAGAGAGAGGAGTCCTGTGTGGGCTGATTTTGTAACCCCCTTCTGTTTGGACTTGTGGCATGGGGGTTATGTGCCCTTACAAAGCAGGGTTTTTTGTTTGTTTGCTTGCTTATTTTTTATTCCTGGACAGATTCCCAGGACATCTCTTGGGAAGGCTTGTGCTGGGGAGACAGAGCTGGGCTATGTGACTACATTGTAGGAAAGCTGAACAAGCACCTAGTGAGTTCAGCCAATGAGTACCAAGAAGGAGGGGTGGAGCATGTCTATGTTTTCTGCAGGCTAAGACCACCATCCCTAATAGGAAAGGGTGTGGATCAGCTCTCAGAAGCCCCAGATAATCTCACTGAGTGCAGCTTGGTCGCGAGTAAGGAGAACAGCTCAGAGAAGGACATTCCAAGAGTAAGACCCTCAGAGGCTCTTGTCTGGGACCAGGAGAAAATGCTTAGTCTCTTTCCCATGGGCTAAGCAGGAAACATGCCCACTGGAGACTCTTGAAAAATCCCACTGAGCCCAGGGCAGCTGAAACTTCTACTGCAGAAGGCTGTATCCAACCAGAACCTGCAGGAGTCCACCTTAGGGGGAACTAGAGTTGTAGGATAAGGCAGAGACTGAGGAGTTTGGCTTAAAAGTAGAGATTAACTTCCCCTCATTGAGCCCTTGATGGTGCAATCTCTAAGTAGAGAACCCACTAGCCCTAGGTATGTTATTCTGGCTCCACCCTAAATACTCTCTTTGGAAAACACTAGAGAAAGGCCAGTCAACCTCAGAAGGGAGCCTGAGAAGCTGACAAGTAGAACTGGTCCTCAAAGAGCCTTAGACTGACCACAACTACAACAAGATGCCAAGAGCCAGTTCTTGACAGCTCCTGACATTGGAAGACACTAAAGTGCCTCTCAGGAGGCCTGAAATCATGATACAAAACTATGAGCTTCAAACAACATAAGCTGCTGACCTGGGCCCGAGGCAAGGGCGACTAGATTCCATTCTTATATAGGCCTCTTGGCTGAGGCAACTAAATAACTCCATTTTTATCATCATTGAACCTTCCTCAATATTTTTTCAATGGGTTAATTACCCCTAGAAGTAAAAGAATTTTGCCTAAGATTATAGTTGCCCCATGTGTTGGGAGGCATTTGCAGTTTCAGAGGACTGGTGAGGAAGGTGAATAATGCTAATTTTGACTTCTGTAATCACCCTCACTCCCACTATTTTACAGGTCCTCTGAGGGAGGGGGGGAAGAAGGAGGATGGGTTTTCTGTCTTTAAAATCAAAGGAGCAAGAGAAATGGGCTGCTGATCTGAGGGAACACTATGCCCTCCTCAGTCCGCCAGCAAGAATTAAAGCGCTCCTTTACAATTTGGCTGTGGGTCTCTGGTTATCTCGCTGACACATTATAACACTACCCAGAGGAGCTTCACCTAGTTTGCTTTAAAAACAAATTGTTTTGTTTTGTTCTTTGTTCTTTTTTCAATATTCTCTCTACTTTTTCTGCTTTACTGTTTTGATATTGTTATTATTATTGTTATTAATATTTTTGCTATATTCTCTTGTTTCTTTTTTAAAATATATTTTTATTGATTTTTTTAGAGAGAGAGGAAGGGACAGAGAGAAAGATAGAAACATCAATATGATATGAGAAAGAAACATTGACTGCCTCCTGCATGCTCTGCACTGGGGATCCACTCTGCAGCCTTGGCATGTGCCCTGACAGGGAATCAAACTGGAACCTCTCAATCCATGGGATGATGCTCAATCCACTGGACCACACCAGCCGGGTTCTATCTTGGTTCATATATATTTCTTATTGACCTCCTTCCCTTTCTTACTCCCCCTTTTTTTCCATTCTTTCTTTTGCTTTATTTTTTTCTTTCTTCTGTTTACCTTTGCATAAATATGTTTTTGTCCCTTTCCCTTTCTTCTTGTGTTTTTATTACTACCATTTTCCTTTTCCTACTCTCTACTCTTATTTTATGCTCTCCATTTACTTTCAGAATATTTTCCCCCTTTTATCTTCCAGTATCCTCTTTACTTTCTTTAAAATTTGTGTTCTCTTTAGTCTTTCTTAATTTTCTTTTCTCTGTGGTTTTTGGGATCTTTGGTATGTTCTTGTTTGTTTGATATGGTTTGGTTTTGCCCTGTCAGCACCTGTACAACAACTCACATGGTATGATAGTGGCTGAGCCTTACAGTTAGTCAGCCTGAGAGGACAACAACAATCAAGACCCATTTACAACAGGATAACCCAAATAATCCACAAAAAGGTCATACCTAGAGCATACAGCTCAGTAGCACAAGAAAACTGCACACTGGATCCCACAGGATAGTTACTACAAAAGCCCACCTCACAAATAATGGTAGTTATAGTAAGTATATGTAATACACAGATACACACACAAAGAGACAACTAAAATGGGGAGACAAAGAAACAACCACAGCTCAGCTGGTGTGGCTCAGTGGCTGAGCATTGACCCATGCACCAAGAGGTCGCCGGTACTATTGTCAGTCAGGGTACCTGCCCAGGTTGCAGGCCTGATCCTCAGTGGGAGGCATGCAGGAAGCAGTCAATCTATGTTCTCTCTCATCAATGTTTCTATCTCGCTCTCCTTCTCCTTTCCTTTCTCTCTAAATTCAATTTAAAAATTTTTAAATAAAGAACCCCCAAATTAAAGAAAAGGAGGAATTGCCAGAAAAAGACCTAAACAAGATGGAGGTAAGCAAGTTATCAGATATAGAGTTCAGAGTAGTGGTTATAAAGATAGATGCTCAAAGAACTTGTGGGAACTACAAGGAAGTCAGTGGGAACTACAAGGAGCTTAGCAGAAGCTACATCAGCATGAACAAAGTATAGAGAAATTATGAATAAGAACCAGGTAGAAGTAAAAAAGACTTTATCTGACAGTAAGAATACTCTGGAAGAAATAAAAAGCAGACTTGAAGAAGCAAAGGATTGAATAAGTGAATTAGAAGACAAGGTAGAAAAAACCCTCAATCAGAGCACCAAAAAGAAAAAAAATAATAATTTAAAAAGTGCGAGGACACTTTAAGGAAAGTTTGGGACAACATGAAACTAAGAACATCTGAATCATAGGACTACCAGAGGGAGAAGAATGTGAGCAAATGATAGAGATACTGTTTGATTAAATAATGACAAAAAAACTTTCCTAAACTGGTGAAGGAATAAGTCACACAAGTTCAGGAAACACAAAGGATAACAATCAAGATAAACCCAAAGAGACCCACTCCAAGACACACCATAATTAAAATGGAATGCATTAAAATCAAATAAAGAATCTTAAGGACAGCAAGAGAGAGGCATTCATTGACCTATAAGGGAGATCCTATATGGAGGTCACCTGATTTCTCAACAGAGATATTACAGGCCAGAAGAGAATGGCATGAAGTATTTCAAGTAATCAAAAGCAAGGATCTAAAAGCAAGAATAATTTATCCAACAAAGCTATCATGCAAATTAAGGGTAAAATAAAGAGCTTCCTAGACAAAAAAAGAAAAAGAAAAGAAAACTAAAGGAGTTTATTACCACAAAACCAGCATTGCAAGAGATGTTAAAGGGACTGCTCTAAAAAGAAGAAGAAATATAGAGAGAGAAGGACATAGACTTAAAAATAAAAATGGCAATAAAAAGTACCTATCAACAATAATCTTAAATGTAAATGGATTAACTAATCCAATCAAAAGACATTAAAAAAGTGTTTTGCCCTTTTATTTCCACTGACAATTCAAAACTTGGTTAACACATTGTTTAAATAAATAAGAGAGAAGGGGGAAAAAAACATAGCATGGGAAAATGGATAAGAAAACATAATCCATATACATGCTATCTACAAAAGATCTACCCAAACAAATGAGTCAGCCAGGATGAAAGTGAAGAGATGGCCCTGGCCACTTTAGCTCAGCGGTTGAGCGTCAGCCTGTGGACCAGAGAGTCCTGGGTTCGGTTCCCACTAGGGGCACGTACCACCACCAACAACAACAACAAAAAAAAGAAAGCGAAGGGATGGAAGAAAATGTCCATGCAAATGGAAATGAAGAAAAGCAGAGTAGCAATACACATATCTGACAAAATAGACTTTAAAGCAAAGGCCATAAAAAGAAACAAAGAAGGCAACTACATAGTACTAAAAGGATCACTACACCAAGAGGCTATAACCCTAGTAAATATATATGCAACTAATATAGGATCACTTAAATATATTTAAAAAGCTCTGGGAGGACTTTAAGGGAGAAAGAGACAGCAATACACGCATAGTAGGGAACTTTAACACCACACTGACATCATTGGATAGATCTTCCAGACAAAAAAAAATCACAATGAAACAGCAACCTTAAATGACACACTAGATCAATTGGATTTCACTGACATTTGCAGAACATTTCATCTAAAAGATGCAGAATATACATTCTTCTTAAGTGCACACTGGATATTCTCAAAGATAAATCACACGTTAAGGCACAAATAAGTCTACAATTTCAAGAAGACTGAAATTATATCAAGTATTTTCTCAGATCACAGAAGTATGAAACTATAAATCAACTATAATAAAAACATTCAAGCCTTGACCGGTTTGGCTCAGTGGTTGGTGTGTTGGCCTGCGAACCAGAGAGTCCCGAGTTTGGTTCCTTCTAGGGGCATGTACCCAAACAAACAAACAAACAAACAAAAAACACTCAAAAAATTTGAACACATGAAGGTTAAATAGCATGTTATTAACAATGAATGGGTTACCAATAAGATTAAGAAATATATCAAACACCTTCCTGAAATAAACCAAAATGAACACACAACAATCCCAAATCTATGGGATACAGCAAAAGCAGTTCTGACAGAAAAGTTCATAGCAATGCAGGCCTACCTCAAGAAAGAAGAGCCATTTCCAATAAACTATCTCTACAAGTGAAAGATTTAGAAAGAGAACCAAAGGAAAAACCCAGAGTTAGTAGAAGAAAAGAAAAATTAAAAATCAGAGTGTAAATAAATGACATAGAGACTAAAAAAATCAATACAAAAAATCAATGAGAACAAAAGCTGGTTCTTTGAAAAGATAAACAAGATTAATCACTCTTTAGCCAGATTACTCAAGAAACAATGAGAGAGGAGTCAATTAAAATCAGGTGAAAATGTTGAAGTAAATATTGACACCACAGAAATACAAAGCATTGTAAGAAAATACTATGAACAACTATATGGTAACAAATTGGAAAGCCTGTGAGAAATGGACAAATTCTGATAAACATATAATCTTCCAAAACTCAATCAGAAAAAACCAGACAACATGAATATACCAGGAACAACTAATGAAATTTAAGCAGTAATAATAAAAAAAATATATCCGGGCAAACAAGAGTCCTGGACCAGGTGGCTTCACAGGGGAATTTTATCAAAATTCAAAGAAACACTAAAACCTATCCTCTTCAAACTATTCCAAAAGATTCAAGAGAAAAGAAGACTTCCAAGTTCTTTTTTAGAAGTTATAATTAAGTTAAATACAAAATTAGGTAAAGACAATAAAAAGAAAGACAATTATAGGCCAATATAATGGATGAACATAAATACTAATACCCTCAACAAAATATTAGAAAATAAGATCCAGCAATACATTAAAAAAGTCATATAGCATGGCCATCTGGGATTTATTCTGGGGATGCAAGGCTGGTATAATACTCACAAATCAATAAATGTGATACATCACATTAACAAAATGAAAGATAAAAATCACATGATTATATAAATTGATAGAGAAAAACCATTCAAAAAAAATGCAACACCCACTTGTGATAAAAACTCTCATCAAAGTGACAACTGAGGGATCATACCTCAATACAATAAAGGCCATATATGACAAACCTATAGCCAACATCATACTCAATGAGTAAAAACTAAAAGTGTTTCCCTTAAGAACAGTAAGAAGACAGGGTTGTTCACTTTCACCACTCTTATTCAAAATAGTACTGTAAGACTTAGCCACAGCAATTAGACATAAAGAAAAAATAAAGGGGATGCAAATTGGAAAGGAGGAACTGAAACTGTCATTATTGGCAGATGATATAATATTGTACATAGAAAACCCCAAAGACTCCATCAATAATCTCCTAGACTTAATAAATGAATTTGGCAAAGTAGCAGGATACAAGATTAACGTCAGGAAATCAATGGAATTCTTATACACCAAGGAAGAAATCACAGAAAGAGAAACTAAAAATAGAATTTCATTTACCATTGCAGCAAAAAATTAAGGTACCTAGGAATAGATTTAACCAAAGAAGTAAAGGACCTCTTCACAGAAAACTACAGGTCATTAAAAAAAGAAATAGAGTAACATATAAAAAAGTGGAAGCATATAACTTGTTCATGGATTGGAAGAATTAACATCATTAAAATGTCCATACTACCCAAAGCAATATATAGATACAATGCAATCCCCATCAAAATACCAACGACATACTTCACAGAACTAGAACAAACACTCCAAAGGTTAATATGGAACCAAAGAAGACCCCGAATAGCCACAGCAATCTTGAAAAAGAAGAACGAAGTAGAAGGGATAACATTACCAGACTTCAGGTTATACTCCAAGGCCACTGTAATCAAAACAGCCTGGTACTGGCACAAGAACAGGCAGATAGATCAAGGGGACAGAATAGAGAACCCAGAAATTTACCCAAAACAATATGCTCAATTAATATGTGACAAAGTTCGCAAGAGCATACAGTGGAGTCAAGACAGTCTCTGCAATAAATGGTGTTGAAATAATTGGACAGCTACTTGCAAAAACATGAAGCTAGAACACTAATTTAAATTATATACGAGAATAAACTCAAATGAATAAAAGACTAAATATAACTCGTGAATCCATAAAAATTCTAAAAGAAAATGTAGGCAACAAAATCTCAGACATCACATGCAGCAGAATTTTAACCGATACAACATCTAAGGCAAGGGAAACAAAGGAAAAAATGAACACATGGGACTACATCAAACTAAAAAACATCTGCACAGCAAAAGAAACAACCATCAAAATGGAAAGGGACCCCACTATATGGAAGACCATAATTGCCAATGATGCATCAGATAAGGGATTAATTTTCAAAATATATTGAGTGCTTATACAACTCAACCAAAGGAAGACAAAGAACCCAATTAAAAAATGGGCAGAGAACCTAGAGACACCTCTCCGAACAGGACATACAAATGGCCAAGAGACATATGAAGAAATGCTCAACATCACTAATTCATTTTCAGAGAGATGCAAATTAAAACAACAATGAGGTATCACCTCACACCTGTCAGAATGGCCACCATCAACAAATCATCAAACAACAAGTGTTGGAGAGGGTGTGGAGAAAAGGGGACTCTAGTACATTGTTGGTGAGAATGAAGACTGGTGCAGCCACTGTTGATAATGATGTGATGTTACCTCATAAAGTGAAAAATTGAACTGCCATTTGACCCAGTGATCCTACTTCTAGGAATATACCCTAAGAAACCTGAAATACCAAACAGAAAGAATATATGTACCCTTATGTTCATAGCAGCTCTATTTACAATAGCTAAGATTTGGAAACAACCCAAGTGTCCATCAGTTGATGAGTGGATTAAAAGCTGTGGTACATGTACACAATGGAATACTATGCAGCTGTGAGAAAGAAAGTACTCTTATCCTTTGAGATGGCATGGAAGCACCTGGAGAATATTATGCTAAGCAAAACAAGCCAAGCAGAGAAAGACAAATATCACATGATCTCACTTATTTGTGAAATATAATGAACTAAACAAACTGCTGAAAAAATTAACCCAGAGACATAGAAGTGGGGTACATACTGACAAGCCTCAGAAGAGGGGGAGTTGTGGGGTAAGAGATAAACCACAGAATGTAAATGCATGTATGCATGACTAATGAACATAGACAACAAAGCTGGGGACGGGGCAGGGGGGAAAGTAGAGGAGGGTGTCAATGGGGGAAAAATGAGAAACATCTGTAACAAAAACAAATTAATAAATATAAAATTTAAAAATAAAAAGAGAAAAGAAAACCCTACAAAATCCACCACAAAACTACAAGACATAAATGAATTCAGAAAAGTAGCAGGATACAAAATTAACATGCAGAAATCAATGGCATTTTTATCCACCGAAAAGGATCTCTCTGAAAGTGAAACTAAAATAACAATCCCTTTTACAATTTCAACAACTACAACAACAAAAAGTAAGACACCAAGGAATAACTTAACCTAGGAGGTAAAATGCCTGTACTCCAGCAGTTCTCTACCTGTGGGTTGTGACTCCTTTGGGGGTTGAACGACCCTTTCACAGGGGTCACCTAAGGCCATCAGAAAACACATATTTCCAAAGGTCTTGGGAAGGGAGACAGCACTCTTCTATCTGTCCCCAGGCGGGTCTGCCCACATGCAGATATGCCCACATACAGATAAGCCCAAATATAAGTACCTGGCATGATGACATCATCACGCCAAACCCATGACATACACCCCATCCAAATACAGATGTATGTGACAGGGTTGTCTCCATAATGTACTTATGTGGACCAGTCACACATGCGTAGAGAGCAGCTACTGTGTAGAAAGCAGCTACTCTATTAAAAGCACGTACTGTGTTGAAAGAAGCAGTGTTGCAGGTAGAACGACACTTCATGAGTTATAATTACTGGCTAAATGAAAAATCATGTACTGTAAAATCATCAAATACTGCAAAAAAAAAAAAAAAAATATATATATATATATATATATATATATATATATATATATATATCTACCATGGGAACTTAATCTGGATGCTAATTGGTTTTTTATATTCAGCTGTGGTTGATGTGAATACTGCCCCCTTGTGATAATAACAGGTATGTAAAAAACAACAACACAGAGAATGGTAAATTATAGGAAACTTTAATGAACTGTATTGACTAAACTATGTCATGTATCAGCTTTTCTATTATTAAAGTTATTGTTATATATTATTTTTATTAGTAAACCATCCGATAACAATGGATCATGTAGAGAAGAATGTTAAGAAAATAAAATATAGTGAGGATTTTGTACATTATGGTTTTACCTCAATAATTACAGCAGGAATTGAGAAACCGCAATGTTTTATTTGTTGTGAAGTTCTATCAGCCAAATCTATAAAGCCAAACAAACTAAATAACCATTTTGATAGCAAGCATCCGAGTTTTGCCTGCAAGGATACCAACTATTTTAGAAGCAAAGCTGATGGACTCAAGAAAGCCAGACTTGACACTGGTGGCAAATACCACAAACAAAACATAGCAACTGTTGAAGCTTCATATTTGGTGGTACACAGAATCGCCAGAGCTATGAAACCTCACACCATTGCTAAGGATGTACTCTTGCCAGGGGGCAAAACATTGTTTGAGTTTTAATCAGACACCAATTTGTTACGAAATTGAGTGCAATTTCCTTATCTAATGACACTGTCCACAGAAGAATAGATGACATATCTGCTGATATTCTTGATGAGGTAATCCAGGAAATTAACTGTGCTCTACTTCCAATATTTAGCATCCAGCTTGATGAATCTACAGACATTGCAAACTGTTCACAATTACTGGTTTACGTGAGGTATATTAATGATGGTGACTTTAAAGATGAGTTTCTTTTTTGCAAACCTCTTGAAAGGACAACTACTGCACGTGATGTAATTGAGACAGTTGGTTTATTTCTGAAAGAGCGTAAGATCTCTTGGGAAAAGGTTTGTGGTGTTTGCACAGATGGTACTCCAGCTATGCTAGGATGTCAATCTGGATTTCAATATTTGGTACTGAATGAGTCACCAAATGTCATCGGAACTCGCTGTATGATTCATCAGCAAATATTAGTAACAAAGATGCTACCACAACAGTTACAAGAAGTAATGAAAAGTGTCATAAGTTCTGTCACTTTTGTAAAGGTGAACACTTTAAACAGGAAACTTTTCACAACTGTGCAATGAGTTGGATGTGTTGAACAATGCTCTTCTATTTCACACTGAAGTGAGATGGTTGTCAACAGGAAAAGTTCTAAAATGTGTTTTTGAGTTTCTTGAGGAACTCAAAACATTTTTTAATCAGAAAGAAAGACAACAGTTTGAAGCACTTTCCAGCGATAAAAGTGAACTGCAGAAATTAGTTTACTTGGCCATCTTGAATGAGTTAAATTTATCTCTGCAAGGACCAAATGCAACATGTCTCAATTTGTCTGAAAAGATCCGATCATTCCAAATAAAACTTCAGCTTTGGCAAAAATAAAATAAAATAAAAAATAATTGGGTAAAAGTAAAATTTACATATTGTCTACCTTATCTGCTTTCTTTGAGGAACATGACATTGAACCAGACAAAAGGATTATGATGATAATTTCTGTGAAAGAACACTTGCACAGGCTTGCAGACGAAATTTCATTGTACTTTTCAAATCTACCTGACACCTTATTTGCACTTGCCAGAAACCCATTCACAGTCAAAGTTGAATATGTTCCTGAGACAGTACAAGAAGAGTTCATTGAACTTATTAACAGTGATGCAGCGAGAACGGATTTCTCTACAATGCCAGTTACAAAATTTTGGATCAAGTGTTTGCAGTCATATCCTCTTCTGTCTGAGACTGTGTCATGCCTTATTCTTCCATTTACAACAATATATATTTGTGAAACAGCATTTTCCAGCTTGTTGGTTATCAAGTCTAAATACAGAAGTAGACTTGCTGTGAAAGATGATCTTCATTGTGGTCTTGCAAAGACTGCCCTGAGAATTTCTGATGTGGTGAGAAAGAAGCAATCTCAACCTTCACACTGACATTGGCTTTTTACACATACTGTCACAAAATGTAGCAATGTAGTTTACTGTTGTTTTATAAAGACTGTTACTCATGCTACACCATGCTTCAAGATAAAATTTTATTTATTTGTAAGTAGAAATAAACATTTCAAAATACCTAATTAAATATTGTTTTTGTGATTAATCACTATTGCTTTAATTCTGTTCAATTTGTAACAATGAAAATACATCCTGCATTTCAGATATTTATATTACAATTCATAACAGTAGCAAAATTACAGGCATGAAGTAGCAACAAAAATAATTTTATGGTTGGGGGTCAGCACAACATGAAGAACTGTATTGAAGGGTCTCAGTATTCGGAAGGTTGAGAACCACTACTGTACTCAGAAAACTGCAGGAAACTAAAAAAAGAGATAGAGGAAAATACAAACAAGTGGAAGAATATATCGTGTTCACGGATTGAAAGTAATAACATCATTAAAATATCCACACCTCACAAGGCACTCTATAAATTCAATGCAATCCAAATTAAAATACCAAGATCTAGAACAAATACACCAAACATTTATATGGAACCTAAACAGTTAACAAATAGCTGCAGTAATCTTGAGAACAAAGAACAAAGTTGGAGGGATCAAAATATCAGATATCAAGTTATTCTATAAAGCCATTGTAATAAAAATAGCCCAGTATAGGCAAAAGAACATGCATATGCATCAATGGAACAAAACAGATAAGTCAACCCAAGACATTATGCTCAATGCATATTTGACAAAGGAGGAAAGAGCATATAGTGCAATAAAGACAGTTTCTTGAATAAATGGTTTTGGGAAAATTGGACAGGTACATGCAAAAATAAATAAATAAATAAATAAATAAATAAATAAATAAATAAATAAATCTAGACCACCAATTTATACCATACATAAGAATAAACTCAAAATGAATAAAATATTTTAATGTGAGTTGTGAAACTATACAAATACTTGAAGAAAATATAGGCAGCAAAATATCAGACATCTCACAGAATTTTCACCAATATATCCCCTAGGACAGGAGTAATAAAGGAAAAAAATAAACAAATGGAACTACATCAAACTAAAAAGGCTCTGCACAGCAAAAGAAATGAGCAATAAATGAAAGGTAATCCACTGTATGGGAAAACTTATTTGCCGATGAAACATCAGATAAAGGGTTCATTTTCAAACTACATAAAGTACTCATACAACTTGATAAAAGGAAGGCAATCCGAATAAAAATAGGCAGAGGACCTGAATAGGTACGTCTCCAAATAGGACATACAAATGGCCAAGAGACATGAAAAAATGCTCAACATCACTAATCATCAGAGAGATGCAAGTTAAAACAACTATTAGGACTATGCAGCGGTAAGAAAGAAAGATCTCTTATCCTTTGAGACGACATGGAGGGACCTGGAAAGTATTATCCTAAGTGAAAGAAGCCAAGCAGAAAAAGACAAATACCACATGATCTCACTTATATACGGAATATAATGAACATAACAGTCTGAGGAATACAGTAGACCCAGACACATGGAAGTGGGGCACAGACTGACATCCCTCAGAAGAGGGGATGGGGGGTGGGGGGGTGGGAAGAGATAAACCACAGAACTTATATGCATGTATACATGACCAATGGACATGGACAACTAAGCCGGGACAGGGTGGAGGGGGGTGGGGTGGGGGGTGCCAATGGGGTAAAAAGGTAAAATATCTGTAACAAAAAAATAAATAAAAATTCATAAAAAAAAAAAAATGTTGAAAAAAAAAAAAAACAAACAAACTATTAGGTATCACATCACACTTGCCGGAATGGATGGTATCAATAAATCAACAATCAAGTGCTGGTGAGGATATGGAGAAAAGGCAACCCTACTACACTGCTGATGGAATGCAGACTGGTATAGACACTGTGGAAAACTATATGAAGTTTCCTCAAAAACTGAAAATAGAACTGCCGTTTTACCTAGTTAGCCCACTTCTGGGAATATATCCTTAGAATCCAAAAATACCATCAGAAAGAATGTATACACCTCTGGGTTCATAGCAGTGTTACTTACAATAGCCAAGATCTGGAAACAGCCCAAATGCCCATCAGTACATGAGTGGATAAAAAAGCCATGATATGCCTTGTCCAGGTGTCTCAGTCAATTGGTTGGAGAATTGTGACATACACCAGAATGCTATAGGGTGTGATTCACAGTCAGGTCAAAAACCTATGTTGTGGGTTCAATCCCAGGTTGCGGGACATATGGGAGGGAACTGATTGATGTTTCTCTCTCTCATTGCTGTTTCTCTCTCACATTGATCTCTCCTCTGTCTCTGTCTCTGTCTCTCTCTATTTCTCTCTCTCTCTTTCTGTCTGTCTCTCCATCCCTCCCTACCTCCCCTACTCACTGTAAATATGTCCTTCAGTAAGGAGTAAAAAAAAATTCTTTTAAAAAAGTAATAAACACAATAGAATACTATGCAGGTGTTAAAAAAGAAAATCTTGAAAAGTGGAAGTTTTCTTGAGAGAAGATAGTGGTGGTCAGGACTGGAGGGAAGGTTAGTGTGTGAGCAACTGAGAAAGTGTGTGAGAGAGTATGAGTGGACTTGAAGGTGGAAGACCAAACCTGAGCAGTGCAGAATCACAGAGCAGAAAGTTCCTGTGCTGTGGACAAGAGCAGCTGGCTACCACGGTAAGTGGCCCTTCAGAGAACTTCTCCCTATGCCACAGGGAAGTCCAACCATTTTAGAAAATCCCTAGTCTTTGCTGGGAGGAGGCAATGGGAGCTGCTAGGGCCCAGCAACCTGAACCAACCAGCCCACCTGGCACCATCAGACCAGTGGACACTCTGTATCAACAGAAACTGGTGCACAGTAATGGAGCTCCCAAAGCGCTGGTCATAAAAGCCGCAGACAGCCAGGAGCCCTGGCCATCCCCCACAGTAGCAGCCCTATCAAAGACCAGATCTACCCCTAGCAACAGAGGCTAGGGAGCAGACATCCATCCCCAGGCAACAGAAGCACAGAACAGCAGCTGAGACCCATGCCTAAAAACTACAGCAAAGGCTGAGCAGAAGTTGAGTCCCACAGGGCAGCATCACTCCCCAGGCACAAGCGGTGGGACCTGGAGATCCACAGAGGTCTGTGCAAGCCAGCAGCCAACAAGAGGAGTGGAAAGCCTGAGTCCTAGAGAGACTGGTGCAATCCAGCTGCCTGCCTGCGGAAACTGTAGGGTGCAGGGGAACCAGATAGTGCTCAGTGACCTAGCAGCAACTGTGCAGTCTAGTGCACCTGTGGGGCCTGCAGGGTGATGAAGCACCAGAGAGGTCTGTGCGACCCAGCAGCCCATATCATAAGCATAAAGCAAGGTCTCCAAAGAGACTGTGCAATCCAGTTACCCGCGGGGCATGCAGGGTGCAAGGGCACCAAAAAGGTCTGTGTGACCCAGCTGCACAAAAGATAGGCATAGAGAATGTGAAAATGGAGGCAGAGTGAATAGAAGCTATGCAGATGATCTCCCAGAACCAAACAAGAAGTACAACTAAAATACAGTAAAGACAAATTCTTGGGAAAAAGCATCAGAAAAGCAGCAGGACAGGACCATATCACCAGGGATACTAGTAGGATCTATGGAGGCTCGAGAAGGTGGAGGGCTGGAAGCCCACGGGAAGCAGAAGTCTTAGCTGTGACCAGTACCCTTGAAAATAAAGACCAAGCCCACTCCACAGTGCAGAGAGTCTGGAAAGAGTGCTATAAAAGCCACAGCCACTCATCGGGGGGGCATGGCAGAAGGAGGGCAGACTGTGATGAAACTCTGTGGGGACACCTGGGATTTGGAGGGCACTCAGCGTTATTGTGGAGCTGCCGCCACAAAGGACAGTGGTCAGTGTGCTCCTTCCCAGAGCTGAGGGAAAAGCAGCAGCCCCCCTCAGAGATTCAGCCTTTCCCAGGTGAGACAACAAAATGCAAATTGAGGATCATTAACAACCAGCATCTATCCCACCCTCTGGAAATCCTCTCATGCAGAACACCAGGGATACAGTCCAAGGCACTGAGTAATTGAGAATAACAGACACTAGGAAAAAGCTAAAGGATAAATGTACCTTTCCTGGGCTTACAAATGTACTCAGGAACGTAGGACTTGACAATGGTGTTTAATGTGGGACCACGCAAGCCCATCAAAACCCAGTGGAGGGGGCCACAAACAGAAAACACCAACACCCAGAGGGAAAATTTGGCAGGTTCCAAAACCCACTGAGACAGCCAAAATGGGGACACAAAGAAACAAATCACAAATGAAAGAACAACAGAACTCTATTGAAGATGAGATCAATGAAATGCAGCGAAGCAAATTATCAGAGGTAGAGTTCAGAGCCATGACCTTGAGGAAGCTCAACACCATGAGTAAGGACATCAGCACCATGACTAAAGATATAGAAACATTGAAAAACAACCAAGTGGAAATGAAGAATGACATAGCAAAAATTAAGAACACATTGGAAAGACTAACCAGCAGAGTAGAAGAAGCTGAGGACTGGATCAGTGAATTAGAAGAGAGGACAGAAAAAAATTAACCAGTCAGAAAACCAAAAGGAAAAAAACAATTAAAAAACAAGGAGACAGCTTAAGAGAACTGTGGGACAACTGGAAACATAATAATATTCCATTAAAAGAAGTCCCTGAAGAGGAAGAAAATGGGCAAGGGTTAGAGAATATATTTGAAAAAATAGTGACAGAAAACTTTCCTAAGTTGATAAAGGAAGAAGGCACTCAAGTTCAAGAAGCATAGAGAGACACAAGTAAGAAGAACCAAAACAGGCCCACACCAAGACACGTGGTAATTAAAATGCCAAAAATTAGAGACAAAGAGAATCCTAAAGGCAGCAAGAGATAAGCAACAGGTAAACTACAAAGGAAACTCCATAAGGATCACAGCTGACTTCTCAACAGAAACACAACAGGCCAGAAGGGAGTGGCATGAAGTAATCAAGGTCATGAAAAACAAGGATCTGAATCCAAGACCACTCTACCAAGCAAGGCTATCATTCAAAATAGAAGGTCAAATAAAGAGATTCCCAGACCAAAAAAAAAAAAAAAGTTAAATGAATATATTCACAGGAAACCAGCACTGCAAGATGTGCTAAAAGGACTGCTGTAATTAGTAGAAGAAATAGGACAAAACAAAAAAACAAAAAAAAAAAACACACACACTAAAAAAAAAAAGGCAAGAAATAAGTACATATCAATTACCACCTTAAATGTGAATAATTTGAATGCTCCAATGAAAAGACACAAAGTAGCAGATTGGCTAAGAAAGCAGGATTTACATATATGTTGTTTACAAAAGACCCACCTCAAAAGAAAACACTCAC
Source organism: Molossus molossus (assembly GCF_014108415.1). NCBI lineage: Eukaryota > Metazoa > Chordata > Mammalia > Chiroptera > Molossidae > Molossus > Molossus molossus. Next base: position 86,145,893 of record NW_023425355.1, on the reverse strand, counting down.
AAAGTGAAGGGATGAAAAAAATTTTTTTCAAGCAAACAGAAAGCAAAAAAAACCTGGGGTAGCAATACTCACATCTGATAAATTAGATTTCAAAATGAAGACCATTAACTAGAGACAAAGAAGGCCACTACATAATATTAATACGATCTATCCAACAGGAAAATATAACCTTGGTAAACATACATGCACACAATTTAGGAGCACCAACCAATCAAAAATCTTTGGAGGACATCAAAGGAGAAATCAACAGCAATATAATCATAGCGGGGGACTACAATACCCCACTGACATCACTGGATAGATCTTCTAGACAAAAAATTAACAAGGAAAGACAGACTCTAAATGAAGTGCTAGATAAAATGGATTTAATAGATACCTACAGAAAATTACACCCCAAAACAACAGAATTCACATTCTTCTCAAGGACACCTGAGATATTGCCAAAGATGGACCACATTATGGCACAATTTAAGTCTCTACAAGTTCAAGAAGATTGAAATCATATCAAGCATCTTTTCAGATCACAATGACATGCAATTAGAAATCAATTGTGACAAGAACATGCAAACACATTTGAAAACATGGAGGCTAAATAGCATGTAATTGAACAATGAATGGTTTACCATGGAGATCAACAAACAAATTAAAAACTTCCTGGAAACCAATGAAAATGAACACATAACAACACAAAATCTATGGGATGCAGCAAAAGCCATTCTGAGAGGGAAGTTCATACCACTACAGGCCTACCTCAAAAAATAAGAACAATTTCTAATAGACTATCTAACCTCACAGCTTAAAGAACTAGAGAGCAAACAAAAAGCAAATTCCAGAGCAAGTAGAAGGAAGGAAACAGTAAATATCAGAGAAGAAATAAATGACATGGAGACCAAGAAAACAATTCAAAGGACCAATGAAACCAAGACCTACTTCTTTGAAAAAATAAACAAGATTGATGGACCCTTAGCTAGACTCACCAAGAAACAAAGAGAGAGAACCCAAATACACAAAATCAGAAATGAAAGAGGAGAAGTAACAACTGACACCCCCGAAATACAACGGATTGTTAACAACTGTTATGAAAAATTAAATGGCAACAAATTCAACAATCTAAGCAAAATGGACACATTTCTAGAAACACATAGTTTACCAAAACTAAACCGGGAAGAGATAGAACACTTGAACAGAACAATAACAATAAAAGAAATTGAAGATATAACAAAGACTCTCCCAGCAAACAAAAGTCAAGGCACAGATGGTTTCACGGGGGAACTTTACAGAACATTCAAAGAAGTACTAACACCCATTCTCCTCAAACTATTTCAAAAAATTCAAGAAGAAGGAAGACTTCCAAACTCGTTTTCTGAGGCCAGCATAATTCTAATTCCAAAACCAGAAAAAGACACTACAAAGAAAGAAAACTACAGACAATATCCCTGATGAACATAGATGCCAAAATCCTGAACAAAATACTAGAAATCAAATCCAGAAATACATCAAAAAAATTATTCACCATGACCAAGTGGGATTCATCCCAGGGAAGCAAGGCTGCTACAATATTCACAAATCAATAAATGTGATACATCTCATAAACAAAATGAAAGATAAAAATCATATGATCATATCAATAAATGCTGTAAAAGCATTCAACAATATCCAGCACCCATTTCTGATAAAATGCTCAGCAACTTGGGACTAGAGGGATTATATCTCAACATAATAAAACCCATGTATGAAAGACCTACAGCCAACAGCACACTCAATGGGAAAAAATTTAAAGCATTTCTCTTAAGAACAGGAACAAGGCAAGGATGCCCACTTTCACCACTCTTATTTAACATAGTAGTAGTAGTCTTAGCCACAGCAATCAGACAGGAGGAAAAATAAAAGGGATCCAAATGAGAAAGTAGTAAGTGAAACTGTCATTATTCACAGATGACATGATACTATATGTAGAAAACCCCAAAGACTCCATCAAAAATTTACTGAACTTAATAAATGAATTTGGCCAAGTAGCAGGATACAAAATTAACGTCAAGAAATCTATGGCATTCTTATACACCAATGATGAACTCACAGAAAGAGAAACTAAAAAAACAGTCCCATTTATCATCCTGGCAATAAAATTAAGATACCTAGGAATAAACTTAACTAAAGAAATAACGGACCTATTCGCAGAAAACTACAGGTCACTGAAAAATGAAATAGAGGAAGATATAAAAAAGTGGAAGCACATACCTTGTTCATGCATTGGGAGAATTACCATCATTAAAATGCCCATAATACTCGAAGCAGTCTATAGATTCAACGCAGTTTCTATCAAACCACCAGCGACATACTTTACAGAACTAGAATAAATACTTCAAATGTTCATATGGAACCAAAAAAGACCTCAAATAGCCACAGCAATCTTGAAAAAGAAGGACAAAGTTGGAGGAATCACATTACCAGATTTTAGGTTACACTACAAAGCCACTGTAATAAAAACATCCTGGTATAGCACAAGAAGAGGCATATAGACCAGTGGAACAGAACAGAGAACCCAGAAATGGACCCAAGGCATTACGCTCAATTAATATTTGACAAAGGTGGCAAGAGTATACAGTGGAGTAAAGACACCCTCTTTAATAAATGGGGTTGGGAAAATTAGACAGGTACATGCAGAAAAATGAAACTAGACCATCAACTAACACCCTAGACAATAATAAAGTTCAAATGGATAAAAGACTTAAATGTGACTCATGAATCCATAAAAATTCTAGAAGAAAATGTAGGCAACAAAATTTCAGACATTATATGCAGTGGAATATTCACTGATACATCATTTAAGGCAAGAGAAACAAAGGAGAAAATGAACACATGGGACTACATCGAACTCAAATGCTTCTGGACAGCAAAAGATACATTCATCAAAATGAAAAGGCAACCCACTGTATGGAAGAACATAATTGCCAATATATATCAGGTAAGGGGTTTATTTCCTATGTATATAGAGTGCTCATACAACTCAACAAAAGGAAGACAAAGAACCCAATTAAAAAATGGGCAGAGAAACTAAATAGACACCTTCCCATACAATACATACCAATGGAGGAGACATAGGAAAAATGCACATCATCATTAATCATCAGAGAGATGCAAATTAAAACAACAATGAAGTACCACCTCACACCTGTTAGAATGGGCGCCATCAACAAATCATCAAACAAGTGTTGGCGAGGGTGTTGAGAAAAGGGGACTCTAATGCACTGCTGGTGGGAATGCAGACTGGTGCCGCCACTATAGAAAACAATATGGTGTTACCTCACAAAATTAAAAATTGAACTTCCATTTGACCCAGTGATCCCACTTCTAGGAATATACCCTAAGAAGCCTGAAACACCAGTCAGAAAGAATATATATACCCCCATGTTCATAGCAGCACTATTTACAATAGCTAAGATCTGTAAACAGCCCAAATGTCCATTAGTAGACGAATGGATAAAAAAGCAGTGGTACATATACACAATGGAGTACTATGCAGCTGTACCAAAGAAGTTCTCTTATCCTTTGAGACAACATGGAGGGACCTGGAAAATATTATCCTAAGTGAAACAAGCCAAACAGAGAAAGACAAGTATCATATGATCTCACTATTTGTGGAATATGATGAATGTAACAGTCTGAGGAATGAGGTAGTCCCAGAGACTTGGAAGTGGGATACAGATTGATAATCCCCAGAAGTGGGGGTGGTGGGGGAGAGATAACCCACAGAATTTATATGCATGTATACATGAACAATGGATATGGACAACAAAGGTAGGGACAGGGTGGGGAGGGAGGAAGAGGGGGGAATCAGTAGGGGAAAAGGGAGAAACATCTGTAACAAAAATAAATTCATTAATTAAAAAAATAAAGTGGACAGTGAACAAGAAAAAAATAATAAAAACATTTTTATTTGTCATTAAAAAAAGGAAATCTTATATTTTGCAACAGCATGGATGGAGCTGGAGATTTTTATGCTAAGTGAAATAAGTCAGTCATTGAAAAGCAAATACCATATGATCTCACTTTTTTTTGTTTTTTGTTTTTGTTTTTGTTTTTTGGTACGTGCTCCTAGCATGAACCGAACCCGGGACTCTCTGGTCCGCAGGCCAATCCTCCATCTGCTGAGCCAAACCGGCCAGTGCCCATATGCTCTCACTTTTATGGGGAATAAAATGAACAAAATAAACTGATGAACGAAATAGAAAAAGTGGCATTGGTACGTGCCAGAGACTGACAGTTGTCAGATGGGAGTGGGGAGGAGAGACAGGATGAAAGAAAGTACAGGGACTTGCCAAAACATAAGTATGTATTACCCATAGGTATAGGCAACAGTGTAGTGATGGCCAGCAGGTAGAAGGCATGAAGGCTGGTTGGAGGTGGTCAAAGGGGGGAGGGGATGGGGACATCTGTAATAGTTTCAACAATAAAAATTTAAAAATAAATAAATAAATTTGTTCACAATAGTAGTCAGTGTATCATACCTAGAGGCATTTTTTATATTGGGTCAATTCATTTTACACAAGTTCCAAATTATCTCAACTAATTTATGTCCCTGATTTCTAAGCTTTCAATCTTAAAAATTTTGAGGCTGAAATACAAGTTTTAGTCATCAACACCTGCCATTGACAGGAAATGCAGCTTAACTATACTAGATTGATTGTAAGTAGATTAAAAGCAAGAGCTAATTTACAATAATTAGAACCAGAGTAAGGAGATCTCTATGCACCTAGTTATTTCTCGTGAAAAGTGGAAGACATTAGGGGCAATAATTATTCTGGCATTATGAACACTTCACAAATTCACCCCAAGGCATCACTTGCCAAGTCATCTGCCTTGGAAAATGTTTTCAGCTAAACCAAATGAGAGATTTCTGGGCATTTTCATAGTGCACTAGTAAGTTTAATAGTTAACAATACTAATATTTATGTGCCAGGCATAATACTCTAGAGTAATAATGACACCTACCATTTATCAAGCATCTATTTTCAAATTGAAACAAGCAGCAACCTTGCTCACAGATGACCTAAAAAGCCTAATAAATATAACATAAAAACAACTAATACTTCTTGAGTGCTCAGTATGACTCAGGAACTGTTCTAGACGGTATACATGTATGAATTCATCTAATGCTCCTGACTGCCCTGTGACTTAGGCCCAGCTATTATCACATTCCAAGCATGCTTCTCAGCCCTTTTACATATTAACTTATCCAATACTCACAACCACCACAAGAGACAGGTGCTAAAATGATAAGGAAACAGCAAACTGTTCCAAGAAAGCCACTTATATCACTTCATTTCCAAAAACAGAAGTAAAATGAAATGTTCCAATTTTGTTTTAATAACCTTTACAACCACCTGGTAATACTTAGGAAAATATAGGTGGGTTTTAAAGGTGTCTCATTATTTGGTTTGGAAGTATGATTGTCAGGGTGCTAGAAACTTCAGAGCAGGCTGCAATGTGGTAGGATCCCTCCTAAACTCAGCATAATTTATTTATTCCTATAACCACGTCGGAGGATCTGTGTACAACCAAAGTTGTTTTTCAAAAATAATTTTGCATCAGAGAAAAGAGAATAAACATGCACCTAATTTATAACTTTGTCAAGCTTGATATTGATATGTTTATAAGCATCAGTTAAACAAACAAACAATTAGGTTCAAACCAGAAATGTTAATAGTTGCTCTGTCTGTGTTTATCTATACTTTGTGTTTGAGTATAAAGGTCCCATTTCATAGAAAAAAAATGTGCTAGAAAGAATCTCTGGACCCCTTTACAAGCTGAGGCCCAGAAACTGGGGAGATAGAAGTTTTTCACTAGGACGTGAGCCTCTTGCCTCCTAATTCAGTGTGTTCATTCAATGATAACACAAAGCCTCATGTCATCATCAGTAAAGAATGATGAAGAATTAAAGGAAAGTTTCAGTGAAACTGTGAGGATTGTGAGGCTGGGTATGGCCATCAGTCTGTCAACTCACCAAAGTAAGCCTGGGGTTAGTATTGATCTTCTTACAAATTAAGTCTGCCGACACAGTGTCCTGGATGAGACACTTGTGTTGACCTCCATTAACAGCTTTGGATCAGACAACAGGTCTACTTTTCAGTGTTTTGTGTGGAACTTTTGATGTTTAGTGAAGTTTAAGATGTGGAATCTGGGACAAAATTTCCATCAAGATCATTTTAAGTTTCAATTATGTGAGTAGAAAAAAGAACTAAAGAACTTACTAAAGAAAAGTCTGCAAGAATTTATCAGTATTGGATATTTTTCACTTTAATAATTTCAACAGTATTTCCAGCTATAAAATTTTCTGAATGAAAATAACATTCTTCTGGCTTTTTATTTTATTTTATTTTTTAATACACTAGTTTAAGTGATTAGACAACCGATGGTTTCTTTTAGAAATATTTAATATTTTAAACTACTACAGCTACTTAAATTAAAATTACACACACACACACACACACACTGAAATGAATTCACAAAGTTATTGGGAAGGTAATTCCTCCCTCCCTCCCAAGTTCCAGAAGTTTTCCTGATCAAGATGATTTTCATAACATCATACCAGGAACGAATTTCACTCTGCCTTTCAAAAAGTCATGACCAGGGGTTTGTTTAAGGTCTAAAGCGTGACATCAAGAACACCATGTGGATTTCTCTAAAAGATATGTGTATTCCACACATAAAGACATATGAACACAGAAAATATTTTTTATCAAAAGTATAAAGGGACATTTTATAAAATAATTTATTTCAATTTCTCTTAAATGAGAAACCCACCCAGTAAGTTAAAAATAGTATACAATTTAGTAATATGCTAAAGTTTTTCCATAGTGGACAGAATACATAAAGTAAGGCATACTTGTGATGCCAACACCAAATTATCAAATCTCCCAGGTTTATATTGTCCCTCTTGTTCTTCCTTTCCCAGAAGTAAATTTTAAAAAATAAGCCTGGCTAGTGCAGCTCAGTGGATTGGGTATCATCCCATGGACTGAGGAATGTTCCTGGCTTGATTCCCAGTTGGGACACATGTCCAGGGTGTGGGCCCAATCCCCAATAGGGGCATGCAGGAGGCAGCCGATCGATGTATCTCTCTCACATCAATGTTTCTATCTCTCTCTCCATTCCTCTCTCTCTAATAAAATCAATAAAAATATATTGAAAAAATAAAGAAAAAAGTGAATTACCATAGTCTTTGCATTTCTTTGGGCAAAAACTGCTACTTGGCATAAACTACACTGGGCATATTAAGGAAATTGACATCTGCAATTACAGACAGCACCTATAGTTGGCAGCATCATCAGTTTCTTGGACCAGCTGAAATCAAATGGTCATTGAAGAGTTGGTCAAGAGAGGCAAGTAAAAAGCCAATGTGAACACTGTCCCTCCATTGTTTTCCTGCAGTCAGGAGAATGAAATCAACAGGAGCATTGGAAAGTGGAGGCATGCTCATTTAAGCCAGAACTAGAGGTAAGGCAAGCAGATAAGATGCCCTCAGGTAGCTTAGAAGAGATTCTATTACTGTTCCAGAAAAGTATATATGTGAATTATTAGACCGGGGATGAGGAGAGAACAATTCTCATATCTTTATTAAAAACTTTTCTTTTTAAATTAAAACTTCCAGAAAAGTTTGAAGAAGTTGCAGACATGATGACATTCTATCTCTAAATCCTTCAGTGAATATTTCTTGAAAATATAAAGGTTCTTTTACATATCCACAATAAAATAATCAAGAAATAAACATTGATGTTCTGCTAGATCTAATCTACCAACTTTAAATTTTTCAAATTGCCTCCATAATTTATAGATAAAACACAATAGATCCTGGAGCCAATCTAGGTTTATGCCTTACATTTAGTTGTCATGTCTCTTTAGTCTCCTTTAACCAAGAACAGTTATTTGTTTCTGCTCTGTTTTTCGTGATCTTGACATTTTGTAAAAATACGTGATACCTCGGTTCTCGAACATAATTCGTTCCAGGAGGACGGTCAAGAACCAAATTGTTCGAGAACCGAAGCAATGAAACCCAATAGGAAATAATGGAAACTGGATTAATTCGTTCCAAGCCCCAGAAAATGCCTATTTACTGGCCTAATTTGTATATAATATGTAGAAAAACATAAGTCTCAACAAGAAATAAAAGTGTACAGTATGTCTAAGGGTTAAATTCAGTGTAAAGCATGACTCTCTCCACAAAGCGTGACTCTCTCCACAAAGCGTGACTCTCTCTCTGCACTCACACTGATGACGCAAGCAAGGCGCGCTGGGCCAAATGAACGCCATTCGGCTCAACTCGGCTCATCTCGGAAGTTCGAGTTCCAAATATTTGTTCGAATTCCAAGACAAAAGTTTCTCGAATCTCCTGGTCGAATACCGATTTGGTCGAAATCCGAGGCGTTCGAGAACCGAGGTATCACTGTATAGGTGCTTATTTTGTAGAATGCTCCTCAATTTGGGTTTGTTGTCTAAAGTTTCTTCAGGATTAGATTCAGGTTACACATTTTTAGAAGGAATAAAGTAGAAGTGACAGTGTGTCATTTTCAATACTTCATATGCAAAGGCATATGAAATCAATCTGTTTAATACTGGTGATGGTACCTTTGATTATGTGGTTAAGTTGGTATCTGCCAGGTTTCTCAACTTTTAAATTATTATTTATTCCTCCTGCAATTAATTAATATTTTGTTAGGAGACATCCAGAAATAATGTAAATATTGCATTATTCCTCAAATTTCCAACCATTGCCTTTAGAATCCATCAGTGATTCTTACTTCAATCAAGTTTTCACAGTTGTGTGAGATTTAGCAAATAAGTAAGTATATTATGGATAATGAGAGCAAGTTTTCACAATTGTAGGAAAAAAGTTATCAGTAAGAAAAAAGGGGAAGACTGCAATGTTGTGGTGGTTGATTGGAATAGGTGATATCAGTATGGCCTCATGGTATTTTAACATATATACAGATGGACAGATATAGAAATAAACATAGATATGAGTGCATGTGTGTATGTGTATATGCATATATAAATATCTCTTAGATCTGTCTGCTAAATGGCCTAGAAATAATGACACTCAGGTAGTAAAAAACACACCTAGGCTCTACATCTTGTCCCTAAAACCTATCTAACAATAAAAGGGATCAGGACTCCTAAGAGAAATGGCTGATTCCAGGGCTAAAGCAGAGAAGCACAAGATGATTATGGAGTGTCTTATGCCAGAAATTAAGGAAGTGTTCAAAGATGAAGAGGACAAAAAAGCCAATTTGAAAAGTTTCTAATGGTCAAGTCTGGGACAATTTGTTCATCAAAATAAATAAAGAGGTGCCCTGGTCAGTTTTCTCAGTGGTTAGAGTGTCAGTCCATAGACCAAAGGGTCATGGGTTTGATTTCAGGTCACAAGCAAAAACCTGGGTTGCAGGTTTGATCCTGAGCTCTGGTTGGGGTCATGCAGAAGAAAACCAATCAATGTATCTCTCTCACATTGATGTTTCTATCTCTCTCTCTCTCCCTCCCTTCCATTCTGTCTAAAAAGGTCATTGCAAAAATATCCTTGGGTGAGGATTAAAAATAAATAAATAAATAAGTTTTGATATTGTACTATTGTTGTGCTAGATATTACCATGTGGAAAGCTGAATAAGTATACATAGGATTTCTGTGTATTTGTCTTGCATCTCTGTATGAATCTACAATTACTTCAAATTTAAAAATAAATAAATATAAACAATAAAAGTAATGTATTATAACTCAATGAATAAAATAAGAATCTGCTGATTAAGTAAATGAATCAATCTAAGAAAGAGCTTAGAGTAGAGCATCAACTTTTTTATTCATATTTCCTCTTCTATTTATGCCAAACTTTTTTTTGTTTATTGAAGATTATTTTCTTGAGTCAATCAATTAATGTGACTACTCCTGTGATGGAGACATCACAGGATCTAAGAATTTGTCTCTGTGATTTGTGACAGGTGTGCCTTGATAATCTGAGTCATGGAACTCCTAAACTTGGCAATCAATTTAAGTTTTGAGCATTCAGAACATTCCTAATTTCCAGATTTATCATATTTTAGCCCACTAACACTGGGTTTTTATATAGACACATGGAGTAAAGTGTTGTTGCTTCCTTAATGAATAATCAAAGTGAATGAATTATTCATATTGTTCTTCCTGTCTTTAACTGTGGATTTCAAATTTTAAATTTTGTTCTAACATTTAAAATCTGTTATTAAAAAAAAATACATCTGAGGATATGATTTATTGATTTTTTTTGGGGGGAGAGAGAAACATCAATGTGAGAAACATCAATCGGTTGTCTCCCATATATGCCCTGACTGGGGATCAAAACTACAACCTAGGCATATGCCCTGACCAGAATCATACCCATGATATTTTTGTGCATGGGACAATGCTCCAACCAACTAAGCTACCCAGCCAGGGTTAAAATCTTTTCAATTATGGCTTGCATGTGATATTTTTCAATGATACTATAAAATACTCAAGTGCTAATTTACTACATTTAATGTCCATTTCTTTATACATGTAACAATAGGTAGATGGTGTAGAAATTTATAGCCAAAAACCTAATGTATATTTATTAAGCCTTATCTTTAGATTATTTAAATATAAACTATTTATATATAATATAAATTAGGCAAATGCCCAAATGTAATTAATGCCGCCATTACCTCTGAAAGTCAGCTCATTCACTGGGCTGAGATTATCATCTACAAACTTGTATTTAATCTCTCTCTCTCTCTCTCTCTCTCTCTCTCTCTCTCTCTCTCACACACACACACACACACACACACATACACACAGAAGGACGAGAACAATAGCTAGAGAGAGATATTAAATTTTGTACTCTCTTGCATTTATATAGTTAGCAAAGTCAATATTTCAAGAATATATTACCTAAATCACTTTCGCCCATAAGAATTTAAACAACTTTGTTTTTCACTTTTAATAAGCTATAGTTACAACTGCAGTTGAAGCATTTTGTGTGGGTAATTTGCATTCTAAAAATAATGGAAAATTCAACTGACCTAATTTCTCAAAACTCATTCCTTTAGAACAATACTTAAAAGGGAAGAGAGGTGCCCACAACAGTGGTAGATAAAGCAGCCTGAGTATTTTATAAGTGGTAGCTCCAACTGTGGTATGGCAGTCACAGCATTGAATTAAGAAGAATGCAAGCTCAGGGAATGCTTTTGCATTGTTGGTGGGAATACAGATTGGGCTAGCCACCATGGGAAACAGTATGAAGGTTCCTCGAGACTTAAAAATAACTGTCTTATTGCCCAATGATTCCAATTCTGGGTATATATCTAAAAGAAACTAAAACACTAATAAGAAAGAATATATGAACACCTATGTTCACTGCAGCATTATTTACAATAGTCAACCTATAGAAGAAATCCAAGTGCCCATCAACAGATGAGTGGAAGAAATGCTGTCATACAAGAGAACTGAACATGGTGGCAGGCAGGACCAGAGCAAGAGTGTGTGTGAGAGGGTGACCGTGTGCAGGATAGAGTGTGACTGGGTGTGAGAGTGAATGAGCAATCACATAGCAGTGTAGAAACTTAAGGCAGATGGTTCTGGTGCTGTGGATGCGGGAACAGCTGGCTACTGCTGGGCACTGTTTGGTTGGGCTCTTCTCCCCACAGAGGCTGGAAGGCCCCACCATTTTGTGTCCTCCTTGGAAGGAGGTAATGTGGAGCTACTAGGGCTCAGAGCCCCAAAGGCCAGGAGTATAGCTGGTACCATCAGACCAGTGGTCTACACTGTGTAAATGCCAGCCTATCCATATGCCACAGTGCCAAGGTAGTTACCCCACCAGCAGTGGCACCTTGGAAACCAAACCCTACCTGACAGCAGCAGCACATAGGGATCTGGGCCCTGTTTTTCAGCAGCACTCCTGTGGGAGCCAAGTGATTCCAGGCAGCAGCAGCACCTCCAGATCTACATATCCCAGCAGCACTCCCATGGGATCTGAGCTGCTTCTGGCATCTGCAACATGACAGGAGTGCAGCCAAGCCCAGAAGCATCTCCCTGCAGGAGCTGAGCTTAGCCAGGCAGCAGTGGTGCCTTTGGACTCAAACACTGCACCTGTATCCACACACCCCACCAGCACAGCAGCCAGACCCGTGCACACCAGCAGCACTCCAGTAAGACCTGCAAACCCCAGAAGCTAACCAGTTGACCTGAGCACCCCAACAACATCTTCCATGACCCACAGACACAAGCCACCAGCAATCAGTCTTCCCACACTTGTAGCAGACAAGAAGTACCGGCTCTGATGGCCACTCACCAGCCTAGAGCTGTTGACTGCACAGACCCTACAACAACCAAAGACCACCTCCACCTATGCAGCTGCTGCTGAGTACCTCTTGCAATCCCAAAAGACTGGACTGGATCCTAGATCTGGCCTTGCCATGACCCAACTGCCCAGGATGCACCAATCTGAAAATACTACCTGGTGAACCCCAAACTATCAGATGAAAAAATGGTGAGACAAAGAAAGAACCTCCAAATGAAAGAAAAGGTGGAATCATCAAAAAGTAACTAAATAAAATGGAGGCAAGCAGTTTGTCAGATAAAGAATTCAAAGTAATGTTTGTAAGGGTGCTCAAACAACATATAGAGAACCACAAGAAACTTAATGATAATCATAAAGAACTCAGCAGGAACTTGAATAAAGAGGTAGAAGTTATTAATAAGAATCAAGCAGAAATAAATAATGACAGCTGAAATAAAGAATATCTTAGAAAAATTAAATAGTACATTAGAAGAAGCTGAGGAACAAATCAGAGATACAGAAGATAAAATAGGAAAAAAATACTCAATTAGAGCAATAAATTGAAAATATAAAAAATAAAAAAGCAAAAACACAGTTTAAGGGAGCTTTGGGAAAATATTAACATAACAACATTCATATCATAGGGGTACCAGAAGAAGAAAAATTAGACAAAACAATAGAGAACCTGTGTAAAGAAATAATGGCAGGAAAGAAAAAAAATGGCGGCAGAGTGAATGGAAGCTACACAGACTGTCTTCCAGGACCAAACTAATTTCGTTGTAATTTCCAGGAATTACAATGAAAATAAAGTCAAATAGTCAGGAAAAAGCATCAGTAAAGCAGCTTGGAAGACCACATAACCAGGGCCACTGACTCAATCCTGGTAGACTTGCAGAGACACGAGAGGGGGGCTGGGAGCCAACGGTCAGGAGCCGACTTAGCTGGGAGCAGTGGCCCTGGCGGTGGCCTTAGCTGGGAGCCCACAGACAGCAGCAGCCTTGGGTGTGAGCAGTGGCCTGGGCTATGAGCAGTGGCCTTAGCTGGGAGCAGCGGCCTTAGCTGGGAGCCCACAGACAGCAGCAGCCTGAGCTGTGAGCAAAGGCCTTAGCTGGGAGTGGCGCCCTCAGGTTAAAGTCACAAGGGGCTCCACAGCGCAGAGCCAGAACAGAGGCAGAAATAGCCATAGTCATTCACCTTGAGTTCTGGCAGAGGGAGGGCAAACTAGACTGGAACTGTGTGGGGACACTTGGGATTTGGAGGGCGCTCAGAGCGTTTGCTGAGTTGCGGCCACACAGGACTGCGGTCATCTTACTCCTTCCCAGGGCTCTGGGGAGAGGCCGCAGACCCTCCCTCTGGATACAACCCCACCTGGTGGCCATTGAAATGCAAATGGTGGCCCATTAAAAATCAGCATCTGCTCCACAATCCAGAAATCCCCTTACTCTGAGCACCTGAGGGAATATTTCATTCAACTCAGAAGACAAGGCTCTTCAAGTAATCACTACTGATAGCCACCACACAAAAAGCTAGAGGATAACTGTACCACTCTTGGACTAGCAACTCTAACCAGGAAAGTAAGATTTGACAGTGATGTTTAACATGGGTCCTCCCTGACTCATCCAAACCCAGGAGAGGAAGCCACAAACAGTAGAACACCAACACCCACACGGAAAGTTTGGCAGACTCCAAAGCCCAATGTGATAGCCACAATGGTGAAACAAAGAAACAAAAGCCAAATGAAAAAAACAAGAGAACTCTACTGAACAGGAGATAAATGAGATGCAGTTAAGCAAGTTAACAGATATAGAATTCAGAGCCATGATCTTGAGGAAACACAGCAGCATGTGTAAGGACATGAGAACCATGAGTAAAGATATAGAAATGTTAAAAATCAACCAGTTGAAAATAAAAAACCACAAAGAAGAAATGAAGAATACCATATGAGAAATAAAGAACACATTGGAAAGACTAAATAGCAACGGATCAGTGAATTAGAAGATAGGGTAGAAAAAATCAACCAATCAGAAAACCAAAAGGAAAAATTATTGAAAAACAGGAAAACAGATTAAGAGAACTGTGGGACAAATGAAAACGTAATAACATTTGCATCATAGGAGTCCCTGAAGAAGAAGAATATGAGCAAAGGTTAGAGAATATATTTGAAAAAATAGTGACAGAAAACTTTCCTAATTTGGTGAAAGAAGAAGGCATTTAACTTCAAAAAGCACTGAGAGCCCCAAGTAAGAAGAACCCAAAAAGGCCCACACCAAGACACATAGTAATCAAAGTGCCAAAAATTAAAGACAAAGAGATGATCTTAAAAGCAGGAAGAGAGAAGCAACAAGTTACCTACAAAGGAAACCCCATAAGGCTCACAGCTGACTTCACAACAGAAACACTGCAGGCCACAAGGGAATGGCATGAAGTAATCAAGGTAATGAAAAACAAGGATCTGAATCCAAGACTAATCTACCCAGCAAGGCTGTCATTCAAAATAGAAGATCAAATAAAGAGCTTCCGAGACAAAAAGACAAAGACAATAGATTAGCACCAAACCTGCATTGCAAGAAATGTTAAAAGGACTGCTGTAATTAGCAGGAAAGTAGGAACAAAAATATAACCACGCTATACAAAAATGGCAATAAATAAGTATATATCAATAATCATTTCAAATGTAAATGCATTGAATGCCCCATAAAAAGACACAGAGTAGCTGATTGGATAAGAAAGCATGATTCATCTACGTTATTTACAAGAGACCCACCTCACAATAAAAGACTCACATAGGTTGAAAGTGAAGGGATGGAAAAAAATCTTCCAAGCACACGGAAAAAATAAAAAGATGGGGTAGTAATACTCATATCTGATAAAATAAATTTCAAAATGAAGGCCATAGCTAGAGACAAAGAAAGCCACTACATAATACTGAAAGGATTGATCCAACAGGGAGATATAACCTTAATAAACATGTATGCACCCAATATTGGAGCACCAAAATATATTTAAAATCTTCTGGAGGATTTCAAAGGAGAAATCGATACCAATACAATCATAGCAGGGGACTTCAACACCCCGCTGACATCACTGGATAAATATTCTAGACAAAAAATTGTGAAGGAAATAGTAACTCTAAATGAAGCACTAGACCAAATGGATTTAATAGATATCTACAGAGAATTACACCTCAAAACTAGAGAATATACATTCTTCTCAAGGGCACATGAGATGTGCTCAAAGATAGACCACATGTTAGTACACAAACTAAGTCTCCACAAGTTCGAGAAGATTGAAATCATATCAAGCATCTTCAGAGACCACAATGGCGTAAAACTGGAAATCAATTGCAACAAGAACATGCAAAGACATTTGAACACATAAAGTCTAAATAGCGTGTTATTAAAGAATGAATGGATTACCGAGGAGATCAAGGAAGGAATTAAAAACTTCCTGGAAACAATGAAAATGAAGACACAACAACACAAAATCTATAGGACGCAGCAAAAGCAGTACTGATAGGGACGTTTATAGCTCTACAGGCCTACCACAAGAAACCAAAAAAAAACTCTAATAGACTATCTAACCTCACAACTTAAAGAACTAGAGAGCAAACAAAAAGAAAACCTCAGGGCAAGTATAAGGAAGGAAATAGTAAAGATCAGAGCAGAAATAAATGACAAACAGTCCAGAAAAAAAAACAATTCAAAGGATCAATGAAACAAAGATCTAGTTTTCAAAAAAATAAACAAGATTGATGGACCCGTAGCTAGACTCACCAATAAAACAAAGAGAGAGTACCCAAACACACAAAATCAGAAATGAAAGAGGAGTAGTAACAACTGACACCACAGAAATACAAAGATCATTAACAACTACTATGAACAATTGTGTGGCAACAAATTGGACAATCTAAGTGAAATGAACAAATTTCTAAAAACATATCGTCTCCCAAAACTTGACCAGGAAGAGACAGAAAATTTGAACAGACCAATAACAACAGAAGAAATTGAAGATGTAATCAAGACTCTCCCAGCAAACAAAAGCCCAGGCTCAGATTGCTTCATTGGAAAGTTTTACAGAACATTCACAGAAAAACGAACACCCATTCTCCTCAAAATATTTCAAAAAATTCAAGAAGAAGGAAGACTTTCAAACTCCTTTTATGAAGCCAGCATAATTCTAATTCCAAAACCAGAAAAATAAACACAACAAAGAAAGAAAACTACAGACCAATATCCCTGATGAACATAGATGCCAAAATCCTGAACATAATACTAGCAAGTCAGATCGAGCAATACACCAAAAAAATTATTCACCATGACCAAATGGAATTCATCCCAGGGATGCAAGGCTGTGATAATATTCGCAAATCAATAAACGTGATACACCACATAGATAAAATGAAGAATAAAAACCACATTATCATATCAATAGATAGGGAAAAAACCTTCGACAAAATCCAGCATCCATTTCTGATAAAAACACTCAGCAACGTGGGAATAGAGGGATCAAATCTAGACATAATAAAGGCCATATATGAAAGACCTAAAGCCAACATCATATTCAATGGGCAGAAACTAAAAGGAATTTTCTTAAGAACAGGAACAAGGCAAGGATGGCCACTTTTGCTACTGTTATTTAACATAGTACTGGAAGTCTTAGCCACAGCAATCAGACAGGAAGAAAAAATAAAAGGGATCCAAATTGGAAAGGAGGAAGTAAAACTGTCATTATTTGCAGATGATATAATGCTATACATAGACAACACCAAAGTCTCCATCAAAAATTTACTAGACTAAATAAATGAATTTGGAAAAGTAGCAGGACACAAAATTAACATCAAGAAATCTATGGCATTTTTATACACCAATGATGAACTCACAGAAAGAGAAAGTGAAAAAACAATCCCATTTACCATCACAGCAAAAAAAAAAAAAAAAAAAAAAAAAAAGAAAATAACTAGGAATAAACATAAGCAAAGAAGTAAAGGACCTATTTGCAGAAAACTACACTACATTGAAAAAAGATATAGAAGACGATATAAAAGAGTGAAGCACATACCTTGTTCATGGATTTCAAGAATTAACATCATTAAAATGTCCATACTACCCAAAACAATCTATAGATTCAATGTAATCCCCATCAAAATACCAACGACATATTTCACAGAACTAGAACAAATACTTCAAAACTTCATATGGAAACAAAAGTCTCCGAATAAGCACAGCAATTTTGAAAAAGAGGAACAATGTAGGTGGGTTCACAATGCCAGATATCAGGTTATACTACAAAGCCACTGTAATCAAAACAGCCTAGTACTGGCACAAGAACAGGCATATAGACCAGTGGAACAGAACTGAGAACCCAGAAATGGACCCAAGGCAATATGCTCAATTAATATTTGACAAAGCAGGCATGAGCATACAGTGGAGTAAAGACAGCCTCTTTAATGAATGGTGTTGGGAAAATTGGACAGCCACATGCAAAAAAATAAAACTAGACCATCAACTTACACCATACACAAAAATAAACTCAAAATGGATAAAAGACTTAATGTGACACGTGAATCCATAAAAATTCTAGATGAAAATGTAGGCATCAAAATTTCGGACATCATATGCAGACAAATTTTCACTGATACATCACCTAAGGCAACAGAAACAAAGGAAAAAATGAACACATGGGACTACATCAAACTAAAAAGCTTCTGCACGGCAAAAGAAATAATCATCAAAATGGAAAGGCAACCCACTATATGGGAGAATATCGTTGCCAATAATACATCAGATAAGGGGTTAATTTCTGAAATATATAGAGTACTCATACGACTCAACAAAAGGAAGATTAAGAACCCAATTAAAAAATAGGCAGAGGAACTGAATAGTCACCTCTCCAAACAGGACATACAAATGGATAAGACACATATAAAGAATTGCTCAACATCACTAATCATCATAGAGATGCAAATTAAAACAACAATGTGGTATTACTTCACACCTGTCAGAATGGCCGCCATCAATAAATCATCAAACAGAAAATTTTGGTGAGGGTATGGAGAAAAGGGGACTCTAGTACACTGCTGGTGGGAATGCAGACTAGTTCAGCCACTATGGAAAACAATATGGTGTTACCTCAGAAGATTAAAAATTGAACTTCCATTTGACCCAGTGATGCCACCTCTAGGAATATACCGTAAGAAACTTGAAACACCAATAAGAAAAAAATATATGTACCCCCATGTTCATAGCAGCACTATTAACAATAGCTAAGATCTGGAAACAACCCAAGTGTCCATCAGTAGATGAATGAATAAAAAAGCAGTGGTACATATACACAATGAAGTACTGTGCAGTTGTAGGAAAGAAAGATCTCTCATCCTTTGAGCCGACATGGAGGGACCGGAAAGTATTTTCCTAAGTGAACAAGCAAAGTAGAAAAAGACAAATACCACGTGATCTCACTTATATACGGAATATAATAAACATAACAGTCTGAGGAATAGGGTAGACCCAAAAACATGGAAGTAGTGTACAGACTAACAACCCTCAGTTGATGAGGTGGTGGGGGTGGGAAGAGATAAACCACAGAACTTATATGCATGTGTGCATAAGCAATGGACATGGACAACAAAGCCAGGGACAGGGCAAGGGCATGGGTGGAGAGTGCCAATGGGGTAAAAAAGGAGAAACATTGCTAACAAAAATAAAATTAAAAAATAATAATAATAATGAAATAAATAAATGAATATATTTAAAAAATTGATATTTACAGAATATTTCACCCCAATGCTGCATAATATACATTCTTCAAAAGTGCACCTGAGAAATTTTCAAAGATAGACCACATGTTAAGACCCAAAGCAGGTCTCTACAAATTCAAGAAAATTGAAATCATATCAAGCATCATCTCAGATCACAGTGGCATGAAACTAGAACTCAATTACAATAAAAACACACAAAAACATTCAAACACTTGGAGGCTAAAATAGCATGGTATTAAACAACAAATGGGTTACTAATGAGATCAAGGAAGAAATTAAAAACTTTCTGTAAACCAATGAAAACAAACACAAAACAACATAAAATCTATGGGACACAGCAAAAGCATTCCTGATAGGGAAGTTCATAGCACTACAGGCCTACCTCAAGAAACAAGAAAAAATCCTAATTGACTTTCTAACCCTACAACTTAAAGAACTAGAAAATAAACCAAAAAAAAAAAAGAAATCCCAGACCTAGTATGAGGTAACAAATAATAAAGGTCAGAGCAAAAACAAATGGCATAAAGACTAAAAATAAATAAATAAATAAAATTTTAAAAAAATTCAAAAGATCAATGAAACAAAATGTCGGTTATCTGAAAAGATAAACAAGATCAAGGGACCTTTAGCCAGACTTACCAAGAAACAAAAAGAGAGAAACAAAATAAACAAAATTAGAAATGAAAGAGGAGAAGTAACAATGGATATCACAGTAATACAAAGGATCAGGGAAACATACTATGAACACTTAAATATCAACAAATTGGACAATCTACAAGAAATAGACACATTTCTAGAAACACACAGCCTCACAAAACTGAACCAGGAGGAGAGAGAAAACTTGAACAGACCAATAACAATAGAGGAAATTGAAGATGTAATAAAGAAATAAGAGCAAACAAAAGCCCAGGCCCAGATGGCTTCACAGAGGAGTTTTACCAAACATTGAAAGAACATTTACTACCCATTCTTCTCAAACTATTCCAAAAGCTCCAAAAACATGGAACACTTCCAAACTCATTGTATGAGGACAGCATAATTCTAATTCCAAAACCGGATAAAGACTCTACAAAAAAAACATAACTACAGGCCAATATCCCTAATGAAAACAGATGCCAAAATACTTAACAAAATATTAGCAAATTGGATCCAGCAATACATCAAAAAAAATTATTCATCATGACCAACTGGGTTTCATCCCTGGCATGCAAAGATGGTACAATATTCGCAAATCAATAAATGTGATACACCACATAAACAAAAGGAAAGATAAAAATCATATGATCATATCAATAGATGCTGAAAAAGCATTTGACAAAATCCAGCACTCAGTTTTGATAAAATTGCTCAGTAATGAGGAAATAGAGGGATCATATCTAAAAATAATAAAGGCCATATATGAAAAATCTACATCCAACATCAATCTCAGTGGGCAAAAACTAAAAGCATTCCCGCTAAGAACAGGAACAAAACAGGGATACCCACTTTTGCCACTTTTATTTAACATAGTTCTCGAAGTCTTAGCCAAAGCAATTACACATGAAGAAAAAATAAAGGGTATGCAAATTGGAAAGAAGGAATTAAAACTGTCATTATTTACAGATGACATGATATTGTACATAGATAACCCTAAAGACTCCATCAAAAATCTAGTAGACTTAATAAATGAATTTGGAAAAGTAGCAGAATACAAAATTAATGTCAAGAAATCCACAGCATTTTTATACACCAATGATGCTTTCACAGAGAGTGAAACTAAAAAGACAATCCCATTTACCATCGCAGCAAAAAAATTAAGATACATAGGAATAAATTTAGCTCAAGAAGTAAAGAACCTCTTCACAGAAAACTACAGGTCATTAAAAAAAGAAATAGAGGAAGATATAAAAAAGTGGAAACATATAACTTGGTCATGGATTGGAAGACTTATCATCATTAAAATGTTCATACTATCCTAAGAAATGTATAAATTAAATGCAATCGCCATCAAAATACCAACGACATACTTCACAGAAGTAGAACAAACACTCCAAAAGTTTATATGAATCCAAAAGAAATCCCGAATAGCCACAGCAATCTTGAAAAAGAAGAACAAAGTTGGAGGGATCACATTAGCAGATTTCTGGTTATACTACAAAGCCACTGTAATCAAAACAGCCTGGTACTGGCACAAGACCAGGCAGATAGATCAAGGGAACAGAATAGAGAAGCCAGAAATTGACCCAAGACAATATGCTCAATTAATATTTGACAAAGGTGGCAAGAGTATACAGTGGAGTCAAGACAGTCTTTTCAATAAATGGTGTTGGGAAAATTGGACGGCTACTTGCAAAAAAATGAAGCTAGAATACCAACTTACACCATACACAAGAATAAACTCATAATGGATAAAAGACTTAAATGTAACTTCTAATCCATAAAAATTCTAGAAGGAAATATAAGCAACAAAATCTCAGACATCATGCACAGCAGAATTTTCACTGATACAACACCTAAGGAAACAGAAACAATGGAAAAAATGAACAGATAGGACTACATCAAACTAAAAAGCTTCTGCATCCCTGACTGGTTTGCCTCAGCAGATAGAGCATCAGCCTGTGGTCCAGAGAGAACCAGATTTGGTTCCTGTTAAGGGCACTTACATTGGTTGCAGTTTGTCCCCGGCCCTGGTTGGGTTGTGTGGCTGGCAGCCACTCGATGTGTACTTTTCATGTTGATATTTTCTCTCTCTCTCTTCCTCTCTCTCCCTCCTACTCTATCTGAACAAAAAAATAAAAAAAATATCCTCAGGTATGGATAAAAATAATAATAAAATAAATTAAAATAAAATAAAATAAATAACAATAAAATAAAATAGAATAAAAGCCATTAAGGAGAAAAGATGATGGTGGGCAGGACCAGAGGAAGGGTGAGTGTGTGAGAGAGTGTGAGTGGACATCAAGGTGGACAACCAAACCCCTGCAGTATAGAGACACTCAGCAGAAAGTTCCTATGCTATGGAGGGGAGCAGCCAGCTACCACGGTAAGCTGCCTTTCAGGGCTCTTCTTCCTGTGCCACTGGGAGGTCCCACCATTTTGGAATGTCCTGGGTCTTCCCTGGGAGGAGGCAGTGGAAGCTGCAAGAATCCAGCAATCTGAGCCCAGCAGCATATCTGGCACCATCGGACCAGTGGACAATCTGTGTCAACACATACCAGTGCACAGTAGTGGAGATTTCCAAGTTGCTGGTCACAGAAGCCATGGACAGCCAGGAACCCAGCACCATCCCCCATAGTAGCAGCCCTCTCAGAGTCCAGATGTACCCCAAGCAACAGAGGCAGGGTAGCAGAAATCCATTCCCAGGCAACAGAAGCACAGACCAGCAGATGAGACCCATCCCAAAAATCTATAGCAAAAGCTGAGCAGGAGTTGAGCCCCACAGGGCAGCAGCACTCCGCAGCTGACAGCAACAAGACTTTGAGCACCACAGAGGCCTGTGTGGTCCAGTAGTTCACAAGTGCAGTGGAAAGCCCAAGTCTGAGAGAAACTGGTGTAATACAGCTGCCTGCCCACAGGAACTGCAGGGTGCAGGGGCATCAGAGAGGCCTGTGCCCCCAAGCAGTGACTGTGTAATCCATTTACCTGGGGGACCTGTTGGGTGCTGAAGCACCAGAAAGGCCTGTGAGACTCAGCAGGGAATGTGCCATCCAATTACACATGCGACCCAGCAAAGACTATACCATCCAATTACACGTGGGACTTGTGAGGTGCTGAAGTACCAGAGAGGACGGTGCGACCCAACAGGGACAGTGCAATCTAGTTACCCATGGGGCCTGTGGGGTGCTGAACCAACAGAGAGGCCTGTGCAACCAGGCAGGGTTCCCACAAGACCTGCGGGGTGATGAAGCACCAGAGAGGCTTGTGCTACCCAGCAGCCCATAACAGAGGCATAGAGCCAGGTCCCCCAGGGACAGTGCAATCCAGTTACCCACAGGACCTGCAAAGTGTGGGGGATCCAGAAAGAACTGTGTTACCCAGCTGCATACAAGATAGGCTTAGAGGTTGTGAAAAATGAGGTGGAGTTAATAGAAGTCACCGAGAAGATCTCCCAGGACCAAACAGGAATTACAAATAAAATAAAGACAAATCCTGAGAAAAAAGCAACAGAAGAGCAGCAGGACAGGACCATATAACCAGGGACACAGGTAGGATCAGCAGAGGCATGAGACGGTGGCAGCCTGAGAGCCCACAAACAACAGCAGTCTTGCCTGAGAGCAGTGCCAACTCTGTGAGCAGTGAGCAGTGTATTCTTGGGGAATACACCAAGCCACTCCACAGCCCAAAGAGCCAGGACAGAGCACTAAAATAGCCACAGCTACTCACCTGGGGGCTATGTCTGAGGAAGGGCAGACTGAGGTGAAACTCTGACAAGACACTAAGGATTTGGATGGCACTCAGAGTTTCTGTTGAGTTGCAGCCACAAAGAAAGGTGGCCAGTGTGCTCTTTCCCTAAGCTGTGGGGAAAAGCAGCAGCCCCCCCCCACACACACACACCTTGGAGATTCAGCCTTTACCAGGTGAGGCAAAAAAAAAAAAAAAAATTAAGGCTCATTAACAAACAGCATCTATTCCACTCTCGGGAAATCCTCTTAGGCAGAACACCAGTGCTACATTCCAAATAACTGGGTAACTAAGACTATTTGCCACCAGGAAAAAGCTAGAGGATAACGGAAACTTTCCTAGGATTTCAAATCTACCCAGAAAATTAAGACTTTACGGTGGTGTTTGAAGTGGGCCGACCCAGGTGCATCTGAACTGAAAAGATGCAGCCACAAACAGCAGAACACCAACACCCACAAGGAAAATTGGCAGACTTGAAAACCCACTGAGATAGCCAAAATGGTGAAACAAAGAAACAAACCCAAATCAAAGAACAAGAGAACTCTATCAAAGATGACATCAATGAAATACAGCTAAGCAAATTATAAGAGGTAAAGTTCAGAACCATGATTTTGAGGAAGCTCAAAAGCATAAGTAAAGACATCAGCACCATGAGTAAAGATATAGAAACATTGTAAACAACCAAGTGGAAATGAAGAATGACATAGCAGAAATGAAGAATACATTGAAAGGCCTAACCAGCAGAGTAGATGAAGCTGAGGACAGGATCAGTGAATTAGAAGACAGGGTAGAAAAAAATCAACCAATCAGAAAACCAAAAGAAATAAACGATTTAAAAACAGGAAGACAACTTAAGAAAATTGTGGGACAACTGAAATGTAATAACATCCGCATCATAGGAGTCCCCTAAGAGAAAGAAAATAGGCAAGGGTAAGGGAAAGTATTAAAAAAAAAAAAATAGTGATAGAAAACTTTCCTAACTTGGTGAAGAAAGAAGGCATTCAAATTCAAGAAGCACAGAGAGCCCAAAGTAAGAAGACCTTAAACAGGCCCACACCAAGACACAAATTAAAATGCCAAAAATTAAAGACAAAGAGAGAATCCTAAAGGCAGGAAGAAAAAAGCAACAGGTTACCTACAAAGGAAACTCTATAAGACTCACAGATGACTTCTCAACAGAAACTCTAGAGGCCAGAAGGGAGTGGCATGCAGTACTGAAGGTCACGAAAAACAAGGATCTGAATCCAAGACTACTCTATCCAGAATGCTATCATTCAAAATAGAAGGTCAAATAAAGAGCTCCCCAGACTAGAAAAAGGCTAAGGGAATATATTAACACCAAACCAGCACTGCTGGATATGCAAAAAGGACTTCTGTAATTAGTAGAAGAAAGAGGAAGAATAATAAAACCACACTAAACAAAAATGGCAATAAATAAATACATATCAATAATCACCTTAAATGTAAATAGTTTGAATGTTCTGGAAAAAAGACAGAGTAATTGACTGGATAAGAAAGCATGACTCACATATATGTTGTTTACAAGAGACTCACCTCACCACACAAAACTCACATAGGTTGAAAGTGAAGGGTTGGAAGAAAATCTTTCAAGCACACGGAAAGCAAAAAAAAACCTGGGGTAACAATACTCATATCTGATAAAGTAGATTTCAAAATGAAGACCATAATGAGACTCAAAGAAGGTCTCTACATAATATTGAAAGGGATGTATTCCAACAGGAAGATATAACCTTGGTAAACATATATGCACCCAATATAGGTGCACCAACATATATTAAAATACTTTTGGAGGACTTCAAAGGATAAATTGATAGCAATACAATCAAAGCAGGAGACTTCAACACACCGCTGACATCACTGGATAGATTGTCTAGACAAAAAAAAATAAAATAACAAGGAAATAAAGATTCTAAATAAAGCACTAGATCAAATGGATTTACTAGATGTCTACAGAGAATTACACCCCGAACCTGCAGAATTCACATTCTTCTCAAGGGCACATGGGATATTGTCAAAGATAGACCACATGTTAGGACACAAACTAAGTCTCTGCAAGCTCAAGAAGATTGAAATCATATCCAGCATCTTCTCATATCACAATGGCATGCAAATAGAAATCAATACAACAGGAACATGCCAAGAAACTTGAAAACATGAAGGCTAAATAGCATGTTATTGAACAATGAATGGGTGACCATGGAAGTCAAGAAAGAAATTAAAACTTCCTGGAAGCCAATGAAAATGAACACACAACACAAAATCTATGGGATGCATCAATTGTAGTTCTGAGTGGGACGTTCATAGAACTAAAGGCCAACCTCAAGAAGTAAAAAACAATATCTAACAAAATATCGACCCTCACAACTTAAAGAACTAGAAATCAAACAGAAAGAAAACCCCAGAGCAAGTAGAACAAAGAAAATAGTAAAGATCAGAGCAGAAAAAAATGACATGGACACCAAAAGCACAATTTAAAAGATCAATGAAACAAAGACCTGGTTCTTTGAAAAGATAAACAAGATTGATCGCCCCTTAGCTAGACCTAACAAGGAACAAAGAGAAAGAACCCAAATATACAAAATCAGAAATAAAAAAGACGAAATAATAACTGACACAACAGAAATACAAAGGATTGTTAACAAATATTATGAAAAATTATACGGCAACAAATTTGACAATCTAAGCAAAATGGACCAATTTCTAGAAACACAGAGTCTCCCAAGACTGAACAGGAAAGAGATGGAAAACTTGTACAGTCCAATAACAACAGAAGAAATTGAAGATGTAATCAAGACTTAACCAGCAAACAAAAGCCCAGACTCGGACGGCTTCATGGGGGAATTATACTGAACATTCAAAGAAAAAGTAATACCCGTTGTCCTCAAGCTATTTTAAAAAAATTCAAGAAGAAGGAAGACTTCCAATCTTATTTTAATAAAGCCCGCATAATTCTAATTCCAAAAGCAGAAAAAGACACTACAAAAAAAAAAAAAAAACATACAGCAATGTCCCTGATGAACATAGATGCCAATATCCTGAACAACATACTACCAAATTGAATCCAGCAATACATCAAAAAAAAGTATTCACTAAGACCAAGTGGGATTCATCCCAGGGATTCAAGGCTGGCGCATTATTCGCAAATCAATAAATGTGATACATCACATAAACAAAATGAAAGATAAAAATCTCAGGATCATATCAATAGAAGCTGAAAAAGCATTTGAAAAATACAGCACCCAATTCTGATAAAAATGCTCAGCAATCTGGGAATAGAGGGATCATATCCATAACATAATAAAAACTATATATGAAAGACCTACAGCCAACATCATACTCAATGGTCAAAAATTAAAAGAATTTAACTTAAGAACAGGAACAAGGCAAAAAGGCCCACTTTCACCATTCTTATTTAACATACTATTGGAAGTCTTAGTCACAGCAATCAGACAGGAGAAAAAAATAAAAGGGATCCAAATGGGAAAAGAGAAAGTGAAACTCTTATTATTTGCAGATGACATGATACTATATGTAGAAAACCCCAAAATCTACATAAAAAATATACTAGACTTAATAAATGAATTTGGAAAAGTAGCAGGATACAAAATTAATGTCAAGAAATCAATGGCATTCTTATACAACAATGATGAATTCACAGAAAGAGAAACTAAAAAAGCAATCCCATTTGCCATCACACCAAGAAAATTAAGATGCCTAGGAATAAACTTAACCAAAGAAATAAAGGACCTAATCATAGAAAACTGCAAGTCATTGAAAAAAGAAAAAGAGGAGAGAACAAAAATGGCGGCTGAGTGAATGGAGCTACACAGACCATCTCCCAGGACCAAACAGGATTTACAACAAAAATAAAGACAAATTGTCAGGAAGGGGCAACCAAAAGGCCGCCTGGAGGACCACATAACCAGGGACAATGACTCAATCCTGGTAGGCTTGCAAGGACGTGAGAGGGTGCCGAAAGGCCACGGTCCGCAGCGGCCTGGGCTGGGATCAGCAGACTCAGCTGGGACCAGGGGACTGGGCTGGAGGCTGCTGGCACCTCGGCTGGGTGCCACGCCGTCGGCTGGTGCCACAGATTCACAGAATCTGCTGCCCTTAGCTGGGAGCAGCACCCTCGGGTTAAAACTCCCAAGTGACTCCAAGACAGACGCAGAGTCTTGACAGAGGCTAAATGGGCAGCAGCCACTCACCTTGGGCTCCGGCAGAGGGAGGGCAGACTGGAATGGAACTGTGTGGGGAGACTCGGGATCTGGAGGGTGCTCAGAACTTTGGCTGAGTACAGCCACAAGGACTGTGATCATCTTACTCCTTCCCAGGGCCCTGGGGAGAACCAGAGGCCCCCACCTCGTGGCAATTGAAATGCTAATTGAGGCCCATTAACAAGCAGCATCTGCCCCACCCTCCAGAAATCCTCTTACCTTGAGCATCTGAAGTTTTTCAGGCAACTCAGAAACCAAGATTCTTCAGGTGAACACTATTAATAGCCTCCAGGGAAAAAAAAGCTAGAGGAAAAGTAACACTTGACAGTGGTGGTTAAAGTGAGCCCTCGCTGCCTCATCCAAACCCAGGAGAGGGAGCCACAAACAGCAGAACACCAACGACCACAAGGAAAATTTGGCAGACTCCAAAGCCCACTGAGATAGCCAAAATGATGAAACACAGAAACAAAAGCCAAATGAAAGGACAAGAGACCTCTACCGACGATGAGATAAATGAGGTGAAGGAAAGCAAGTTAACAGAACTAAAATTCAGAGCCATGATCTTGAGGAAGCTAAACAGCATGTGTAAGGACATGAGCACCATGAGTAAATACATAGAAATGTTGAAAATCAACCAGTTGGAAATTAAAAACCACCAAGAAGAAATGAAGAATGACATATCAGAAATAAAAAACACATTGGAAGGTCTAAAAAGCAGAGTAGAGGAAGCTGACCAGCAGATCAGTGAATTAGAAGACAGGGTAGAAAAAATCAACCACTCAGAAAACCAAAAGGAAAAAACAATTAAAAAACAGGAAAACAGCTTAAGAGAATTGTGGGACAACTGGAAATGTAATAATATTCGCATCATAGGAGTCCCCAAAGAAGAAGAAAATGAGCATGTGTTAGAAAATATAGTCAAAGAAATAGTGACAGAATACTTTCTTAATTTGGTGAAGGAAGAAGGCATTCAACTTCAAGAAGCACAGAGAGCCCCAAGTAAGAAGAACACAAACAGGCCCACACCAAGACATATAATAATCAAAGTGCCTAAAATTAAAGACAAAGAGAGAATCCTAAAATCAGCAAGAGATAAGCAACAGGTTACCTACAAAGGAAACCCCATAGGCTCTCAGCTGACTTCTCACAAGAAACACTACAGGCCAGAAGGGAATGGTATGAAGTAATCAAGGTCATGAAAAACAAGGATCTGAATCCAAGACTACTCTACCCAGCAAGGCTATCATTCAAAATGGAAGGTCAAATAAAGAGCTCCCCAGACTAGAAAAAGGCTAAGGGAATACATTATCACCAAACCAGCACTGCAAGAAATGTTAAAAGGATTGCTGTAATTAGCAGTAGAAATGTGAAAAAAAATAGAACCACACTAAACAAAAATGGCAATAAATAAGTACATATCAATGATCACCTTAATGTAAATGGATTGAATGCTCCCCTAAAAAGACAAAGAGTAGCTGATTGGATAAGAAAGCATGACTCGTCTATATGTTGTTTACAAGAGACCCACCTCACAACAATAGACTGAAAGTGAAGGGATGGAAAAAAATCTTCCAAGCAAACGGAAAGGAAAACAAAGTTGTGGTAGCAATACTCATATCTGATAAAATAGACTTCAATATGAAGGCCATAATGAGAAACAAAGAAAGTCACTGTATAATATTGAAAGGATCTATCAAACAGGAAGATAAAACCTTGATGAACACATATGCACCCAATATAGGAGCACCAAAATGTATTAAAAATCTTCTGTAGGACTTCAAAGGAGAAATCGATAGCAATACAATCACAGCAAGAAACTTCAACACCCCGCTGACATCACTGGATAAATCGTCTAGAAAAAAAATTACCAAGGAAACAGAGACTCTAAATAAAGCACTAGACCAAATGGATTTACTAGATGTCTACAGAGAATTACACCCTAAACTACAGAATTCACATTCTTCTCAAGTGCACATGGGACATTCTCCAAGATAGACCACATGATAGGGGACAAACTAAGGCTCTAGAAGTTCAAGAAGACTGAAATCATATCAAGCATCTTCTAAGATCACAATGGCATGAAACTAGAAATCAATTGAAAGAAGAACATACAAAGATATTTCAACACATGGAAGCTAAATAGCATGTTATTAAACAATGAATGGGTCACTGAGGAGATCAAGGAAGAAATCAAAAACTTCATGGAAACCAATGAAAATGAAGACACAATAACACAAAATCTATGGGATGCAGCGAAAGCAGTTCTGAGAGTGAAGTTCATAGCACTTCAGGCCTACCTCAAAAAAGGAGAAAAATCTCTAATCAAATATATAACCTCACAACTTAAAAAACTAGAGAGCAAACAAAAAGAGAACCTCAGAGCAAGCAGAAAGAAGGAAATAGTAAAGATTAGAGCAGAAATACATGATATAGAGATAAAAAAAAATAAAAAAAACAATTCAAAAGACCAATGAAACCAAGACATTCATCTTTGAAAAAATAAACAAGATTCATGGACCTTTAGCTAGACTCACCAAGAAACAAAGAGAGAGAACCCAAATACACAAAATCAGAAATGAAACAGGAGAAGTAACAACTGACACCACAGAAATAGAAAAGATCGTTAATGACTACTATGAAAAATTATATGGCAGCAAATTCGACAATCTAAGCGAAATGGTCAAATTTCTAGAAACACTTAGTCTCCTAAAACTGGACCAGGAAGAGATAGAAAACTTGAACAGACCAATATCAAGAGAAGAAATTGAAGATGTAATCAAGTCTCTCCCAATAAACAAAAGCCCTGGCCCGGAAATCTTCACGGGGGAGTTTTAGCAAACATTGAAAGAATGTTAGTTAACATCCATTTTCCTCAAACCTTTTCAAGAAATTCACAAGAAGGAAGACTTCCAAACTCGTTTTAGGAAGCCAGCATAATTCTAATTCCAAAACCAGCAAAAGAGACTGCAAGAAAAGAAAACTACAGGCCAATATCCCTCATGAACATAGATGCCAAAATCCTGAACAAAATACTAGCAAGTCGGCTCCAGCAATACACCAGAAAAATTATCCAACATGACCCAGTGGGATTCATCCCAGGGATGCAAGGCTGGTACAATATTTGCAAATCAATGAACGTGATACACCACATAAATAAAATGAAGACTAGAACCACATGGTCATATCAGTAGATGCTGCAAAAGCCTTCGACAAGATCCAGCATCCATTTCTGATAAAAACACCGAACAATGTGGGAATAGAGGGATCATATCTTGACATAATAAAGGCCATATATGAAAAACCTACAGCCAACATCATACTCAGTGGGCAAAAATTAAAGCATGTCCCTTAAGAACAGGAAAAGGGCAAGGTTGCCCACTTTCACCACTCTTGTTTAACATAATACTTGAAGTCTTAGCCACAGCAATCAGATAGGAAGAAAAAATAAAAGGGATCCAAATTGGAAAGGAGGAAGTGAAACTGTCATTATTTACAAATGACGTGATACTATACGTAGAAAACCCCAAAGACGCCATCAAAAATTTACTAGACTTAATAAATGAATTTGGTAAAGTAGCAGGATACAAAATTAACATCAAAAAATTGATGGCATTCCTATACACCATGGATGAACTCACAGAAAGAGAAACTAAGAAAACAATTCCATTTACCATTGCGGCAAAAAAATTAAGATACCTAGGAATAAACTTAACGAAAGAAGTAAAGGGCCTATTTGCAGAAAATTACAGGTCATTGATAAAAGAAATAGAGGAAGATATAAAAAATTGGAAGCACATACCCTGTTCATGGATTGGGAGAATTAACATCATTAAAATGTCCATATTACCCAAAGCAATCTATAGATACAATGCAATCCCCATCAAAATACCAGCGACACACTTCACAGTACTAGAACAAATACTTAAAAAGTTCATATGGAACCAAAAAAGACCTCAAATAACCACAGCAATCTTGAAAAGGAAGAACAAAGTTAGAGGGATCACATTACCAGATTTTAGCTTACACTAAAAAGCCACCGTAATCAAAACAACCTGGTACTGGCACAAGAACAGGCATATAGACCAGTGGACCAGAACAGAGAACCCAGAAATGGACCCAAGGCACTATGTTCAATTAATATTTGACAAAGGTGAAAAGAGCATACTTTGGAGTAAGGACAGCCTCTTTAATAAATGGTGTTGGGAAAAATTTTCAGCTATATGCACAAAAATAAAACTAGACCATCAATGTCCATGCTAGACAACAATAAACTCCAAATAGATAAAAGATTTAAATGTGACTCATGAATCCATAATAATCCTAGAAGAAACTGTAGGCAACAGAATTTCAAACATCATAGGCAGCAGAATTTTCACTGATACATCACCTAATGCAATAGAAACAAAGAAGAAAATGAACAGATGGGACTACATCAAAGTCAAAGATACAGTGAAAGATACAATCATCAAAATGGAAAGGCTACCCACTGTATGGGGGAGCATTATTGCCAATGGTATATCAGACAAGGGGTTAATTTGCAATATATATAGAGTGCTCATACAACTCCACAAAAGGAAGACAAAGAACCCATTTAAAAAATGGTCAGAGGAACTAAATAGACACCTCTCCAAACAGGACATACAAATTATTAAGAGACATATGAAGAAATGCTCATCATCACTAGTCATCAGAGAGATGCAAATTAAAACAACAATGAGGTATCACCTCACACCTGTCAGAATGGCTGCCACCATCAAATCATCGAATAACAAGTGTTGGCGAGGGTGTGGAGAAAAGGGGACCCTAGTACACTGCTGGTGGGAATGCAAACGGGTGCAGCCACTATGGAAAACAATATGGTGTTACCTCAGAAAATTAAAAATTGAACTTGCATTTGACCCAATGATCCCACGTCTAGGAATATACCCTAAGAAGCCTGAAACACCAATCACAAAGAATATATGTATCCCCATGATCATAGCAGCACTATTTACAATAGCCAAGATCTGGGAACAGCCCAAGTATCCATCAGTAGACCAATGGATAAAAAAGCAGCGGTACATATACACAATGGAGTACTACGCAGTTGTAAGAAAGAAAGATCTCTTTTCCTTTTAGACGACATGGATCGACCTGGAAAGTATTATCCTAAGTGAAACATGCCAAGCAGAGAAATACAAATATCACATGATCTCACTTATTTGTGGAATGTAATGAACATAACAGTCTGAAGAACGAGGTAGTCCCAGATACGTGGAAGTTGGTACAGACTGACAATCCCCTGAAGAGGGGGTGAAGGGAAGAGATAAACCACAGAAGTTATATGCATATATGTATGAATAATGGACATGGACAACAAAGGTCGGGACAGGGTGAGGGGGAAGGAGAAGTGGGTAAACATTGAGAGAAAAAGAAATAAAACATCTGTAACAAAAATAAATTAATTAATTTAAAATTAAAATAATGAAATAGAATAAAATAAAATAAAATAAAAAGCTTCTGCACTGCCAAAGAAACAACATCAAAACGGAAAGGCACCCCACTATATGAGAGACCATAATTGCCAATGATGCCTAAGATAAGGGTTTAATTTCCAAAATATATCGAGTGCTCACACAACTCAACAAAAGAAGACAAAGAACCCAATTTAAAAATGGGCAGAGGAGCTGAATAGACACCTCTCCAAACAGGACATACAAATGGCCAGCAGACATATGAAGAAATGCTCAACATCATTAATCATCAGAAAGATGCAAATGAAAGCAACAATGAGGTATCACCTCACACCTGTCAGAATTACCGTCATCAACAAATCATCTAACAAGTGTTGGCAAGCTTGTGTAGAAAAGGGGACTCTAGTACCCTGCTGGTGGGAATGCAGACTGGTGCATCCACTGTGGAAAACACTATGGTGTTACCTCATAAAGTTAAAAATTGAACTGCCATTTGACCCAGTGATCCCACTTCTAGGTATATACCCTAAGAAACCTAAAACACCAATCAGAAAATAATATAAGAAACCTTATGTTCACAGCACCACTATTTACAATAGCTAAGATCTGAAAACAACCCAAGTGTTCATCAGTTCATGAGTAGATTAAAAAGAGTGGGACATGTATACAATGTCATACAATGCAGCAGTAAGAAAGAAAGATCTCTTGTCCTTTGAAATGGCATGGAAGGACCTGGAGAGTATTATGCTCAGCGAAACAAGCCAAGTAAGAAAAACAAATATCACACCATCTCACTTATTTTTGGAATATAATGAACCAAACAAACTGATGAAAAAAATTAACCCAGAGACTTGGAGGTGGGGTACAGGTTGAGAAGCCTCAGAGGAGAGGGTGTTGTGGGGGAAGAGATAAACCACAGAACTTACATGTATGTATGCATGAACAATGATCACAGGCAACAAAGTTGGGAATGGGGTGTGGGGGAAGGAGGGTGTCAATGGGGGAAAAATGAAAAACATCTGTAACAAAAACAAATTAATAAATTAAAATAAAAAAAAGAATTTCTTGTTTGCTTGTTTATTTATAATTGTAGCATTATGTTCTGTATCCTCTACTGGACAAATAGGAGAAAGAAAAACTGAAAAAAAAAAAAAGATTGTAGGTAGTGTACAGCTTAGAAAAAATAAATTCCTTTAAAATCACTGCTATTGGCAACCAAATAAATAGATTGTTAAATCCTTAAAAATGAATAAGTAAATAAATAAGTAATAAAATATAATAAAGTCAATAAAGGAAAAAGAATTTTTTTTAAAAAAGCGATAATGACAGGTCTGGTCAGTGTGGCTCTGTGGATGAGCATCAACCCATGCACCAAGCGGTAACCAGTTTGACTTATGGTCAGGGCACCTGCCCAGGCTATGGGCCAAATCCTCAGTGGAGAGCATGCAGGAGGCAACCAATAATTGTTTTCTCTCATTGATGTTTCTGTCTCTTTTTCCCTGTCCCTTCTCTCTCTCTAAAACCAATAAAGAAAAAAGTGTTTTTTTTATTTACACTTTTTGTTACAAATGTTTCTCCTTTTCTTCCCCATTGGCACCTTCCTCCTCATCCCGCCATTCTGTTCCTGGCTTTTTTGTCCATGTCCATTGGTTATGCGTAGATGCATATAACTTCTGTAGTTTACCTCTTCCCTCCCACCACCACCCCCTCTTCTGACGGTTGTCAGTCTCTACCCTACTTCCATGTCTCTGGGTCAACCCTGTTCCTCAGACTGTTATGTTCATTATATTACACAAATAAGTGAGATCATGTGGTATTTGTCTTTTTCTGCTTGGCTTGTTTTGCTTAGGATAATACCTTCCAGGTACCTCCATGTTGTCTCAAAGGATAAGAGCTCTTTCTTCCTTACAGCTGCATAGTACTCCATTGTGTATATGTACCACAGCTTTTTTCTTCATTCATCTACTGATGGACATTTGGGCTGTTTCCAGATCTTAGCAATTGTAAATAGTGCTGCTATGAACATGGGGGTACATATATTCTTTCTGATTGGTGTTTCAGGCTTCTTAGGGTGTATTCCTAGAAGTGAGATCACTGGGTCAAATGGCAATTCAATTTTTTTTTTAGGTAACACCATATTGTTTTCCATAGTGGCTGCACCAGTCTGCATTCCTAAGAGCAATGTACTAGAGTCCCCTTTTCTTCACACCCTTGCCAACACTTGTTGTTTGATGATATGTTGATGGTGGCCATTCTGACAGGTGTGAGGTGATACCTCATTGTTCTTTTAATTTGCATCTCTCTGACGATTAGTGATGTTGAGCATTTCTTCATATGTCTCTTGGCCATTTGTATGTCCTGTTTGGAGAGGTGTCTAGTTCTTTTGGCCATTTTTCATTGGGTTCTTTGTCTTTTTTTGTTGAGCTGTATGAGCACTCTATGTATTTTGGAAATTAACCCCTTATCTAATGTATCATTGGCAATTATGCTCTACCTTAGAGTGGGTTCCCTTTCCATTTTGATGTTTATGCAGAAGCTTTTAGCTTGATGTAGTCCCAAGTGTTCATTTTTGTCCTTTGTTTCTGTTGTCTTAGTGATGTAATCAGAAAAAATTATGCTGTGTATTATGTACGAAATTTTGTTGCCTACATTTTCTTCTACGATTTTTATGGATTCATGGGTCACATTTAAATCTTTTATACATTTTGAGTTTATTCTTGTGTATGGTGATAAAATATATTTTCTAAAAATAAATAATAACAGAAAACTTCTAAAAGTGACAAAGGAAAATGTCATATAAGTCCAGGAAACACATAGAGTTTCACTCAAGATGAACCCCAAAATCCACACGGGGGCATATCACAATTAAACTGGCAAATATCAGCCAGGCAGGTATGGCACCGCGGATTGAGCATAGTCACTTGGACTGAGAAGTCTGGGTTCAATTTGTGGTCAGGGCACATTCCTAGGTCTGGGGTTTGATCCCTAGTGGAAGTCATGCAGGAGACATCTGATCAATATTTCTCTCTCAGATCTATGTTTCTATCTCTTTTCTCCTTTCCTCTCTCTCTAAAAACATCAATAAAAACATTTTTAAAATATGACCTATATATATGTTGTCAACAAGTGACCCCACCAAGAACAAAAGACTCACACAGGATGAAAGTGAAGGGATAGAAAAAAAATTTTCAAGGCAAATGAAAACATACAAAAATCTAGGGTAGTAATACTAACATCTGGTCAAATAAACTTCAAAATGGAGTCCATAACCAGAGACAAATAGGACTACATAATATTAAAAGGATTGATCCAACAAGAGGATAAAGTCTGGCCAGTGTGGCTCAGTGTTTAAGTGTTGACCCATGCACCAAGAGGTTTCCAGTTTGCTTCACGGTCAGGATATATTTCCAGGTTATGGGCCAGGTCCTCAGGAGTGCATGCAAGAGACAGCCAGTCAATGTTCTCTCTCATTGATGTTTGTATCTCTCTCTCCCTCTCACTTACTCTCTCTCTAAATCAGTACAGAAAAAATAATTTTTTAAAAAAGAGGAGGGAGATGGCACCGGGCAGGACCAGAGGGAGGGTGAGTGGGGGAGAGAGTGACTTAGTGTGTGAGAGAGAGAGTGGACATGAAGGTGCATGACCAAACTCGTGCAGTGCAGAGATGTGGATCAGAAGGTTCCTGTGTTGTAGAAGGAAAGCAGCCAGCTACCATGGTAAGCACCTCTTCAGGGTGCTTCCCCCCGTGCTGAGGAGAGTTCTCACCATTTTGGAAGACCCCAGGTCTTCCCTCAGAGGAAGCAATAGGAGTTGCTAGGGCCCAGCAACTTGAGCCCACCAGTGCACCTGGCACCATTGGACCAGTGGACACCCTGTGTCCACACAGACCAGTACACAGTAGTGGAGCTGTAAAGGTGCCAGTTGTGGAGACCGCAAATAGCCTGGAGCCTAGCACCATCCCCCACAGTAGCAGCCCAGAGTCGAGATATGCCCCCAACAACAGAGGCTGAGGAACAGACATCCATCCCCAGGCAACAAAACACAGAGCAGCAGCAGAGAACCATCATCCAAAAATACAGCAAAGGCTGAGGAGTAGCTGAGCCCCTCTGAGCAGCAGCACTCCCCAACCTCCAGTGGTGAGACCTGGGGATCCACAGGAGCCTGTGCAACACAGCTGCCCACAAGAGTGGTGGAAACCTGGGGATCCATAGGGGTCTGTGTGACCCAGCACCCCACAAGTGCAGTGTGAAGGCAGGGATCCAGAAGGATCTGTGTGACCCATTAGCCCACAAGAGCAGTGCAGAGCCAGGGCTCCAGACAAACCTCTTTGACCCAGCAGCCCACAACAAAAGTGCGGAGCCAGGGCTCAAGATGTGCCAATGCAATCCAGCTCCCTATGGGATCAGCAGGAAGCAGGAGCTCCAAAGGGGCCTGTACAACCCAGCTACCCACAAGATCAGTGAAGAGCCAGGGCTCTAATAGGACCTGTGCAACACAGCTGCCCATGGGTCCAGATGGAAGCTGAGGTGAAAGAGAGCCCTGTGTGACCCAGCTGCCAAAGGTGTAAGCAGGGAGTGCAGCTCCAGCAGGGCCTGAGCAATACAGCTACAGGTGGCATTAGCAACCAGCTGGGAACAGAGTTTCAGAGCAGCCCAAGCAATCCAGCAGCAGCACCTACCAGGACATACCAATACCAGCCCCCAGTAGTCAGTCCTCCAAGATCCGCAGCAGCAAGAGGCGACTTGCAACAGAACAGTGTGGAAGACACAGTAGTCTTATTTGATATACAGTGAGCTTCCTTCTCATCCAAACATCTCTCACCAGATCTAGAGCTACTAGAAGACTAAAATGGGGAGACAAAGAAAGAATACCCAACAGAAAGAAAAAGAGGAATAACTAGAAAAAGAACTACAGGAAATGGAAGAAAGCAAATTGTCAGATAAAATATTCAAAGCAATGATTATAAGGGTGCTCAAACAATTTGGTGAGAACGACAAGCAAATTAATAAGAATTATGAAGAGTTCACTGGGATCTAATTCAGCTTAAAAAAAGAGGTAGAAACTATGCATAAAGAGGTAGAAGCTATGCATAAAAATCAAGAGAAAATAAAAAATGACAAGGCTGTTATAAAAATACCTTAGAAGAATTCAAAGGTAGATTAGAAGGAGGTGAAGACCGAGTCAGTGACTTAGAAGACAATATCTGTAACAAAAATTAATAAATTAATTAATTAAATAAAAAAATATGCAACCCTCAAAAACACATATAAGAGCACCAAAATACATAACAACAACAGCAACAACAAAAACTGCTAGAGGACCTTAAGGGAGAGATTCACAGAAATACAATCATAATAGTGGTCTTTCAGACCACTGACATCACTGGGTAGATCTTCTAGACAAAAAAATCAACAAGAAAACAGACTCTAAATGACATACTAGATCAGATAAATTTAATTGATATTTACAGGACATTTTACCCCAAAGCAGCAGAATATGCATTCTTCTCAAGTGCACATGGGGCATTACCAAAGATAGACCACATGTAAGAACACAGACTAACTCTTTTCAAGTTCAAGAAGATTGAAATGATATCAAGCATTTTTTGGGGTCAAAATATCATGAAATTGGAAGTCAATTAAAATAAACACACTCAAAATCATTGAAACACATGAAGGCTAAATAGCATGTTATTAAACAATAAATGCATTATCAAGGAGACCAAGAAAGAAATAAAATCTCTCTGGAAACTGATAGAAGTGAACACACAACAACACAAAATCAGTGGGGCACATTGAAAACAGTCCTGAGGGAGAAGTTCATAGAATTCCAGGCCTACCTCAAGAAACAAGAAACATTTTTAATAAATTAAGTAACCATACACCTTAAAAAATTAAAAAGACAACAAAAAGAAAATCACAGAGTTAGTAGGAGGAATAAAATAATAAACATCAGACTGGAAACAAATTAGAGACTAAAAAAAACAACACAAAAGATCAATGAAGCCTGGTCGGTGTGGCTCAGCAGATTGAGTGTCATCCCATGGACTGAGAGGTCCCAGTTCAATTCCCGATCAGGGAACATGCCCAGGTTGTGGGTTCAGTACCCAGTGGGTGGCATCCAGGAGGTAATCAATTGATGTTTCTCTCTCACATCGGTGTTTCCATCTCTCTCTCCCTTCCACTATCTCTAAAAAAAAAAAAAAAAAAAAAAAAAAAAAAAAAAAAAGAATGAAAGAAAGAAAGAAAAGAAAAAAAATCAATTAAAAATGTAAAAAAAAAAAATCAATGAAACCAAACTAACAAACAATTCTTTAAAAAAATAAACAAGCCTGGTCAGTGTGGCTCACTGGTTGACACTGACCCAGGCACCAAGAGGTTGCCGGTTAGATTCCCAGTCAGTGCTCATGCCCAGGTTGTGGGCCCAATACCCAGTGAGGGGCATTCAGGAGGAAGACAATCAATGTTCTCTCTCATCGATATTTCTGTATATATATTTCCGTTCCTCTCTCTGAAGTCAATGATGAAAAAAAAATATTTAAGAAAATAAATAAACAAATAAATTAACAAGCTTGATGAACCTTTAGCCAGACTAACCAAGAAACAAAGAGGACACAAATAAATAAAATAAAAAATGAAAAAGGAGAAGTAAAAACTGACACCAAAGAAATAAAAAAGGGCCCTGGCCAGTTTGGCTCAGCGGTTAGAGCGTCGGCCTGCGGTCCGGAGAGACCCGGGTTCGGTTCCCGCTAAGGGCATGTACTTTGGTTGCAGTTTGTCCCCGGCCCTGGTTGGTCGTGCGGGTGGCAGCCACTCGATGTGTCCCTTCACGTCGATGTTTCTCTCTCTCTCTCTTTCCTCTCTCTCCCTCCCACTCTATCTGTACAAAAAATGGAAAAATATCCTCGGGTGAGGATAAAAAAAATAAAAAAAAGAAATAAAAAAGGATTTTAAGAAAATATTATGAACAATTATATGCCAAAAAATTGGACAAACTGCATAAAATGGAGAAACTCCTAGAATCATACAAGCTTCCAAAATTCAACAAGGAAGAGTCAGAAAATATAACGAGAACTGATTCCAAAATGGTGGCAGAGTGAATGGAAGCTACATAGACCACCTCCAAGGGCCAAACTGGAATTACAACAAAAATAAAGAGAAGTCGTCAGGAAAGGCATCAGAAAAGCATATGAAGGACCACATAACCAGAAACACATACTCAATTCTGGTAGGCTGGGGGAGACATGAGAGGAGGGCTGGGAGCCCACAGTGGGCAGCGGCCTTAGCAGTGAGCAGCAGCCTTGGTTGGGAGCAGTGGCCTTGGCTGTGAGCGGCACCCTCAGGTTAAACTCCCAAGTGGCTCCACAGCACAGAGCTGGGACAGAGGCTAAAACAGCAGCAGCCTAGCCACTTAACTTGGGCTCCGGCAGAAAGAGGGCAGACTGGACTGGAACTGTGTGGGGTCACTCGGGATTTGGAGGGTGCTCAGAGCTTTTGCTGAGTTGCAGCCATGCAGGACTGTGGTAATCTTACTCCTTCCCAGGGCTCTGGGGAGAGGCTGCAGCCCCTTCCTCAGATTCAACCCCACCAGGTGGCCATTGAAATGCTAATTGGGGCCCATTAACAACCAGCATCTGCCCCACACTTCAGAAATCCTCTTACCCTGAGCACCTGAGGGAGTTTTCCATTCAACTGAGAAGTCAAGGTTCTTCAAATAACCACTACTGACAGCCTCCAGGCAAAAAGCTAGAGG
This sequence comes from Molossus molossus, assembly GCF_014108415.1. Classification (NCBI taxonomy): domain Eukaryota; kingdom Metazoa; phylum Chordata; class Mammalia; order Chiroptera; family Molossidae; genus Molossus; species Molossus molossus. The sequence continues at coordinate 86,104,993 of NW_023425355.1, read as the reverse complement.
ATAACTGTACCATTCCATGGGCTAGCAACATTAACCAGGAAAGTAAGACTTGACATGGTGTGTAAAGTGGGTCCTCCCTGGCTTATCCAAACACAGGAGAGGGAGCCACAAACAGCAGAATACCAATACCCACAGGCTCCAAAGCCCACTGTGATAGCCAAAATGGTGAAACACAGAAACAAAAGCCAAATGAAAGAACAAGAGACTTATAACAAAGAGGAGATAAATAAGGTGCAGTTAAGCAAGTTAACAGCACTAGAATTCAGAGCCATGATATTGAGGAAGTTCAACAGCATGTGTAAAGACATGAACACCATGAGTAAAGACATAGAAATGTTGAAAATCAACCAGATGGAAATTAAAAACCACCAAGAAGAAATGAAGAATGACATATCAGAAATAAAGAACATATTGGAAGGCCTAAATAGCAGAGTAGAGGAACCTGAGGACCAGATCAGTGAATTAGAAGATAGGGTAAAAAAAAATCAAACAATCAGAAAACCAAAAGGAAAAAAACAATTAAAAAACAAGTAGACAGCTTAAGAAAACTGTGGGACAACTGAAAATGTAATAACATTTGCATCATAGGATTCCCCGAAGAAGAAGAAAATGAGCAAGGGTTAGAGAATATATTTGAAGAAAAAGTGACAGAAAACTTCCCTACTTGGTGAAGGAAAAAGTTATTCAAGTTCAAAAAGCACAAAAAGCCTCAAGTAAGATGAACCAAAACAGGCCCACACTGAGAAACAAACTAATCAAAATGCCAAAAATTAAAGACAAAGAGCTAAGCAACAGGTTAACCACAAAGGAAACCCCACAAGGCTCTCAGCAGACTTCTTAACTGAAACACCGCAGGCCAAAAGAGAATGGCATGAGGTAATCAAGGTCATGAAAAACAAGGATCTGAGAGGGGGAAAAAAATGGCATCGGAGTGAAAGGAAACTACACAGACCATCTCCCAGGACCAAACTGGAATTACAACAAATATAAAGACAAATCATTAGCAAGGGGCAACCGAAAGGCAGCTTGGAGGACCACATAACCAGGGACACTGACTCAATCCTGGTAGGCTTGTGAGGATGCGAGAGGGGGCCGGGAGGCCACGGTCCACAGTGGCCTGGGCTGGGACCTGCTGGGGCCTCGGCTGGGACCAGCGGACTCGGCTGGAAGCTGTGCCCTTGGTGGGGTCCTGTGGCCTCGGCTGGGATGAGCAACTGCCTCGGCTGGGACCTGTGGCCGCCTCGGCTGGCTCCTGCAACCTAGGCTGGGTCCTGCGACCTCGGCTGGGTGCTATTCCTCGGCTGGGACCAGCAGACTTGGCTGGAAGCTGAACCCTCGGCTGGTTCCTGTGGCCTTGGCTGGGTGCTACACACTTGGCTGGGAGCTGCCGCAACCTCAGCCACCCTTAGCTGGGAGCAGAGTTCCACGGCACAGAGCGCAGACAGAGGCTAAATTGGCAGCAGCCACTCACCTTGGGCTCCTGCAGAGGGAGGGCAGATTGGACTGGAACTGTGAGGGGACACTCAGGGATTGGGAGGGTGCTCAGAGCTTTTGCTGAGTTGCAGCCACATAGGACAGTGGTCAACTTTTTCCTTCCCAGGGCTCTGGGGAGAGGCGGGGAATTCAACCACACCCGGTGGCTATTGAAATGCTAATTGAGGCCCACTAACAACGAGAATCTGCCCCACCTTCCGGAAATCCTCTTACACTGGGCACCTGAGGGAGTTTTCCAGTCAACACAAACCAGAGTTCTTCGGGTGACCTCTACTAATAGCCTCTAGGCTAAAAAGCTAGAGGATAACTACCATTCCCTGGGCTAGCAATTCTAACCAGGAAAGTTAAGACTTGAGAGTGGTGTATAAAATGGGTCCTCCCTGCCTCATCCAAACCAAGGAGAGGGAGCCACAAACAGCAGAACACCAACACCCACAGGGAAAACTTGGGACACTCCAAAGCCACTGTGATAGCAAAAATGGTGAAAAACAAAAACAAAAGCCACATGAAAGAAAACGAGACCTCTACCGAAGATGAGATGAATCAGGTGCATTTAAGCAATTTAAGAGAACTAGAATTCAAAGCCATGATCATGATAAAGCTCAACAGCATGGGTAAGGATGTGAGCACCATGACTAAAGACATAGATATATTGAAAATCAACCAGTTGGAAATTAAAAACCATGAAGAAGAAATGAAGAATGACATATCAGAAATAAAAAAAAAAAAAAGACACATTGGAAAGTCTAAAGAGCAGAGTAGAAGAAGCTGAGGACCGAATCAGTGAATTAAAAGATAGGGTAGAAAAAATCAAACATTCAGAAAAACAAAAGGAAAAAAATGTTTAAAAAGAGGAAAACAGCTTAAGAGAACTGTGGGACAACTGGAAACATAATAAAATCTGCACCATAGAAGTCCCCGAAGAAGAAGAAAATGAGCAATGGATAGAGAATATATTTGAAGAAATAGTGAGAGAAAACTTTCCTAATTTGGTGAAGGAAGAAGGTATTCAAGTTCAAGAAGCGAGAAGAGCCCCAAGTAAGAAGAACTTAAACCAGCCCACACCAAGACACATAGTAATCAAAGTGCCAAAATTAAAGACAAAGAGAGAATGCTAAAGGCAGCAAGAGATAAGCAACAGGTTATCTGTGGCCGCCTCGGCTGGCTCCTGCAACCTAGGCTGGGTCCTGCGACCTCGGCTGGGTGCTATTCCTCGGCTGGGACCAGCAGACTTGGCTGGAAGCTGAACCCCATAATGCTCTCAGCTGAATTCTCACAAGAAACACTACAGGCCAGAAGGGAATGGCATGAAGTAATCAAGGTCATGAAAAACAAGGATCTGAATCCAAGACTACTCTACCCAGCAAGGCTGTCATTCAAAATAGAAGGTCAAATAAAGAGCTTCTCAGTAAAAAAGGCTAAGAGAATACATTAGCACCAATCCAACACTGCAAGAAATGTTAAAATTACAATTTTAATTAGCAGGAGAAATAGGAACAAAAATAGAAGGACACTACACAAAAATGGCAATAAATAAGTACATATAAATAATCACCTTAAATGCAAATGGATTGAATGCTCCCATAAAAAGACACAGAGTAGCTGATTGGATAAAAAAGCATGACCCATCTATATGTTGTTTAAAAGAGACCCACCTCACAACAAAAGACACATAGGTTGAAAATGAAGGGATGAAAAAAAAAAAAAAAAACTTCCAAGCAAACGGAAAGGAAAAAAAAAAGCTAGGGGAGCAATACTCATATCTGATAAAATAGATTTCAAAATGAAGGCCATAACTAGAGACAAAGAAGGCCACTACATAATATTAAAAGGATCGATCCAACAGGAAGATATAACCTTAATAAACATATATGCACCCAATATAGAAGCACCAAAATATAGTAAAAATCTTCTGGAGGACTTCAAAGGAGAAATCCATGGCAATACAATCATAGCGAGGGACTTCAACACCCCGCTGACATCACTGGACAGATCCTCTAAACAAAAAATTAGCAAGAAAACAGAGACTCTAAACGAAGCATCAGAACAAATGGTTATAGTATTTATCTGCAGAGAATTACACCTCAAAACTACAGAATTCACATTCTTCTCAAGTGCACATGGGACATTCTCAAAAATAGACCACATGTTAGGGCACAAACTAAGTCTCTACAAGTTCAAGAAGGTTGAAATCATAGCAAGCATCTCCTAAGATTACAACGGCATGAAACTAGAAATAAATTGCAACAAGAACATGCAAAGACATTTGAACATATGGAAGCTAAATAGCATGTTATTAAACAACAAATGGCTGAATGAGGAGATCAAGGAAGACCTTAAAATTTTCCTTGAATCCAATAAAAATGAACACACAACAACACAAAACCTATGGGATACAGTGAAAGCAGTTCTGAGAGGAAAGTTCATAACACTACAGCTCTACCTCAAGAAGCAAGAAAAATTTCTAATGGACTACTTACCTCACCATTTGAAAAACAAGAAAACAATCAAAAAGAAAACCCCAGAGCAAGTAGAAGGAAGGAAATAGTAAAGATCAGAGCAGGAATAAATGACATAGAGACCAAAAAAACAATTCAAAGAATCAATAAAACAAAAATCTGGTTTTTCAAAAAGATAAACAAGATTGATGGACCCTTAGTTAGACTCACCAAGAAACAAAGAGAGAGAACCCAAATACACAAAATCAGAAATGATAGAGGAGAAGTAACAACTGATACCACAGAAATACAGAAGATCGTTAACAACTCCTACGAAAAATTGTATGGCAACAAATTCGACAATCTAAGTGAAATGGACAAATTTCTAGAAACACATAGTCTCCCAAAGCTGGACAGGGAAGAGATAGAAAACTTGAACAGACCAATGACAACAGAAGAAATTAAATATCTAATCAAGACTATTCCAGCAAACAAAAGCCCAGGCCCAGATAGTTTTATGGGGAGTTTTACCAAACGTTCAAAAAAGAGTTAACACCCATTCTCCTCAAACTATTTCAAAAATTCAAGAAGGAAGACTTCCAAACTGGTTTTATGAGGGCAGCGTGATTCTAATTGCAAAACCAGAAAAAGTCATTACAAAAAAAGAAAACTACAGACCAATATACCTGATGAACACAGACGCCAAAATACTGAACAAAATACTAGCACATCAGATCCAGTAACACATCAAAAAAATTATTCAACATGACCAAGTGGGATTCATCCCAGGGTTGCAAGGCTGGTACAACATTTGCAAATGAATAAATGTAATACACCACATAAACAAAATGATGATAAAAACCACATAGTCATATAAATAGACGCCAAAAATCTTTTGACAAAATCCAGCATCCATTTTGATTAAAAACGCTCAGCAGTGTAGGAATAGAGGGATCATATCTAGACATAATAAAGGCCATATATGAAAGACCTACAACCAATATCATACTCAGTGGGCAGAAACTAAAAGCATTTTCCTTAAGAACAGGAATAAGACAGTGATTCCCACTTTTGCCAGTCTTATTTAACATAGTGGTAGAAGTCTTAGCCACAGCAATCAGACAGGAAGAAAAAAGAAATGGAACCCAAATTGGAAAGGAGGAATTGAAACTGTCATTATTCGCAGATGACATGATACTATATGTAGAAAACCGCAAAGATTCAATCAAACATTTATAAGACTTAATAAATGAATTTGCAACTTAGCAGGATACAAAATTAACGTCAAGAAATCGATGGCATTCCTATACACCAATGATGAACTCACAGAAAGAGAAACTAAGAAAACAATCCCACTTACTATTGCGGCAAAATAACTTAAGATACCTAGGAATAATCTTAACCAAATAAATGAATGACCTATTCACAGAAAACTACCGGTCATGGAAAAAGAAATAGAGGAAGATATAAAAAAGTGGAAGCACATACCTTGTTAATTAATTGGAAGAATTAACATCATTAAAATGCCCATACTACCCAAAAGAATCTATAGATTCAACGCGATCCCCATCAAAATAGCATTGACATAGTTCACAGAACGAGAACAAATACTTAAAAGTTCATATGGAACCCAAAAGTCCTCGAATAGCCACAGCAATCTTGAAAAAGGAGAACAAAGATGGATGGATCACATTACCAGATTTCAGGTTATACTACAAAGCCACTGTAAACAAAACAGCCTGGTACTGGCACAAGAACAGGCATATATACCAGTGGAACAGAACAGAGAACCCAGAAATGTACCCATGGCAATACGCTCAATTAATATTTGACAAAGCTGGCATGAGCATACAGTGGGGTAAAGACAGCCTCTTTAATAAATGGTTTTGGAAAAATTGGACAGCTACATACAAAAAAATGAAACTAAACCATCAACTTACACCCTACACAAGAATAAACTCAAAATGGATAAAAGACTTAAATGTGACGCATGAATCCATAAAAATCTGAAAAGAAACTGTAGGCAACAAAATTTCAGACATTATACACAGCAGAATTTTCACTGATACATAACCTAAGGCAATAGAAACAAAGGAAAAAATGAACACATGGGACTACATCAAACTCAAAAGCTTCTGCACAGCGAAAGATACAATCATCAATATGGAAAGTCTACCCACTGTATGGGAGAGCATAATTGCCAATGATGTATTAGATAAGGGGTTAATTTCCAATAATATATAGTGTGCTCATACAACTCAAGAAAAGGAAAACAAAGAACTCAGTTAAAAGATGGGCAGAGGAACTAAATAGACACCTCTCCAAGCAGGACATACAAATGGCTAAGAGACATATGAAGAAATGCTCAACATCACTAATCATCAGAGAGATGCAAATTAAAACAACAATGAGGTATCACCTCACAACTGTCAGAATGGCCGCCATCAACGAATCATCCAACAAGTGTTGGCAAGGGTGTGGAGAAAAGGAGACTCTAGTACACTGCTGGTGGGAATGCAGACTGGTGCAGCACTATGGAAAACACTATGGTGTTGCCTCAAAAAATTTAACATTGAACTTCCATTTGACCCAGTGATCCCAGTTCTAAAAATATACCCTAAGAAGCCTGAAACACCAATCAGAAAGAATATTAGTACCCTCATGCTTTTAGCAGCACTATTTACTATGGCAAAGATCTGGAAACAACCCAAATGTCCATCAGTAGACAAATGGATAAAAAATCAGTGGTACATATACACAATGGAGTACTATGCAGCTGTAAGAAGTAAAGATCTCTTATTTTTTTAGATGACATGGAGGGACCTAGAAAGTGTCATCCTAAGCAAAACAAGCCAAACAAAGAAAGACAAAATCTTATGATCTCACTTATTTGTGGTATATAATGAACATAACAGTCTGAGGAATGGGATAGTTCCAGAGACGTGGAAGTGGGGTACAGATTGACAATTCCCAGAGGAGGGGGTGTGGGGGAAAGATAATCCACATAACTTATATACATGTATTCATGAACAAAGTACATGGACCACAAAGCTGGGAAGAGGGTTTAAAGGGAGGTTGAGGGGGGAATCAGTGGGAGGAAAAGGAGAAACATCTGTAACAAAAATAAATTAATTAATTTAAAAAGAGATAGAGAATATGAAGAGACCAATAACTACTAACAAAATAGAAGCAGTAATCAATATACTCCCAGCAAAGAAAAGGCTTGATCTGGGTGGCTTCCCAGGAGAGTTTTACCAACTATTCAAAGAAAAGTAACTTACTCTCCTCAAAATTTTTCAAAAAATTCAAAAGGAAGACTTCCAAGCTTTTTTCATGAAGTGAACATAATCCTAATTCAAAAACCATATGAAGACACAAGAACAAAAAATTACAGGCTAATATCACTGATGAACATAGATGCCAAAATCCTTATCAAAATATTAGCAAATCAGATTCAGCAATGTATTAAAAAATTACTCACCACAACCAAGTGGGATTTATACCAGGGGTGCAAGGCTGGCACAATATTCACAAATCAAAATGTGATACTATATAATATAAACAAAATAAAAGCAAAATTATATAATTATACCAATATCATATCAATTCATTTGACAAAATCCAGCGCTCATTTTTCATAAAAATGCTCAGCAAAATGGAAATAGAGGGATTATGCCACTACATAGTAAAGGCCACATATGAAAAATCTACAGCCAACATCATACTCAATGGGCAAAAACTACAACAATTCCCTCAAGGCATGTCCGCTTTCACCACTCTTATTTAATGTAGTATTGAAAGTCTTAGCCACATGTATCAGACAAGAATAAATAAATAAAAGGCATCCAAATTGGAAAGGAGAAATGCAACTGTCATTATTCGCAGATGACATCATACTATATACAGAGAACACCAAAGATTCTATATACAGAGAACACCAAAGATTCCACCAAAAATCTACTAGATTTATTACATGAATTTAGCAATTTAGCAGAATACAAAATTAACATCCAAAATTTATGCAATTTTATAAACCAATAATGAGCATTCAGAAAGAGAAACTAAAAATATCCCATTTATCATTGCAACAACAACAAAAAATTAAGATACCTAGGAATAAACTTAACCAAGAAAGTAAAAGATCTGTCCTCATAAAACTACAGGATATTGAAAAAATGAATATAGGAAGATATTTAAAAGTGGAAGCACATTTTATACTATGGATTGGAAGAATCAACATCATTAAAATGTCCATACTTCCCAAAACAATATAGATTCAATGCAATTCCTGAAAAAATAGCAATGGCGTATGTCACAGAGCTCGAACAAAAACCCCAAAAGTGTATATGGAAACAAAAAAGACCCCGAATAGCCAAAGCAATCTTGAAAAAGAACAGAGTTAGGGATCAAAATTCTAGATATCAAGTTATGCTGCAAAGCCACTGTAATCAAAACAGCCTGGCATTGGCACAAGAGCAGACATATAGATCAATGTAACGAAACAGAGAACCCACACATTGAACAAACATACTATGCTCAATTAATATCTGACAAAGGAGGAAAACGCATGCAAAAGTGTAAAGACAGTCTCTTGAATAAATGGTGTTGGGAAAATTGCAAAAAAATAAAATAAAACTAAACCACCAATTTACATCATACACCACAATAAACTAAAAATAGATAAAATACTTCAATGTAAGTTGTGAATCCATAAAAATCTTAAAAGAAAATGTAGGCAGCAAAATTGCATACATCACATGAATTAAAATGTTCACCTGTACATCACCTTGGGCAAGAGAAACAATAGAAAATAATAAATGGGACTATGTGAAACTAAAATCCTTCTGCACAGCAAAAGTAACCAGTATCAAAATGAAAACAATACCCACTCTATGTATCACCTCGCCAATGATACATCAGATAAGGAGTTAATTTCTAAAATATATAAAGTACTCATACAACTCAACACAAAGAAGACAAAGAATTCAATTAAAAAATGGGCAGAGGAACTGAATAGACAGTTATCCAAACAACACATACAAATGGCCAAGGGACAAGTACAAAAATACTCAACATCGCCAATCATCAGAGAGATGCAAATTAAAATGACTGAGGCATCACCTCCCACGTGCCAGAATGGCTACTATCTGCAAATCATCAAACAAGTGCTGGCAAGGATGTGGAGAAAAGGGGACTCTAGTACACTGCTGATGGGATTGTAGACATGTGAAGCCACTATAGAAAACAATATGGTATTTCCTCAAAAAATTAAAAATTAAACTGCCATTTGACCCAGTGATCCCACTTCTAGGAATATATCCTCAGAAATCTGAAACTCCAACCAGAAAGAATATATGCACTCCTGGGTTCACAGCAGTGCTATTCACAATAGCTAAGATCTGGAAACGGCCTAAATATTCATTAGTAGACAAGTTGGTATAAAAGCTGTGGTACGTTTACACAATGGTATACTATGCAGCTGTAAGAATGATCTTTTACTCTTTGAGATGGCACGGAAAGACCCAGATAGCATTATGTGAAGGAAGATAAGCCAGTTAGAGAAAGACAAGTACCCCATGAACTCTCTAATTTGTGGAATATAATGAACAAAATAAGCTGATGAACCAAATAGATCCAACGACACTGAAGTAGGGAACAGACTGGCAAAGCTTAGAGCAGTGGTTCTCAAGCTTCCTAATGCCACGACCCTTTAATACAGTTCCTTATGTCATGGTAACCCTCAACCATAAAATTATTTTTGTTTCTACTTCATAACTGTAATATTTCCATTGTTATGAATTGTAATGTAAATATCTGATATGCAGGATGTATTGTCATTGCTACAAATTGAACAGAATTAAAGCATAGTGATTAATCAAAAAACAATATGTAATTATATATTGTTAAATATTTTTCCTTATTACAAATAAATTAAATTTTGTCTTGAAGCATGGTGTAGCATGAGTAACAGTCTTTATAAAACAACAGTAAACTACATTGCTACATTTTGCAACAATATGCGCAAAACGCCAACCTCAGTGTGAAGGTTGAGATTGCTTCTTTCTAACCACATCAGAAATTCTCAGGGCAGTCTTTGCAAAGGCAAAATGAAGATAATCATCCACAACAAGTCTACTTCTGTATTTAGACTTGATAACCAACAAGCTAGAAAATGCTATTTCACAAAGATATGTTGTTGGAAATGGAAGAAGAAGGCATGACGCAGTCTCAGACAGAACAGGATATGTCTGCAAACACTTGATCCAGAATTTTGTAACTGGCATTGTAGAGAAATCTGTTCTCGCTGCATCACTGTTAATAAGTTCAATGAACTCCTCTTGTGCTGTCTCAGGAACATCTTCAACTTTGACTGTGAATGGGTTTCTGGCAAGTGCAAATAAGGTGTCACGTAGATTTGAAAAGTACAGTGAAATTTCATTTGCAAGCATGTACAAGTGTTCTTTCACAGAAATTATCATCGTAATTCTTTTATCTGGTTCAATGTCATGTTCCTCAAAGAAAGCAGACAAGGTAGGCAACATGTAAATTTTATTTTCATCCATTTCTTTTTATTTATTTTTTCCAAAGCTGAAGTTTCATTTGGAATGATCGGATCTTTTTAGACAAATCGAGGCATGTTGCATTTGGTCCTTGCAGTGATAAATTTAACTCATTCAAGATGGCAAAGATATCAACCCAAGTAAACTCTTTTCTGCAGTTCACTTTTATCGTAAAAAATGCTTCAAACTGTGGTCTTGCTCTCTGATTAAAAAATGTTCTGAGTTCCTCCCAAAGCTCAAAAACACGTTTTAAAATTATTCCTGTTGACAACCATCTCACCTCAGTGTGAAATAGCAGAGCATTGTTTGGTGCATCCAACTCATTGCACAGTTGTGAAAACAGTTGACTGTTTAAAGTGCTCGCCTTTCAGCTCAAGGGGCACCAGAGACATACAGGGAATAACTGAGCTGTTTGGCACTGGAGCGAGGGCTGGAGAGGGGGCTTTCTCCAGGACAAACGTGCTGTCAGAGGCCTTTGTTCCTTTGGTGAGCCCTTCCCTGGGGCCACAGACAGCCGCCATATCTGGGACTCCAGCAACCTGGCTCACACTGGTAGCCCAGCCCTGGTAACTCCCTGAGGCCCAGCCCCACCTCACCCAACTTTCAGGCCCACCCAAGCTGTTGCCAGTTGCTTAACCATAGGATTGTCCTGTCTTGGATCCTGCTTCAGGTTTTTCCTAAATTCTTTCAAACGAGCAGTATCTGGTCTCAGCTAGCCCCATACCGCTCATTAAGTAATACACGGAAAAAACACAGGCAGCAAAAATGAGGAGTCAAAGAAACAGGTCCCAGATGAAAGAACAGTACGAAACACCAAGAAAAGAACTAAGGGAAATGGAGATAAGCAACATAACAGATGCTGAGTTCAAAATACTGCTTATAAGAATGCTCAATGAACTTAGTGAGGGCCTCAAGAGCATAAAAAAAGGACCAGTCAGAAATTATTGATGCACAGTCAGAATTGAAGGAGGCATTAACTGAAATAAAGAATAATTTACACAGCTTCAATACTAGAGTACGTAAATCCAAGAAGCAAACCGTCGATTTGGAATATAAGGAAGCAAAAAATGCCCAATCAGAACAGCAAAAAGAAAAAAGAATCCAAAAAAAATGAGGATAGTGTAAGGAGCCTCTGGGACAACTTCAAGCATGCCAACATTCGCATCTTGGGGGTGCCAGAAGGAAAAGAGCGAGAACAATATATCGAAAACTTGTTTGAAACAATAATGGCAGAAAACTTTCCTAACTTGGTGAAGGAAACAGACATATAAGTCCAGGAAGCACAGAGAGTCCCAAACAAGATGAACCCCAAGAGGCCCACACCAAGACATATCATCATCAAAATGCCAAAGGTTCAAGACAAAGAGAAAATCTTAAAAGCAGCAAGAGAAAGGCAGCTAGTTACCTACATGGGAGTTCCCATAAGGCTGTCAGCTGATTTCTCAAAAGAAACTTTGCAGGCCAGAAGGGAGTGGCAAGAAATATTCAGAGTGATGAAAACCAAGAACCTACAACCAAGATTACTCTATCCTGCAAAGCTGTCATTTAGAATCGATGGCCATATAAAGAGTTTCCCAGACAAGAAAAAGTTAAAGAAGTTCATCACCACCAAACCGTTATTATATGAAATGATGAAGGGTTTTTTTGAAGAAAAAAATAAAATATATGAACAAAAAAAATGGCAATGAATACATATTTATCAACAATGGAATCTACAAACAAAATGAACAGGTAGATCAGAAACATTCTCATAGATACAGAGAACATTTTGTTGGTTTCCAGATGGGAGGGGGGTTGGGGGAATGGGTGAAAAAGGTGAAGGGATTAAGAAGTACAAATTCCTTGCTAGACTGACAAACCTCAAAGGGAAAGGGGTTGGGGGGTGGGAAGAAATAAACCAAAGAACTTATATGCATAACCAATGGACACAGACAATAATGTGGGAAAAGGCAGGAGGGGGGCGGAAGAGGGGGGAGGGGATCAATGGGGGGGAAATAGAATGTATCTGTAATACATTCTACATTCAACAATAAAAATTAAAATAAAATAAAATAAAAAATAAAGTGCTCGCCTTTACAAAATTGACAGAACTCATGACGCTTTTCATTACTTCTTGTAACTATTGTGGGAGCGACTTCGTTGCTAATATTTGCTGATGAATCATACAGTGAGTTCCAATGACTTTGGTGACTCATTCAGTACCAAATGCTGAAATTCAGATTGAAATCCTAGCATAGCTGGAGCACCATCTATGGCTAACACCACAAACCTTTTCTCAAGAGATCTTATGCTCTTTCAGAAATGAACCAACTGTGTCAAATACATCAGGTGCAGTAGTTGTTGTTTCAAGAGGTTGGCAAAAAATAAACTCATCTTGTTTAATTTTTTAATGTTTGGGTACTGACAGTGTCCTTTTTAATTTTTTTAATTTTAACTAATTAAGTTTTTGTTACAGATATTTCTCCTTTTTACCCCATTGACACCCTCCTCCCCCACCCTCACTGCCCTCTCCCCAGCTTTGTTGTCCATGTCCATTAGTCATGCATACATGCATATAAGTTCTGTGGTTTATCTTTCCTTCTTCTTCTGGGGATTGTAAGTCTACACCCTACTTCCACATCTCTGTGACCACCCTGTTCTTCAGACTGCTATGTTCATTATATTCCAAAAATAACTGAGATCATATGATACTTTTCTTCCTATGTTTGGCTTGTTTTGCTTAGGATAATACCTTCCAGGTCCCTCCATGTCATCTCAAAGGATGAGATCTTTCTTTCTTACATCTGCATAGTACTCCATTGTGTATATGTACCACCGCTTTTTTATTCATTCATCTACTCATGAACACTTGGGCTGTTTCCAGATCTTAGCTATTGTAAATAGTGCTGCTACAAACATGGGGTACATATTTTCTTCCTGGTCGGTGTTTCAGGCTTCTTAGGGTGTATTTATAGAAGTGGGAACACTGGATCAAATGGCAATTCAAGTTTTAATTTTTTGAGGTAACACCATAGTGTTTTCCAAAGTGGCTGGACCAGTCTGTATTCCCATCAGCAGTGCACTAGAGTCCCCTTTTCTCAACACCCTTGCCAACATTTGTTGTTTGATGATTTGTTGATGGCGGCCATTCTGACAGGTGTGAGGTGATACCTCATTGTTGTTTTAATTAGCATCTCTCTGATGATTAGTGATGTTGAGCATTTCTTCATATGTCTCTTAGCCATGCGTATGTCCTGTTTGGAGAGGTGCCTATTTAGTTCCTCTGCCCATTTTTTCTTTTTCTTTTTTTTTTTATTGATTAATTTTTGTTAAGATGATTCTCCTTTTCCCCCACTGATTCCACCCTCCCCCTCCCCTCCCTGCCCCTTCCCCAGATTGTTGTCCATGTCCACTGTTCATGCATACATGCGTATAAGTTCTGTGGTTCATCCCTCCCCCACCTCCCCAGTCCTTAGGGGATTGTCAGTACGTACCCCGCTTCCGCCTCTCTGAGACGACCCCATTCCTCAAACTGTTATCTTCATTATATTCCATAAATCAGTGAGATCATATGAAATTTGTCTTTCTCTGTTTGGCTTGTTTCACTTAGGATGATACATTCCAGGTCCCTCCATGTAGTCTCAAAGGATAAGAGATCTTTCTTTCTTACCGCTGCGTAGTACTCCATTGTGTATATGTACCACAGCTTTTTGATCCATTCGTCTACTGATGGGCACTGGGGCTATTTGCAGATCTTAGCAATTGTAAATACTGCTGCTACAAAGATGGGGGTACATACAGTCTTTCTTATTGGTATTTTATGCTTCTAAGGGTATATTCCTAGAAGTGGGATCACTGGGTCAAATGGAAGATCAATTTGTAATTTTTTGAGGTGACACCAAATTGTTTTCCATAGTGGCTGCACCAGTTTGCATTCCCACCAGCAGTGCACTAGAGTCCCCTTTTCTCCACACCCTCACCAACACTTGTTGTTTGATGATTTGTTGATGGCGGCCATGGTGACAGGTGTGAGGTGATACCTCATTGTTGTTTTGATTTGCATCTCTCTGATGATTAGTGATGATGAGCATTTCTTCATATGTTTCTTAGCCATTTGTATGTCCTGTTTGGAGAGGTGTCTATTTAGTTCCTCTGCCCATTTTTTAATTGGATTCTTTGTCTTCCTTTTGTGGAGTTGTATGAGCACTCTATATGTATTGGAAATTAACCCCTTATCTGATACATCATTGGTTATTATGCTCTCCCATACAGTGGGTAGCCTTTCCGTATTGATGATTGTATCTTTTGCTGTGCAGAAGCTTTTGAGTTTGAGGTAGTCCCATGTGTTCATTTTCTCCTTTTCTATTCCCTTAGGTGATGTGTCAGTAAAAATTCTGCTGCGTATGATGTCTGAGATTTTGTTGCCCACAGTCTCCTCTAGGATTTTTATGGATTCATGAGTTACATTTAAGTCTTTTATCCATTTTGAGTTTATTTTGGTGTAGGGTGTAAGTTGATGGTCTAGTTTCATTTTTTTGCATGTAGCTGTCCAATTTACCCAGCACCATTTATTAAAGAGGCTGTCCTTAGTCCACTGTATACTCTTGCCACCTTTGTCAAATATTAATTCAGCACATTGCCTTCGGTCCATTTCTGGGTTCTCTATTCTGTTCCACTGGTCTATATACCTGTTATTGTGCCAGTACCAGGCTGTTTTGATTACAGTGGTTTTGTAGTATAACCTGAAATCTGGTATTGTGATCCCTCCAACTTTGTTCTTCCATTTCAAGATTGCTGTGGCTATTCGAGGCCTTTTTTGGTTCCATATGAACTTTTGAAGTAATTGTTCTAATTCTGTGAAGTATGCCATTGGTATTTTGATGGGGATTGCTTTGAATCTATAGATTTCTTTGGGTAATATGGACATTGTAATGATGTTAATTCTCCCAATCCATGAACAGGGTATGTGCTTCCACGTTTTTATATCTTGCTCTATTTCTTTTATCAATGACCTGTAGCTTTCTGTGAATAGGTACTTTATTTCTTTGGTTAAGTTTATTCCTAGGTATCTTAATTTTTTTGCCGCAATGGTAAATGGGATTGTTTGCTTACTTTCTCTTTCTGTGAGTTCATCATTGGTGTATAAGAATGCCATCGATTTCTTGACATTAATTTTGTATGCTGCAACTTTCCCAAATTCATTTATTAAGTCTAGTAAACTTTTGGTGGAGTCTTTGGGGTTTTCTATGTACAGTATCATGTCATCTGCAAATAATGACAATTTCACTTCCTTCTTTCCAATTTGGTTCCTTTTATTTTTTCTTCCTGTCTGATTGCTGTGGTTAAGACTTCCAGTACTATGTTAAATAGGAGTGGCGAAAGTGGGCATCCTTGCCTTGTTCCTGTTCTTAAGGGAAATGCTTTTAGTTTTTGCCCATTGAGTATGATGTTGGCTGTAAGTCTTTCATATATGGCCTTTATTATGTCTAGATATGATCTCTCTATTCCCTCACTGCTGAGCGTTTTTATCAAAAATGCATGCTGGATTTTGTCGAAGGCTTTTTCAGCATCTATTGATATTATCATGTGATTTTTACTCTTCATTTTATTTATGTAGTGTATCACATTTATGGATTTGCGAATATTGTACCAGCCTTGCATCCCTGGGATGAATCCCACTTGGTCATGGTGAATAATTTTTTTGGTGTATTGCTGGATCCGATTTGCTAGTATTTTGTTCAGGATTTTGGCACATATGTTCATCAGGGATATTGACCTGTATTTTTCTTTCCTTGTTGTGTCTCTTTTTGGTTTTGGAATTAGAATTATGGTGGCTTCATAAAACGAGTTTGAAAGTCTTCTTTCTTCTTGAATTTTTTGAAATAGTCTGAGGAGAATGGGTATTAGTTCTTCTTTGAATGTTCGGTAAAACTCCCCCGTGAAGCCATCCGGGCCAGGGCTTTTGTTTGCTGGAAGAGTCTTGATTACATCTTCAATTTCTTCTGTTGTTATTGTTCTGTTCAAGTTTTCAATCTCTTCCTGATCCAGTTTTGGGAGACTATGTGTTTCTAGAAATTTGTCCATTTTGTTTATATTGTCAAATTTGTTGCTGTATAATTGTTCATAGTAGTTGTTAATGATCTTTTGTATTTCTGTGGTGTCAGTTGTTATCTCTCCTCTTTCATTTCTGATTTTATGTATTTGGGTTCTCTCTCTTTGTTTCTTGGTGAGTCTAGCTAAGGATCCATCAATCGTGTTTATCTTTCCGAAAAACCAGCTCTTTGTTTTATTGGTCCTCTGGATTGTTTTTTTGGTCTCTATGTCGTGTATTTCTGCTCTGATCCTTACTATTTCCTTCCTTCTACTTGCTCTGGGGTTTCCTTTTTGTTTACTCTCTAGTTCTTTAAGTTGTGAGGTTGGGTAGTCTATTAGATATTTTTCTTCTTTTTTGTGGTAGGCCTGTAGTGCTATGAACTTCCCCCTCAGAACTCCTTTTGCTGCATCCCATATATTTTGTATTGTTGTGTTCTCATTTTCATTGGTTTCCAGGAAGTTTTTGATTTCTTCCTTGATCTCCTCGGTGACCCATTCATTGTTTAATAACATTCTATTTAGCTTCCATATGTTAAAACGTCTTTGTATGTTCTTCTTGCAATTGATTTCTAGTTTCATACCATTGTGGTCTGAGAAGATGCTTGTTATAATTTCAATCTTCTTGAATTTGTAGAGACTTAGTTTGTGCCCTAACATGTGGTCTATCTTTGAGAATGTTCCATGTGCACTTGAGAAGAATGTGAATTCTGTAGTTTTGGGGTGTAGTTCTCTGTAGATATCTATTAAATCCATTTGGTCTAGTGCTTCATTTAGAGTTTCTGTTTCCTTGCTAATTTTCTGTCTAGAGGATCTATCCAGTGATTTGAGCGGGGTGTTGAAGTCCCCTGCTATGATTGTATTGCTATCGATTTCTCCTCTGAAATCCTCCAATAGTGTTTTAATATATTTTGGTGGTCCTATATTGGGTGCATATATGTTTATGAAGGTTATATCTTCCTGTTGGATAGATCCTTTCAATATTATGTAGTGGCCTTCTTTGTCTCTAGTTATGGCCTTCAATCTGAAGTCTATTTTCTCAGATATAAGTATTGCTACCCCAGCTTTTTTTTCTTTTCCATTTGCTTGAAATATTTTTTCCCATCCCTTTACTTTCAATTTATGTGAGTCTTTTGTTGTGAGGTGGGTCTCTTGTAACAGCATATAGATGAGTCATGCTTCTTATCCAATCAGCTACTCTGTGTCTCTTTATGGGAGCATTCAGTCCATTTACATTTAAGGTGATTATTGATATGTACTTATTTATTGCCATTTTTGTTTAGTGTGGTTCTATTTTCCTTCCCATTTCTCCTGGTAATTACAGCAGTCCTTCTAACATTTCTTGCAGTGCTGGTTTGGTGCTAATGTATTCCCTTAGCCTTGTTTTGTCTGAAAAGCTCTTTATTTGACCTTCTATTTTGAATGATAGCCTTGCTGGGTAGAGTTGTCTTGGATTCAGATCCTTGTTTTTCATGACCTTGTTTACTTCATGCCATTCCCTTCTAGCCTGTAGTGTTTCTTGTGAAAAGTCAGCTGAGAGCCTTATGGGGTTTCCTTTGTAGGTAACCTGTTGCTTATCTCTTGCTGTTTTTAGGATTCTCTCTTTGTCTTTAATTTTTGGCAGTTTGATTACTATGTGTCTTGGTGTGGGCCTGTTTGGGTTCTTCTTACTTGGGGCTCTCTGAGCTTCTTGAACTTGAATGCCTTCTTCCTTCACCAAATTAGGGAAGTTTTCTGTCACTATTTCTTCAAATATATTCTCTAGCCCTCGCTTACTCTCTTCTTCTTCAGGGACTCCTATGATACGAATATTATTCCGTTTCCAGTTGTCCCACAGTTCTCTTATGCTCTCTTCCTGTTTTTTAATAGTTTTTTTCCTTTTGGTTTTCTGATTGGTTGATTTCTTCTAGCCTGTCTTCTAATTCACTGATCCGGTCCCCATTTTCCCCTACTCTGCTTTTTAGACCTTCCAGTGTGTTTTTCATTTCTGATATGTCATTCTTCATTTTTTCCTGTTGGTTTTTCATTTCCAGCTGGTTTATTTTCAACATTTCTGTGTCTTTACTCATGTTACTCATGTCCTTACACATGCTGTTGAGCTTCCGCTACATCATGGCTCTAAATTCTAGTTCTGTTAACTTGCTTAACTGCACCTCATTTCTTTCATCTTCTGTAGTGGTCTCTTGTTCTTTCATTTGGCTTTTGTTTTTGTTTCTCACCATTTTGGTTATCACAGTGGGCTTTGGAGTCTGCCAAGTTTTCCCAGTGGGTGTTGGTGTTCTGCTGTTTGTGGCTCCCTCTCCTGGGTTTGGCCACACCAGGGAGGACCCACTTTCATCCCGCCAAGTCCCCTGTTCTCCGGGAGTCTGTGTGGCTCCAGCCGAGAGCTTAGCAGGCTACAGCGTTCCCAGGGCCTATGCAGGGTGGCAAGGGAGGCACTGGGAGTAATTTCCCACTGAGTTCCCTTGTCCCGCCGAGTCCTCTGGTGCCCGTGAGTCTGTGGGCCTCAGCCGAGAGTTTAGCAGGCTACAGAGTTCCCATGGCACATGCAGTGTGGCAAGGGAGATGGTAGAATTAACTTCCCGCCGAGATCCCTGGCCCAGCCGAGTCCCCTGGTCTTTGGGAGACTGTGTGGCTCCAGCCGAGAGCTTAGCAGGCTACAGAGTTCCCAGGGTCCATGCAGTGTCACAAGGGAGAGAGTAGGATTAATGTCCCGCCCAGTTCCCTGGTCCCGCTGAGTTCCCTGGGGCCCTCGAGGCTGTGCAGCTCCAGCGGAGTGTTTAGCAGGCTACAGAGTTCTCAGGGCCCATGCAGGGTGGCAAGGGAGGTGGTAGGATTAATTTCCCACCGAGTTACCTGGCCCAGCCGAGTCCCCTGATCTTCGGGAGACTGTGTGGCTCCAGCGGAGTGTTTAGCCGGCTACAGAGTTCCCATGGCCCATGCAGGGTGGCAAGGGAGACGGTACGTTTAACTTCCCGCCGAGTTCCCTGGTCCCGCCGAGTTCCCTGGGGCCTGCGAGTCTGTGTGGTTCCAGCGGAGTGTTTAGCTGGCTACAGAGTTCCCAGGGCCCGTGCAGGGTGGCAAGGGAGACGGTAGGTTTAACTTCCCGCCGAGTTCCCTGGTCCCGCCGTGTTCCCTGGGGCCCGCGAGTCTGTGTGGTTCCAGCGGAGTGTTTAGCCGGCTACAGAGTTCCCAGGGCCCGTGCAGGGTGGCAAGGGAGACGGTAGGTTTAACTTCCCGCCGAGTTCCCTGGTCCCGCCGTGTTCCCTGGGGCCCGCGAGTCTGTGTGGCTCCAGCGGAGTGTTTAGCCGGCTACAGAGTTCCCAGGGCCCGTGCAGGGTGGCAAGGGAGACGGTAGGTTTAACTTCCCGCCGAGTTCCCTGGTCCCGCCGTGTTCCCTGGGGCCCGCGAGTCTGTGTGGCTCCAGCGGAGTGTTTAGCCGGCTACAGAGTTCCCAGGGCCCATGCAGGGTGGCAAGGGAGACGGTAGGTTTAACTTCCCGCTGAGTTCCCTGGTCCCGCTGAGTTCTCTGGGGCCCGCGAGTCTGTGTGGCTCCAGCGGGGCGTTTAGCGGGCTACAGAGTTCTCAGGGCCCATGCAGGGTGGGAAGGGAGGCGGTAGCAGTAACTCCAGCCGAGTTCCCTGACCCCTGCCCAGGCCGCTGGGGACCCTGGGCTCTAGTTCCCCTCTTGTGTCTGCGTCTTCGCAAGCCTACCAGGATTGAGTAGGTGTTTCTGGTTAAGTGGTCCTCCAAGATGTCTTTTGGCTGCCCTTTCCTGACGATTTGCTTTTATTTTTGTTGTAAATGCAGTTTGGTCTTGGGAGATGGTCTTTGTTGCTCCATTCACTTTGCCGCCATTTTTCCGGTCTGCTCATTTTTTCAATTGGGTTCTTTGTCTTCCTTTTGTTGAGCTGCATGAGCACTCTATATATTCTGGAAACTAACCCCTTATCTGATGTATCATTGGCAATTATGCTCTTTTATAGAGTGGGTTGCCTTTCCATTTTGGTGGTTGTTTCTTTTGCTGTGCAGAAGCTTTTGAGTTTGATGTAGTCCCATATGTTCATTTCCTCCTTTGTTTCTATTACCTTAGGTAATATATCAGTAAAAATTCTGCTGCGTATGATATCTGAAATTTAGTTGTGTATATTTTCTTCTAGGATTTTTATGGATTCAAGAGTCACATTTAAGTCTTTTATCCATTTTGAGTTTATTCTTGTGTATGGTTTAGTTGATGGTCTAATTTCATTTTTTTTTTTGCATGTAGCTGTGCAATTGGACAGGTACATTCAAGAAACTCATCTTTAAAGTCACAACCATTAATATACGTCCCATAAACCGGTAACTGTGAACAGTTTGCAACCTCTGTAGATTCATCAAGCTGGATGATAAATATTGGAAGTGGAGCAGATTTAATTTCCTGGATTACCTCATCTAGAATATAAGCAGACATGTTATCTATTCTTCTGTGGACAGTGTCATTAGATAATGAAATTGCACTCAATTTCATAACAAATTTGTCTCCTATCATAACTCGAACAATGTGTTTTTGGCCACTGGCAACAGTAAACCCTCAGCAATGGTGTGAGGTTTCATAGCTCTTGTGATTCTGAGTGCCACCAAATATGAAGCTTCAATGCTGCTATATTTTGTTTGTGGTATTTGCCACCAGTGTTAAGTCTGGCTTTCTTGGTCCATCAGCTTTGCTTCTAAAATAGTTGGCATCCTTGCAGGCAAAACTCGGATGCTTGCTATCAAAATAGAGTTTTAGTTTGGCTTTATAGATTCGGCTGATAGAACTTCACAACAAATAACACATTGCAGTTTCTCATTTCCTGCTGTAATTATTGAGGTAAAACCATAATGTAAAAAATCCTCACTATATTTTGTTTTCTTAACATTCTTCTCTACACGATCCATTGTTGTGGGATGGTTTACTAATGAAATTAATATATAACAATAACTTTAATAATAGAAAAGCTGATACATGGCATAGTTTAGTCAATACAGTTCATTAAAGTTTCCTATAATTTACCATTCTCTGTGTTGTTGTTTTTTACATACCTGTTATTATCACAAGGGGGCAGTATTCACATCAACTACAGTTGAATATAAAAAACCAATCAGGCCCTGGCCGGTTTGGCTCAGCGGTTAGAGCGTCGGCCTGCGGTCCGGAGAGACCTGGGTTCGGTTCCCGCTAAGGGCACGTACTTCGGTTGCGGTTTGTCCCCGGCCCTGGTTGGTCGTGCGGGTAGCAGCCACTCGATGTGTCTCTTCACATCGATGTTTCTCTCTCTCTCTCCCTTCCTCTCTCTCCCTCCCACTCTATGTGTACAAAAAATGGAAAAATATCCTCGGGTGAGGATAAAAAATAAAAAAAAATAAAAAATAAAAAAAAAAACAATCAGCATTCAGATTAAGTTCCCATGGTATAGATATTTTTTTGTGTAGTAGTTGATGATTTTATAGTACTTGATTTTACATTTACCCAGTAATCATAATTCATGAAGTGTCATTTTACCTCCAATACTGCTGCCTTCAACACAGTAGCAGCTTTTTACAGAGTAGCTGCTTTCTACACAGTAGCTGCTCTCTTCACATGTGTGACTGGTCCACATAAGTACATTATGACACCAACTCCATCACATATGCCTGTATTTGTACAGGGGTGTATGTGATTGAGTTGGCAGGATGAAGTTATCACACTGGGTACTTGTATGTGGGCGTATCTGTATGTGGGTGTAACTGCATGTGGGCAGACCCACCTGGAGACGGAAGAGGAGCGGTGTCTGGGTTCCTACGTCTATCAGAAATGTGTGTTTTCCTGTGGTCTTATGTGACCCCTGTGAAAGGGTCGTTTGACCCCCAATGGGGTCATGACCTACAGGTTGAGAACCGCTGCCTTACAGGGAAGGTGTGGAAGAAGGAAAAATAAAACAAGAATTTACACGCATATATGAATAACCAGTGTTCACAGACAACATGGTGAGGAAGGCAGGGGGGACTGGAGCAGGGAGGAGGATGTCAATGGGGGAAAAGGGAGGAAATCTGTAATACGACAATAAAAATAATATACAAAATGTTGTACATATATACACTAGGATATTATCGGACCATTTAAGGAATGAAATCTGAGGTTATTGTATTAAGTTAAGTCAGAGAAAGACAAATACCGCATAATTAAATTTAATTGTTGAATCTAAAGAACAAAATACATGAGTAAGCAAAATAGAATTGGACTCGCAGATAAAGAGAACAGACTGATGGTTGTCAGAGGGGAGGGAGAATGGGTGACTGGATGCAAAAGGTGAAAGGATTGAGAATTACAGATTGAAAGTTACAAAATAGTCAAGGAGCTTGACCGTTGTGGTTCAGTGGTTGAGTATCGACCCATGAACCAAGAGGTCATCAATTCAACTCCAGGTCAGGGCACATGCCCAGGTTGTGAATCAAGTGGGGGGGCATGTAGGAGGCAGCCAATCAATGTTCTCTCTCATTGATATTTCTCTCCCTCTCCCTTTCTTTTTCTCTCTAAAATCAATAAAGAAAAAAGTTTTTTTAAGTATAAAAAATAGTCAAGGGCATATAAAGTACAACATAGGGAATATAATCAATAATATTGTAATAGTATGTATTGTGCCAGGTGGGTACTGGAAATATCAGGAGGACCACTTTGAAAGTATATGATAGGCTGACTACTAGCTATACAACTGAAACTAGTACAAAATAATATTGAATGTAAACTGGAGGAACTGGATACAAGAACTTTCTCAAGTGATGACAGGCTGGAATATCTGCTATGAACTCCACAAAAAGGAAAATTAAAAACAGTTATAATTCACTTTTAAAGTTGTACAACTTTTAAACTGTCAAAGAACAGAGATTAATATTTGAAGATTATTTTAGGAACAAAAATTCCATATTTTTGCATAAAATCAAACAAAGCAGGCTTCACATTGGATCTGATTTTCAAAATACTTCTTACAAACGGTTGCTAACATCTCTGTCTCTGTTGCAAGAAAGTTATTTTCACTTGAACTATATGGTACATTATTATAGGAATAACTGTAAATCATTCAACCTGTCTGTCACAGATCATACGTGGAAGAGAATATGTATATTGAAAATAAACTGACAAACTTCTTAGCGTTTACCCGTTTTTGAGTTAATTAATCCTGTCCCACACATTTCTGAGATCTGTCAACAATGTGCTTGATTAATCCATTTAATTACACGAATGGGGCATGTGTGTATGTGTTTGCTTAAAATGCCACTGTTAGCCCAGTCAGTATGGTTCAGTGGATTGAGCATTGCCCCATGGACTGACAGGTCTTGGTTTGATTCCCGGTCAGGGCCCATGCCTGGGTTGTGGGCTCAATCCCCAGTATGTGTGTGGGGGTGTGTATGCAGGAAACAGACGATTGATGCTTCTCTCTTACATCAATGTTTCTGTCTCTCTCTTATTCTCACTAAAAAATCAATAAAACATACTTAAAAATAAATAAATAAATAAAATGCCATTGTTATCAATACAAAGGAAACCATGCAATTTACTTAATGTTTTCACTTATAATAAAAATAAATACCTTTTTGAAGTATGTTTTTATTGATGTCAGAGAGAAGAAGGAAGACGGAGAATTAATAACATCTGATGAGAGGGAAATATCTGTCAGCTTTCTCCTGCATGTCCCCTACTGGGGATCAAGCCAGCAACCTAGGCATATACCCTGACTGGAACCGAACTGGCAACCTCCTGGTGCACGGGATGATGCTCAACCAACTGAGCCACACTGGCTAAGCAAACTAAATAATTTTAATCACATACAGAACCTAGATCTATTGGCCTTATTTTGCTCATTTGGTTATTAATGTTGAAAATAGATATTAACATTAGCAGCAAAAATTATATCTCATTTTCATTTTAATTAAGATTTACATGCATATACATCACCTTTGTATTCCACAAAGATGCTGCATTCATTAAGCAAGTGTTTTAATGACTGAAGTTGAATTTCAATTTCAGGATATCACTGACACACTTTTATTTCAGAAAAGCTTCATTATTTCTCTGTGCCTCATTTTATCCTTTGTGTGTGTGATCATATATTCCAGTTCTTTATACTCAGGTATTGTAATGGTTTATAATTACATATGTACCAGACAGAAGTTTAAGTTACAATAAATGAAAATATAAATATGATCATATCAATAATATGGGATATCTTATAAAATAAAATTGAGGTGTTTTTTTTTTTTTTTTTTTTTTCCAAAACATGGACAGGGCTAGTGATTCAACTCTTGCCCAGCCTAAGTTAGTCTAAACACACTTCTCTTGTAAGCAACTATTGTGTAACTGTATAATTGTAGAAGCAACTGTGTCAGAAATTGTACGCTAAAGTCTTTCGAAAGGCCTCATGTGTATTTAAAATTTAACACCCACTCAATGTAGCCCTAGAACAAATAATAAGATAATGAATATGAAACTGAAAAGGTCCCAGCAACATGTTCCCCCAGCAGAAAGGAACTGAAGTTTTCCCTCAAAGTCTTATTTCTGTTGCTATGTAGACACAGCATATGCCTGTTTTCATAAACAAGTGAGTTCATGCCCAGAAATCCCACTGCCATTTCATAATAAAAATTACCCAAGAAAATACACATAATGTGCAACTGTCCCTATCACCAGATGAACTGGAGATGAGAGCTGGTCTTCCTGTCCCACACAAATGCATGCACAGCCTAGTCAACTGTCTCTGTGATAGCTCACATAATTAAATATAGAGTGTTGTGCACCTGCAATCCTTAGAGAAGTGAAGAGTTTAGGTCCAGTAGGGGAACCCATGTTTCCTCTTGTCCTCAGGACCGGTGGCCAGCAAATAATAGACATGGCTTGATTATTTTGCATTAAAACATTTTGGGGCACACTTAGTACAACAACAATAGGGGAAGTTGTGGGAACCCAAAGGCAAGCTGAAAACCACTGGGGCCTAGGGAAGCCAGATGTGCATTCTTTTGCAGCCATCGGCAGAGAGGGAAAGCTTCCAGCTCACGGACAATATGGTGACAAATGCTTGCACTCTGATAGTTTGAGGTTCTCTTCTCCTGTTTATTACCCTGACCTGGCAATAGCATGGAGTCTGTAGCCTGTAGAAAGCTGAAGCAACTGGCAATAGTACGGCAGTGTTCGTGGAGAGACTGTGGCCTCTTTCACGGATGCAATGCCTTTACAACCTCAGCATAGGGGTGTCCCAGCGACAAATCCTTTGTACTCCCAGTCCCATTTATACACGGAATCCAAATACTCACAAAAATAAGAGTTTACAAAAGGGTCAAATTTGATTTGAAATATTCATGTGCAGTCCATGAGGACCCAACTGAGAAACTATGTGGTCATTTAGCCCCTGCTTTCCCACTGAGACAAATCCAAAAATTGTCTTTATCAGGTTTAGAAATCCCTGGAGGTACACACACACACACACACACACAGAGGAATATATAATTTGGTTCTGAAAATTTCTTAATGTATATGATAGAGAGGGAATGTATTTTTATACCAAACATGACCTCATATGAAATATGTTTCAGTGTTAATTCCTAAAATAAGACATACTCTATTTTTTTGCAGATTTTTTTAATAATTAATTTTTGTTACAGATGTTTCTCCTTTTCCCCCCACTGATATCCTAAACCTCCCTCCCTGCCCTTTCCCCAGTTTGTTGTCCACGTCCACTGTTCATGAATACATGCATATAAGTTCTGTTGTTTAACTCTCCCCCACAACCCCTCTTTTGGGGATTGTCAGTCTGTACCCACTTCCATGTCTCTGTGACTACCCCATTCCTCAGACTGTTATGTTCATTATATTCCACAAATAAGTGAGATCATATGAAACTTGTCTTTCGCTGTTTGGATTGTTTCAATTAGGATGATACTTTCCAGGTCCCTCCATGTAGTCTCAAAGGTAAGAGGTCTTTCTTTCATACAGCTGCATAGTACTCCATTGTGTATATGTACCACCGCTTTTTTATCCATTCGTCTACTGATGGACACTTGGCTGTTTCCAGATCTTAGCGATTGTAAATAGTGCTGCTACAAACATGGGGGTACATATATTCTTTCTGATTGGTGTTTTATACTTCTTAGGGTATATTCCTAGAAGTGGGATAACTGGGTCAATGGAAGTTCAATTTTTAATTTCTTGAGGTAACACCATATTGTTTTCTATAGTGGCGGCACCAGTCTGCATTCCCACCAGCAGTGCACTAGAGTCCCCTTTTCTCAACACCCTCCCCAACACTTGTTGTTTGATGATTTGTCGATGGCTGCCATTCTGACAGGTGTGACGTTGTACCTCATTGTTGTTTTCACTTGCATCTCTCTGATGATTAGTGATGATGAGCATTTCTTCATATGTTTCTTAGCCATTAGTATGTCCTGTTTGGAGAGGTATCTATTTAGTTCCTCTGCCCATTTTTTAATTGGATTCTTTGTCTCCCTTTTGTGGAGTTGTATGAGCACTCTATATGTATTGGAAATTAACCCCTTATCTGATATATCATTGGCAATTATGCTCTCCCATCCAGTGGGTAGCCTTTCCGTTTTGATGACTGTTTCTTTCACTGTGCAGAAACTTTTTAGATTGATGTAGTCCCATGTGTTCATTTTCTCCTTTGTTTCTATTGCCTGAGGTGATGTGTCAGTAAAAATTCTGCTGCATATGATGTCTGAAATTTTTTTGCCTACAGTCTCTTCTAGGATTTTTATGGATTCATGAGTTACATTTAAGTGTTTTATCCATTTTGAGTTTACTCTCGTGTAGGGTGTAAGTTGATGGTTTAGTTTCATTTTACTGCAAGTAGCTGTTTAATTATCCCAGCACCATTTATTAAAGAGGCTGTCCTTACTCCACTGTATATGCTCTTGCCACCTTTGTCAAATATTAAGCATATTGCCTTGGGTACATTTCTGAGTTCTCTGTTCTGTTCCACTGGTCTATATGCATGTTCTTAGGACAATACCAGGCTGTTTTAATTACAGTGGCTTTGTGGTATAACCTGAAATCTGGTATTGTAATCCCTCCAACTTTGTTTTTTCTTTTCAAGATTGCTGGGCTATTCGAGATCTTTTTTGGTTCCATATGAACTTTTGAAGTACTTGTTCTAATTCTGTGAAGTATGCCGGTGGTATTTTGATGGGGATTGCGTTGAATCTATAGATCGCTTTGGGTAATATGGCATTTTAATGATGTTAATTCTCCCAATCCATGAACAGGATACGTGCTTCCACTTTTTTATATCTTCCTCTATTTCTTTTTTCAATGACCTGTAGTTTTCTGCGAATAGGTCCTTTATTTCTTTGGTTAAGTTTATTCCTAAGTATCTTAATTTTTTTGCCGCAATGGTAAATTGTATTGTTTTCTTAGTTTCTCTTTCTGTGAATTCATCATTGGTGTATAAGAATGGCATCGATTTCTTGACATTAATTTTGTATCCTGCTACTTTGCCAAATTCATTTATTAAGTCTAGTAAACTTTTGATGGAGTATTGGGGGTTTTCTATATATAGTATCATGTCATCTGCATATAATGACAGTTTCACTTCCTACTTTCCAATTTGGATCCCTTTTATTTTTTTCTTCCTGTCTGATTGCTGTGGCTAAGACTTCCAGTACTATGTTAAATAGGAGAGGTGAAAGTGGGTATCCTTGCCTTGTTCCTGTTCTTAAGGGAAATGCTTTTAATTTTTGCCCATTGAGTATGATGTTGGCTATAGGTCTTTCATATGTGGCCTTAATTATGTCTAGACATGATCCCTCTATTCCCACACTGCTGAGTGTTTTTATCAGAAATGGATGCTGGATTTTATCAAAGGCTTTTTCAGCATCTATTGATATTATCACGTGGTTTTTATTATTCATTTTACTTATGTGGTGTATCACATTTATGCATTTGCGAATATTGTACCAGACTTGCATCCCTGGAATGAATTCCACTTCGTCATGGTGGATAATTTTTTTGGTGCATTGCTGGATCCGATTTGCTAGTACTTTGTTCAGGATTCTGAAGTGTATGTTCATCAGGGATATTGGCCTGTAGTTTTCTTTCTTTGTTGTGTCTTTTTCTAGTTTTGGAATGATAATTATGCTGGCTTCATAAAATGAGTTTGAAAGTCTTCCTTCTTCTTGAATTCTTTGAAAGAGTCTGAGGAAAATGGGTATTAGTTCTTCTTTGAATGTTCGGTAAAACTCCCCTGTGAAGCCATCCAGGCCTGGGCTTTTGTTTACTGGGAGAGTCTTGATTACATCTTCAATTTATTCTGTTGTTATTGGTCTGTTCAAGTTTTCTATCTCTTCCTGATCCAGTTTTAAGAGACTATGTGTTTCTAGAAATTTGTGCATTTCGCTTAGATTGTCGAATTTGTTGCCATATAATTGTTCATAGTACTTGTTAATGATCTTTTGTATTTCCGTGCCACACAGACTCGTGGGGACCAGGGGACTCTGCTGGAAGCTGCAGCCACCCTGGCAGTGTCCCGCTACCGCGGCTCAGTCCTGGGGCTTGTGCTGAGTGCAAAACCCTCTGCTGGTGCCGCAGCCGTGGCCATTGGCAGGAAGCAGCACTCTCGGGTTAAAAGTCCCAGGCGGCTCCACGATGCAGAGTATAGACAGAGGCTAAATTGGCAGCAGCTACTCACCTTGAGCTCCAGCAGAGGGAAGGCAGACTGCACTGGAACTGTGTGGGGACACTCGGGTTTTGGAGACTGCTAAGAGCTTTTGCTGAGTGCAGCCACGCAGGACTGTGGTCATTTTACTACTTCCCAGGGCCCCGGGGAGATTTAATCCCACCTAGTTGCCATTGAAATGCTACTTGAGGCCCATTAACAATCAGCAGCTGCCCCAACCTCGGGAAATCCTCTTACACTGAGCACCTGAGGAAGTTTTTCAGGCAACTCAGAAACCAAGGGACTTCAGGTGACCTCTACTAATAGCCTCCACGCAAAAAAAAAAAAAAAAAAAAAAAAAAAAAGCTAGAGGATAACTACCATTCCCTTGGCTAGCAACACTAACCAGAAAAGCTAAGACATGAAGGTGGTGCTTAAAGTGGGTCCTCCCTGGCTCATCCAAACGCAGGAGAGGGAACCACAAACAGCAGACCACCAAAACCCACAGGAAAAATTTAGCAGACTCCAAAGCCCACTGTGATAGCAAAAATGTAAAAAACAGAAACAAAAGCTAAATGAAAGAACATGAGACCTCTACAGAAGATGAAATAAATGAGGTGCAGTTAGGCAAGTTAACAGAACTAGAATTTAGAGCCATGGTGTTGAGGAAGCTCAACAGCATGTGTAAGGACATGAGCACCATGAGTAAAGACATAGAAATGTTGAAAATCAATTAGATGGAAATGAAAAACCAACAGGAAGAAATGAAGAATGACATATCAGAAATGAAAAACACATTGGAAGGTCTAAAAAGCAGAGGAGGGGAAGCTGACGACTGGATCAGTGAATCAGAAGACAGGCTAGAAAAAATCAACCACTCAGAAAACCAAAAGGAAAAAACAGAAAGACAGCTTAAGAGAACTGTGGGACAACTTGAAACAGAATAATATTCACCTCATAGGAGTCCCTGAAGAAGAAGAAAATAAGAAAGCGTTAGAGAATATATTCAAAGAAATAGTGACAGAAAACTTCCCTAATTTGGTGAAGGAAGGAGGCATTCAAGTTCAAGAAGCACAGAGAGTCCCAAGTAAGAAGAACACAAACAGGCCCACACCAAGACATAGTAATCAAACTGCCAAAAATTAAAGACAAAGAGAGAATCCTAAAAGCAGCAAGAAATAGGCAACTGTTTACCTACAAAGGAAACCCCATAGGCTCTCAGCTGACTTCTCACAAGAAACACTATAGGCTAGAAGGGAATGGTATGAAGTAATCAAGGTCATGAAAAACAAGGATCTGAATCCAAGACTACTCTACCCAGCAAGGCTATAATTCAAAATAGAAGGTCAAATAAAGAGCTTCCCAGACAAAAAAAGGCTAAGGGAATACACTAGCACCAAGCCAGCACTGCAAGAAATGTTAAAAGGGCTGCTGTAATTACTAGGAGAAATAGGAAGAAAAATAGAACCACACTAAACAAAAATGGCAATAAATAAGTACATGTCAATAATCACCTTAAATGTAAATGGACTGACTGCTCCCATAAAAAGACACAGAGTAGCTGATTGGATAAGAAAGCATGACTCATCTATATGTTGTTACAAGAGACCCACCTCACAACAAAATACTCACATAGATTGAAAGTGAAAGGATGGAAAAAATCTTCCAAGCAAACAGAAAAGAAAAAAAAGCTGGGGTAGCAATACTCATAAAGTAGATTTCAGAATGAAGGCCATAATTAGAGACAAAGAAGGCCACTACATAATATTGAAAGGACCTATCCAACAGGAAGATATAAGCTTGATTAACATATATGCACCCAATATAGGACCACCAACATATATTTAAAAACTTCTGGAGGACTTCAAAGGAGAAATCGATAGCAATACAATCATAGCAGGGGACTTCAACACCCCGCTGACATCACTGGATAAATCCTCTAGACCAAAAATTAGCAAGGAGACTCTAAATGAAGCACTAGACTAAATGGATTTATTAGATATCTACAAAGAACTACACCCAAAAACTACAGAATTCACATTCTTCTCAAGTGCACATGGGACATTGTCAAAGATAGAACCCATGTTAGGGCACAAACGAAGTCTCTACAACTTCAAGAAGATTGAAATTATATCAAGCATCTTCTCAGATCACAACGACATGACCCTAGAAATCAATTGCAAGAAGAACATACAAAGACATTTGAACACATGGAAGCTAAATAGCATGTTATTAAACAATGAATAGGTCGCCAAGGAGATCAAGGAAGAAATCAAAAACTTCCTGGAAACCAATGAAAATGAAGACACAACAACACAAAATCTATGGGATGCAGCGAAAGCAGTTCTGAGAAGGAAGTTCATAGCACTACAGGCCTACCTCAAAAAAGAAGAAAAATCTCTAATAGATTATCTAACTTCACAACTTAAAGAACTAGAGAGCAAACAAAAAGAAAACCCCAGGCAACATGATGGATATCAAAAACAAACAAACAGGAGACCGAAAAATGGCGGCGGAGTGAATGGAGCTACACAGACCGTCTCCCAGAACCAAACTGGAATTACAACTATAACACAGACAAATCGACGGGAAAATCCAACAGAAAAGCAGCTTGCGAGGACCATACAAGGAGGGACACTGACTCCATCCCGGTAGGCTTGCGAAGGCGCGAGACGGGGCTGGGAGCGCACGGTCGGCAGCTTGGCAGCGGCCTTAGCTATAAGCGGTGCCCGCGGGTTACACTTCCAGGCGGCCCCGCAGCGCAGCCGGGACAGAGGCTGAAACAGCCACAGCCACTCACCTTGGGCTCCGGCGGAGGGAGGGCGGACTGGACTGGAACTGTGTCGGGACACTCGGGGTTTGGCGGGCGCTCAGAGCTTTGGCTGAGTGCAGCTACTCAGGACGGTGGCCACATTGCTCCTTCCCAGGGCTCTGGGGAGAGGCAGCAGCCCCTCCCTCGGAGATCCAACCCCACCCTGTGGGCCATTGAAGTGCTAATTGAGGCTCACTAACAACCAGCATCTGCCCCACACTCCTGAAAGCCCCTTGGCTGAGCACCAGAGGGAGTTTTTCAATCAACTGACAACCCAAAACTGATCAATTAACCTAGACTGCTAGCCTCCAGGCAAAAAGCTAGAGGATAACAGTACGTTTCCTGGGCTGGCAACTTTAACCAGGAAATTAAGACTTGACAGTGGTGTTCAACGCGGGTCCTCCCTCGCTCATCTAAACACAGGAGAGGGAGCCACAAACAGCAGAACACCAACACCCACAGGGAGAACTTGACAGGCTCCAAAGCCCACAGTGATAGCTAAAATGGTGAAACACAGAAACAGAAGCCAAATGAAAGAGCAAGACACCTCCACCGAAGATGAGATCAATGTGGAGCAATTAGGCATGTTAACAGAGCTAGAATTCAGAGCCATGATCTTGAGGAAGCTGAACAGCATGAGTAAGGACATAGAGACACTGAAAATAAGCCAAATGGAAATTAAAAACCAACAAGAAGAGTTAAAAAATGACATATCCGAAATGAAAAACACATTGGAAGGTTTAAAAAGCAGAGTAGGGGAAGCTGAGGACCGGGTCAGTGAATTAGAAGACAGGCTAGAAAAAATCAACCAATCAGAAAAACAAAAGGAAAAAACTATTAAAAAACAGGAAGACAGCTTAAGAGAACTATGGGACAACTGGAAACGTAATAATATTCGCATCATAGGAGTCCCCGAAGAAGAAGAAAAGGAGCAAGGGATAGAGAATATATTCAAAAAAATAGTGAGAGAAAACTTCCCTAATTTGGTGAAGGAAGAAGGCATTCAAGTTCAAGAAGCACAGAGAGTCCCAAGTAAGAAGAACCCAAACAGGCCCACACCAAGACACATAGTAATTAAAATGCCACAAATTAAAGACAAAGAGAGAATCCTAAAAGCAGCAAGAGATAAGCAACAGGTTACCTACAAAGGAAACCCCATAAGGCTCTCAGCTGACTTCTCACAAGAAACACTACAGGCCAGAAGAGAATGGCATGAAGTAATCAAAGTCATGAAAAACAAGAATCTGAATCCAAGACTACTCTACCCTGCAAGGCTATCATTCAAAATAGAAGATCAAATAAAGAGCTTCCCAGACAAAAAAAAAGCTAAGGGAATACATTAGCACCAAACCAGCACTGCAAGAAATGTTAAAAGGACTGCTGTAATTAGCAGTAGAAATGGGAAGAAAAACAGAACCACACTAAACAAAAATGGCAATAAATAAGTACATATCAATAATCACCTTAAACGTAAATGGATTGAATGCTCCCATAAAGAGACACAGAGTAGCTGATTGGATAAGAAAGCATGACTCATCTATATGTTGTTTACTAGAGACCCACCTCTCAACAAAAGACTCACATCGGTTGAAAGTGAAGGGATGGAAAAAAGATCAAGGAAGAAATTAAAAACTTCCTGGAAACCAATGAAAATGAACACACAACAACACAAAATCTATGGGATGCAGCGAAAGCATTTCTGAGAGGGAAGTTCATAGCACTACAGGCCTACCTCAAAAAACAAGAAAAATTTCTAATTGACTGTCTAACCTCACAGCTTAAAAAATTAGAAAGCAAACAAAAAGAAAACCCCAGAGCAAGTAGAAGGAAGGAAATAGTAAAGATCAGAGCAGAAATAAATGACATAGAGACCAAAAAAACAATTCAAAGAATCAATGAAACAAAGAGCTGGTTTTTCGAAAAGATAAACAAGATAGATGGACCCTTAGCTAGACTCACCAAGAAACAAAGAGAGAGAACCCAAATACACAAAATCAGAAATGAAAGAGGAGAAGTAACAACCAACACCACGGAAATACAAAAGATCGTTAACAACTACTATGAACAACTATATGGCAACAAATTCGACAATCTCAGCGAAATGGACAAATTTCTAGAAACACACAGTCTCCCAAAACTATTCCCGGAAGAGATAGAAAACTTGAACAGACCAATAACAACTAAGGAAATTGAAGAGGTAATCAAGACTCTCCCAGCAAACAAAAGCCCAGGCCCAGATGGTTTCACAGGGGAGTTTTACCGAACATTCAAAAAAGAACTAACACCCATTCTCCTCAAACTATTTCAAAAAATTCAAGAAGAAGGATGACTTCCAACCACATTCTATGAGGCCAGCATAATTCTAATTCCAAAACCAGAAAAAGACACTACGAAGAAAGAAAACTACAGGCCAATATCCCTGATGAACATAGACGCCAAAATCCTGAACAAAATACTAGCAAATCGGATCCAGAAATACATCAAAAAAATTTTTCACCACGACCAAGTGTGATTCATTCCAGGGATGCAAGGCTGGTACAATATTCGCAAATCAATAAACGTGATACACCACATAAACAAAATGAAGAATAAAAACCACATGATCATATCAATAGATGCTGAAAAAGCATTCGACAAAATCCAGCATCCATTTCTGATAAAAACGCTCAGCAATGTAGGAATAGAGGGATCATATCTCAACATAATAAAGGCCATATATGAAAGACCTACAGCCAACATCATACTCAATGGACAGAAACTAAAAACATTTCCATTAAGAACAGGAACAAGACAGGGATGTCCACTTTCGCCACTCTTATTTAACATTGTACTGGAAGTCTTAGCCACAGCAATCAGACAGGAAGAAAAAATAAAAGGGATCCAAATGGAAAGGAGGAAGTGAAACTGTCATTATTTGCAGATGACATGATATTGTACATAGAAAACCCTAAAGACTCCATCAAAAATCTATTAGACTTAATAAATGAATTTGGCAAAGTAGCAGGATACAAAATTAACATCAAGAAATCGACGGCATTCTTGTACATCAATGATGAACTCACAGAAAGAGAAACTGAAAAAACAATCCCATTTACCATCGCTCCAAAAAATTACGATACCTAGGAATAAACTTAACCAAAAAAGTAAAGGACCTATTGGCAGAAAACTACAGGTCATTGAAAAACGAAATAGAGGAAGATATAAAAAAGTGGAAGCACATACCTTGTTCATGGATTGGAAGAATTAACATCATTAAAATGTCCATACTACCCAAAGCAATCTATAGATTCAATGCAATCCCCATCAAAATACCAACGACATATTTCATACAACTAGAACAAATACTTCAAAAGTTCATATGGAACCAAAAAAGACCCCGAATAGCCACAGCAATCTTGAAAAAGAAGAACAAAGTTGGAGGGTTCACAATACCAGATATCAGGTTATACTACAAAGCGACTGTAACCAAAACAGCCTGGTACTGGCACAAGAACAGGCATATAGACCAGTGGAACAGAACTGAAAACCCAGAAATGGACCCAAGGCAATACGCTCAATTAATATTTGACAAAGGTGGCAAGAGCATACAGTGGAGTAAAGACAGCCTCTTTAATAAATGGTGTTGGGAAAATTGGACAGCTACATACAAAAAAATGAAACTAGACCATCAACTTACACCATACACAAAAATAAACTCAAAATGGATAAAAGACTTAAATGTGACCCGTGAATCCATAAAAATTCTAGAAGAAAATGTAGGCAACAAAATTTCGGACATCATACGGAGCAGAATTTTCACTGATACATCACCTAAGGCAACAGAAATAAAGGAGAAAATGAACACATGGGACTACATCAAACTAAAAAGCTTCTGCACAACAAAAGAAACAATCATCAAAATGGAAAGGCAACCCACTGTATGGGAGAACATCATTGCCAATGATGTATCAGATAAGGGGTTAATTTCCAATATATACAGAGTGCTCATACAACTCCACAAAAGAAAGACAAAGAACCCAATAAAAAAATGGGCAGAGGAGCTGAATAGACACCTCTCCAAACAGGACATACAAATGGCCAAGGGACATATGAAGAAATGCTCAACATCACTAATCATCAGAGAGATGCAAATTAAAACAACAATGAGGTATCACCTCACACCTGTCAGAATGGCTGCCATCAACAAATCATCAAACAACAAGTGTTGGCGAGGGTGTGGAGAAAAGGGGACTCTAATACACTGCTGGTGGGAATGCAGACTGGTGCAGCCGCTATGGAAAACAATATGGTGCTACCTCAAAAAATTAAAAATTGAACTTCCATTTGACCCAGTGATCCCACTGCTGGGAATATACCCTAGGAAGCCTGAAACACCAATCAGAAAGAATATATGTACCCCCATGTTCATAGCAGCACTATTTACAATAGCTAAGATCTGGAAACAGCCCAAGTGTCCACCAGTAGACGAATGGATCAAAAAGCTGTGGTACATATACAGAATGGAATACTATGCAGCGGTAAGAAAGAAAGATCTCTTATCCTTTGAGAGAACATGGAGGGACCTGGAAAGTATTATCCTAAGTGAAAGAAGCCAAGCAGAGAAGGACAAATACCACATGATCTCACTTATATACGGAATATAATGAACATAACAGTCTGAGGAATACAGTAGACCCAGACACATGGAAGTGGGGCACAGACTGACATCCCTCAGAAGAGGGGATCGGGGGTGGGGGGGTGGGAAGAGATAAACCACAGAACTTATATGCATGTATGCATGACCAATGGACATGGACAACTAAGCCAGGTACAGGGTGGGGGGGGGGTTCCAATGGGGTAAAAAGGTAAAATATATGTACCAAAAAAATAAATAAAATAAAAAAATTAAAAAAAAAAAAGAAAAAAGAAAACCCCAGAGCAAGTAGAAGGAAGGAAATAGTAAAGATCAGAGCAAAAATAAATGACATAGAGACCAAAAAAACAATTCAAAGGATCAATAAAACAAAGAGCTGGTTTTTCGAAAAGATAAACAAGATTGATGGACCCACAGCTAGACACACCAAGAAACAAAGAGAGAGAACCCAAATACACAGAGTCAGGAATGAAAGAGATAACAACTGACACCACAGAAATATAAAAGATTGTTAAAAACTACTATGAACAATTATATGGCAACAAATTCGACAATCTAAGCGAAATGGACAAATTTCTAGAAACACATAGTCTCCCAAAACTGTATCAGGAGGAGATAGAAAACTTGAACAGTCCAATAACAACAGAAGAAATTGAAGATGTAATCAAGACTCTCCCAGCAAACAAAAGCCCAGGCCCGTATGGCTTCACCGGGGAGTTTTACCGAACATTCAAAGAACTAATACCCATTCTCCTCAGACTATTTCAAAAAATTCAAGAAGAAGGAAGACTTCCAAACTTATTTTATGAAGCCTGCATAATTGTCATTCCGAAACCAGAAAAAGACACAGCAAAGAAAGAAAACTACAGGCCAATATCCCTGATAAACATACACCTCAAAATCCTGAACAAAATACTAGCAAATCGGATCCAGCAATACACCAAAAAAATTATCCACCATAACCAAGTGGGATTCATCCCAGGGATGCAAGGCTGGTACAATATTCGCAAATCCATAAACGTGATATACCGCAGAAATAAAATGAAGAATAAAAACCACATGATAATATCAATAGATGCTGAAAAAGCCTTTGACAAAATCCAGCATCCATTTCTGATAAAAACGCTCAGCAATGTGGGAATAGAGGGATCATATCTAGACATAATAAAGGCCATATATGAAAGACTTACAGCCAACATCATAGTCAATGGGCAAAAACTAAAAGTATTTCCCTTAAGAACAGGAACAAGGCAAGGATAGCCACTTTCGCCACTCGTATTTAACATAGTACTGGAAGTCTTAGCCACAGCAATCAGACAGGAAGAAAAAATAAAAGGGATCCAAATTGGAACGGAGGAAGTGAAATTGTCATTATTTGCAGATGACATAATACTATACATAGAAAACCCCAAAGACTCCACCAAAAGTTTACTAGACTTAATAAATGAATTTGGCAAAGTAGCAGGATACAAAATTAATGTCAAGAAATCGATGGCATTCTTATACACCAATGATGAACTCACAGAAAGAGAAACTAAGCAAAAAATCCCATTTACCATTGCGGCAAAAAAATTAAGACCTAGGAATAAACTTAACCAAAGAAATAAAGGACCTATTCGCAGAAAACTACAGGTCATTGAAAAAAGAAAGAGGAAGATATAAAAAAGTGAAAGCACATACCCTGTTCATGCATTGGGAGAATTAACATCATTAAAATGTCCATATTACCCAAAGCAATCTATGGATTCAACGCAATCCCTATCAAAATACCAATGGCATACTTCACAGAATTTGAACAATTATTTCAAAAGTTCATATGGAACCAAAAAAAGGCCTCGAATAGCCACAGCAATCTCGAAAAAAAAAAAAAAAAAAAAAACAAATTTGGAGGGATTACAATACCAGATTTCAGGTTATACTACAAAGCCACTGTAATCAAAACAGCCTGGTACTGGCACAAGAATTAAATGAAAGTTCTGGTTAAGTGGAGTCAATTCCCAATTTAGTTAAAATGTATTCACAAATTAATTATACTGCATCCAGCCAATCCAGTGTTAAAGTCAATCAGAAGAGTCCTGTGACCTGGAGAACCCAATCAACCCAGCACAGAAACATGGAAGCCCAGTGCTCAACACCTAGAGCCCCCCTGGCACACTACGACTAAGGAATTCAGAACTTAACTTGACCTTCTCAGGCACTTCAGTTTGTTTATCCTTGGCAAAATATGTCTTTCTTATGAGAAGTGGGAGTGAGGATGATTTTTAAAAGCTTATTTTTAGAAATGCACAAGGGCTCTAAGAAAATAAAATGACTCTTAGAAAGCATTTTGATGAGTTAAATGTAAATGAATCAGAAACATGGATTACATTTCCTTCCAAACACACAGGGGTCTCATAATTAAAGTGGGAAGAAGAGATTGGGGCAGCACACACTTGGGTTTTCCTTAAATTCAAAAGCATTTGAAAACAGTTCTAGGCAAGTAGCAGGCCCAAAATACATCTTGAACATTATGGGATTTTATAAGTTTGAAAAATGTTGGATAGTTAAAGTTCTCTCTTTGAAACATCTCAGATGTAAGCTTGATTGAATCCCTTTAATTGCACAAGCATTTAGTGTCACTGGCATAAT
This sequence comes from Molossus molossus, assembly GCF_014108415.1. Lineage (NCBI taxonomy): Eukaryota > Metazoa > Chordata > Mammalia > Chiroptera > Molossidae > Molossus > Molossus molossus. The sequence goes on along the minus strand of NW_023425355.1, from coordinate 86,065,703 downwards.
TATTTTATTTTTTTAAAGGAGTGTTTAAAATTTTTAAAAATGGCATAATTTGTTTAGACAAAACAACCCTCAACCAGACAAAAAGGCTAACAGAATAAGAAAGGTTGTTTGTATATATAGAGGAGGTAGGTGGAATAGGATATCAAAACAATGAATCTTAACAGTTCATGCCTGTCCACTGTGGCTCAGTGGATTAAGCATAGGCCCATGAACTAAGAGGTCCCAGTTTGATCCCCAGTCAGGGCACATGCGTGGGTTGCTGGCTCGATCCCCAGTAGGGGACATGCAGGAGGCAGTGGATCAATGTTTCTCTCTCACATCAATGTTTCTATTTCTCTAAACAATCAATAAAAACACATTTAAAAATAAATAAATAAAGAGTTGAAGTTTCACAAAAGTCTAGAATCTACAGCTAGCTTATGCTTTCTTTCATGTATGTATGGGTATATATATGTGTATATATGCATGTGTATATATGCCTGTGTACACACAGGTAAACATTATTATTGATTTATTTCTTTCAGTCTCAAAATGGCCCATTCTAATGTCATTAACTGATGCCACACAAATAGTATGTGTCCTAATGCATGGACACAAAGGATAGTTCAAATTCCTCTCTGAATTTTTAAGCTCTATTTTCCTTTTCTTTTCTTTTTAATTGTACTATATTCCACTTTATATTATTCTCATGTTGACATGAGTGGGAGACATTTACTACAGACCAAACTGAATTAAAAATTTCTGTGAGTTCACTAAGAATGTGCTTATAGACTCTAATATTTATCCCATAGTGTTATGAACAAAGAAGATGCCTAGGTTTTATTTTGAAAACACATAGAAAGTGAATGGATAAGAAGAAGGTAAATATACATTTGCCATAGTGAAAATGTTAACATCTCACTTCTGACCTGGGAATTAACTGATTTTTGTAAAAATAACCATGTCAATTACCAAATGGAATAAGATCACTGCACTAAGTCAGAAATTTAAGAATGAGGAGGTTTGGGAGAGTAGCCACTAGCTTCATTGCCTCTATTTATATAAGGTACCATTAAAGTGTCAATAGGAGGCAATATTAACTAATAGACTCAATTTGTTGAGCTTACAAATGAGCCAAGAAAAAATATTTAATGCTATATATACGTCAGTGATTCCCAAACCTTTTAATTAAAAATAAACAACGTCCTCCCTGGCCAGTTTGGCTCAGCGGTTGGTGTGTCGGCCTGTGGACCAGTGAATCTTGGGTTTGATGCCAATCAAGGGTATGTACCTTGGTTGCAGTTGGTCCCCAGCAGTAGTCAGGTGGTGGGGGAGGCAACCAGTCAATGTGGCTCTATCACATCAATGTTTCTCTCTGTTTCTCTCTCCTTCCCTCACTCCTACTTTATCTGATGATAAATAGAAAAGTATCCTAGGGTGAGGAATAAAAAATAAATAAAATTTGCCCTTGCTGGTTTTTCTCAGTGGTTAGAGCATCAGTCTGCAGACCAAAAGGTCATGGGTTCGATTTCTGGTCAAGTGCCCTTACCTGGGTTTCAGGTTAGATTCTCGGCCCAGATCTGGCCCTGTTGGAGGCAATCAATCGATATGTCTCTCTCACATCGATTTTTCCTTCTTTCTCTCTCCCTCTTCCCCTCCCTCCCTCCCACGCCATCTTAAAAAATCAAGGGAAAAATATCCTCAGGTGAGATTTAACAATAAATAAATAAATAATAAAATTTGGAATGTTGATGATATTTTATTGTTTGTTCTATTTTATGTTGTAATAATCTTCTTCCTGTTCTTTTTTCACATCCCCCCACCCAAAATCAGGCAAAATATTGTAAGCCATATATTTCTAATATTTAAAATAAACCTAATGTGATTTTATTTGAGCATTATTTTCTGGCCACTTCAAGCTTGAGATTCACAGCTAATGCTCAATACTGAAGCTCCTAAGGGATTTTAAAGCATCATAAAAACTCAGGAGTTGAAAAACTTCAAAGGTCATCAAGTTCAACCTTTGTCTAATGCTGGAATCCCCTCTACAACATTTCTGTAAGTGTCATCCTGTCTTAGCTTAAAGACAAGATATGCATACTCCTCTTCCTTCAACTCCACAAGGTAACCTCCACTGAAGTACAAAGTGACCAAACACCATGCACCACCCCTTCAAAACTCAGTCATATGTGGGGTCATTTCTTAGGGCAGAGATAGAGAACAGCTTATAAAGGTATCACCTGACAGTTAGTAAATGACTTATAGTCATGTATAACTTTTCTTGCAGAAGAGATAAACCATGCCAAAGAAGCATTACAAATACAACTGGCCACTGCCCAATTAAATACAATAAACGTCTTAAAACAAAGGCTGTCATCTGTCACCCACACTGATAATACAGGTAGCTCTCTGAAAAAGGATAGCTGGCTCTGTTTGGTCTTATTTGTAAAATCCATACTCCAGTGCCCAGACTAAAAGAAAACAAAATGGAATCTAAAGTCTCCTTAAGTGGCAATTCCTCCAAGTCAAGATGAGTCTCTAGTCTGGATTCCAAGCTAAATATTTATAAAAACTGTTTGGTAGCAAGAAAGTATTCACTTCAGGATACCCCAAATAATAGCTGTGACAATAATGTGTGAAAAAAAATTATTTTATAATTTTGAGTCCCTTTAGCAAAAAGAATCTATACTGTACAGCTGAATTCAGAAGTTTACAATAATTCATCAATAATGCATTTCAGAAAGTTATTTGTTGAATACTGACTAAAAGGTTGCAGTAATCAGCAATGCAGTGCAATGTCACAGGGGCTAGATTTTAACTTAGGAACCCCCTCATGCAACAGGTGAAAATAATGAGGACTAGACACTGGAGAAATTATGCAAGGCAGCATTGGGTCAGCCTAGCCTCCTGGCAGCCACAAAGAAAGCCATATGCCTTGTGCCATGAGTTTCAACATGAGTGATGACTCAAGCCCTTTCAGAATAGTGTCTTAGAAATGGTTTGCTGTGGCTCTGGCCAATCCTCTTTCTCATGCTGATTTCCTTCATATAAATCTTTTGCACGAATCAACCAGGGAAGCGGTACTGAAGGGTAGACTGAGTAGGACTGGGCAAGGAATATCAGTTTATGTCATCTTAGAGTCCATAATCCCTGAAAACAGAAGAACCTTCAAATATGACCTTGAGCACCTCAGAGAAACAATAAACTTTTGCCCAATTCTTATCCTACTTCAAGCATTTAATGGTCTGACTTCAGATCATTTTTGCAATCATGATATTCTCACTGACTGGCCCATGGTTGATGCCCACAATATATTTATGAATGAAGAAATGAGTGAGTGCCCTCTTCAGGAGACACAACACTTAGTATTTGACCCATTGCAAAGATTTGGCTTAAGTATAGATGCCAAGGAGAGTGTGACCACTCAAAGATGTAGTGTCAGGATGGAATGTTATTTATATCCGATCTCCATCTTGTAAGGTGAAGAGAAGGAATATCACAGCCAGAGGAAGAGGGGCTTTTTTTGGATGGTATCATCCAAGTAGTAGATTGTTCAGAGATGACCAGTGTGGAGCAACATCTTAAGAGATGTCTGAGGAGCTATCTTACATTGCAATGTTATAGAACCAGGGTTTAAATCCCAGTTTTGCTACTACCTACCAAGATGACAAGTGACTTAGCCTCCCTGGACCTCAATTTCTCCATCCTAAAAGTGGCAATAATAAACATGTCCACTATCTCACAGGGTTATTCAAATGTTTAAAAGAGTTTATGTACAGAAAGTGTTCAAAATAGTACCTAATATGCAGTAGCTGTTCAGGGCCATTGTTATCTCCCAAGTAGACCAATATGGCCACAGTGAGAGATATGCACAGTTTCCCAGGAGGCGTTAGGGTTCAACATTAGTTACTTGATCTCTGTAAAAGCTCCTGTTAGATTTCTATCTTTTGGGGTTCCTATATTATGGCAATTAAAAAAGAAGATATCCAGAGCAAGGTTTCCCTGGGCAAGAGCTGCTGAAGACCTGCTTATCAATGAAACTTCTAAAAAAGTTTGCATTGAGTAGGTGGAAAATCCCCCACCACTGCTCCGTCTACCCTAAAAATATAACTAGATTCTTCAGGGCACAGCCACTTTCCACCTGCACATTTAGACAGGGTCACTGTGAATCTCTCTAGGCAATTATCCATAAGCTGGGTTATTTTTTCCAGATGAATGGGAACACAGTGAACACAAAAGTGCTACCCTCAAAACCAGGAAGGGCTGATACATACTGAATAGATTATATTTATTCTGTGCAACCAAGGGCTGGAAGCTTCAGTGAGGCCCTTTTCATACATACAGTGAAGTTTGTATCAGAACTGTTCAAACAGATAGAAATTAGCTGCCTTGAGAGGTAGTTTGGTTTTCTTTCCACATTTTTTAGGACTGGCAGAAGCAGAGTAACAACTGGTGGGGACAGTGAAAGGGTTTAGCTTTGTCAAGAAGTTAGCCTATCGCTGATCTCCCTTAAGATCTGAAGTTTTAAGACTGAAGGAATGCTGGGATGTGGATCTGGAACATTTGGAGAACCAGACACATCATCTCTCCTCTTTACAATCATGCACTTCATGAAAAATGAGACACATTTACATTTATCAATTATCTGCATACCACTGAAGGTAGTTCACATTGATTAACGGAAACCACTCTTTTAAAAATAGTTTTATAGCTTTTATTATTCTTACATTTCAGTTTTTAAATGAAAGATTATGAAAAAAAATGTGGCTCAAAGAGAGCCTTAATTCTCCTTTAATAGTACTGATGATACAAAAGCTTCGTCATCCATTGTCTATTTATAAAAATCCATGCTTACTAATTAACACAGGAAATATAAACAAATTTGGCTTAATTTACCAAAGCAAGAGAGCTAGTATTTTCAGTGTCTTCCATTTCAATAAAAAGGAAGGTCTAATAATTTAACAATTTCATTGCAAGATGTCTTCTTGGATTTTTTTTAAATTGATGGGACATGAATGCCCATTAGCCACAACAAATTTGGACCTGAAATTTGGAATTCACTGAAACAGTTTGTAAGATAATAAAGGCTTCTGTCTCATGAATATATTATATATATATATATATATATATATATATATATATATATATATATATAATCTCTACCCCTCCCCCACCTTTTCCAATGAGGAAAAAGAGTAATTTCTCTATTACCACCATTTTTTTTTATCCTTACCCGAGGACATTTTTCCATTTTTTTTCATATAGAGTGTAAGGGAGAGAGAAGAAGAGAGAGAGAGAAACATCGACGTGAAAGGCACACATCAAGTGGCTGCCACCCGCATGACCAACCAGGGCCAGGGACAAACTGCAACCAAGGTATGTGCCCTTAGCAGGAACCGAACCTGGGTCTCTCTGGACTGCAGGCCGACGCTCTAACTGCTGAACCAAACCGGCCAAGGCTCTATTACCCTTTCAAGTAAACTTATGAAAAGTAAAAATTGCTTATTTTTCCTTTAAATAATGTTTCATTTTTTCCAATCTCCTCAGTCATTCATTGTAGGCTTCCTCATTCACTGAAACCTTTTAAACTTTTCTCTCATAAAATGTACAAATAGTCTTTAGGAGAAATTATTTAAATGGCTCCCAGAAAGCAGTGTTGTTTTTTTCTCTTTCAAACCATAGCTGAAAGTATCCCAGATCACTAATAAAAGGTAAACAAGTATGAAAATTTATCAATGTAACGGATAGGTTTTTAAGGAAGACAATGAAAAAGAACAATAATGTTCATGCTATGGGCTGTCTTTTTCTAAATACTATTAGACCTGCCCACAGAAGTGAATAAAATAATTACCACTCATCCACTTATAGGAATAAATGTCAGGAAATAAACAGAGCCATGGTCAGTGTGGCTCAGTTGGCTGAGCATTGTCCCGAGCACCTAAAGATCACTGGTTCACTTCCTGGTTAGAGCACATGCCCAGGTTAGGTTCCCAGTCAGGGTGCATATGGGAGGCAATCAATCAATGTTTATCTCTCACATCAATGTTTCTCTTTCTCTCTCTCTCCCCCTCTTCTTTCCTCTCTCTCTAAAATCAATAAAAACGTATTTTAAAAATATATAATAACAGAAAATGAAAGGGTATAGAATTAGAAGTAATATCAAGTTTCCCCCCAATGGCTGCTGAAGTCCAGCTGAGTTCCCAGCACACAGAGAGAGGTTATGAATTCACATGGAAGGCAGTAGCACAGTAAAGGATCAACATAATACAGGCCAAGTCAACTTGGAATTTTCCTACCCCCAACCACCGCTAAAATGCAGTATTATAATTGAAACTACTTCTTTTGAGAATAAATCAGAATTACTTCAGGAAATCCAGGTGCTGGAACATGTATAAGCAAACATGAATTCACAAATGACCATTTCATGACCTACCAGTCACTCCCACCCCACACATCCTACAACGTAAGTCCAAAATTCACAAGTGAGACAGCATGCTTACACACTTTCACAACATATAGGAAATAAAAAGAAATAAATGGAAAGATGAGACCAAAGAAAATGCCTGGCAAAATTGCCCTAACTTTGGTACTGCACTTTTTCTTCTTTTGTTTCTGTATGTTCAACATTTTGTTACCGGTATTTTACATGTGTGTGTGTGTGTTTATGGTTGTTGTTAAATGAATTTATGCCTATGAAATAAAAGTCATATAGCCCAGTCAGTATGCTCAGTGGTTGAGCATCAACCCATACGCCAAGAGGTCGCCAGTTTGATTCCCAGTCAGGTCACATGCCCAGATTGTGGGCCCGATCCCCAGATGGGAGCATGCAGGAAGTGGCCAATCAATGTTCTCTCTTATTGATGTTTTTATCTCTCTTTTTCTCTCTCTCTCTCCATTCCTCTCTCTCTAAAAATCAAGAAGAAAAATTTTTTAAAAAAGAAATAAAAGTCATATAAACCCTAAGAACCTGGACCATTTCTGTGAAGTCATGTAGGCACATTCATTTAGTAGTCTTCCACTTTCTAATTCTTATGAACAACAACAAAAATAATTAATTAATTAAAGTCCATGAACATTATTAATGGATTCTCTTCCCAACTTCTATCCCTGTAGCTGGGTGAGGCAGCTTAACTAAAACATCTCTGAGAAATGCCATGAGCCATGAAGTTTCTGACTTGTGGATCATTTATGATACTCCTGGGGAGGAGGCTTTGCCTATGAAAACCGAGGTCCAGCATCCCATAAGATTGTCATTATAAACAGGAATGTGCCAGACCAGGTGCCCTGGGGGTTGTCAAGCTTTGCAAAATCTTCCTCCCCCAAAAAACTCATAAATTTTGCAAAATATATTGTTTTTCCTTGAATTTTTATGATTATGTTCAATTTAGGGAAACTCACTCCATACATCATCATTTACCTTAGGTTTTAAGAGTTTTTTGATGTCCATAGTGCTCTATGAAGTTTTTACTAATCATGTTTTTCATATTAAGAATATAAAAGCACATATTTTCAGCCATACATGAATTTAACTCCCTTCCCCTTTCTACCTTTGGTATGTAACTGCAGGCTGAACAGATTTCAAAGTTTTTCTGTTGGGCAAACTCACCTCTGCATCTTCTATTAAGGCAATGAACTTAAATGAAAGATGGCAAAAACGGTGATCAGAGTGTAAAAGGTAGTCAGACCTTGGTACTGAAATTGAATTAGGAGGAATAACACTGTAAGGCTCAGAGGTATGTGCTCTCCTGGGCAAGGAAAAGACTCCATAACTCCATGGTCAAGAGGAGATGGTGGGTTGGAGTTGGGCACCTAGGCAAAGTTTGATGGTCACTCATATTTTAACTTGTTATAGTGAATTTTAGTGATTTTATTAAATTTACAGTAACAGAGATTTCAGGTCTGAAAATTTAACCAATCTTAAATTGGTTACCACTCAAAACTGATATCTTTCAGTTAACCATGTACTATGTGGGGGAATGTCTATAAACCCATTCGCCTGCCTCACTGTAGCTCTGGTAGTTCTTAATTCTACATCCAAATTAAATAATCTTTCTTATACACCACAGAAACCCAGAGGCAAGACAAGGGCCATATGATCCACTCTCATCTAATGAGATATGAAACAGGAGAGGTAAAGATCACACTCCATCTACAAACATTTAGGAGAGGAAAAAACTATAAATCTGTGTTAAATCAGATTATAAGAGGCAGACAAAATCACAACTTTAGTCAATTTGTCATTTATCCCAGGTGACTAATGTATTATTTGTATGAAGTGAAAACTGAGCTGTCAGAAACTATGAAATAAATCAAGTACCCTACTTTATGTAATTTTAACAGACATATCACATTAGGATTCTACTATGTATAGCTGTTGGTTAAAATCATTGACCAGTATCCTTATAAATCAATCAACTGAGGCAACACTGGTTCAGCTGTCATCATTTGCTACTAATCTACATTTAGAATTCACTTTAACTTTTCAAGCTTCATGAAATAGGTCCATCATATTTATGGTTTTTTCTTCAAAATATATGAGTAACTATGTTTGCATTAAAAAGCCTGTAATGTAAAGACGTGCCACTGGTTCCATTTTCCAATAGTATTATTGTGTGCACCGTCATTTCATTGTAATTGCTTGGTGAGATGTTAATCAGAGCCAATGATAATGGTCTTCATTCTTCTTGGTAGGAAGTTTTACTGTTAGAGTCAGAAGTTTTATCCTTTCACTGTTGAAGTATAAACTGTTATAAAACGTCAAAACTAATTAGCCAAAATATAGGTAATATTGATTAATTAACTTTTTATTTATTTATTTTTGTTACAGATGTTTCTCCTTTTATTGACACCTTCCTCCCAGCTCCCGCCCCCCCCCCTCCCCACTCACACACACACAGTATTGCTGTCTGAAGTTTGTCGGTCTGATTATCACTTTTATTACTCTGGGTCTATTTTGTACATCAGCTTATTTTGTTCATTACATTTCACACATAAGTGAGATCATGTGGTATTTGTCTTTTTCCAATTGGCTTATTTTGCTTAGCATAATACTCACCAAGTCCCTCCATGTTGTCTCAAAGGAAAAGAGATCTTTCTTAGAACTGCATAGTACTCCATTGTGTATATGTACCTCAGCTTTTGTATCCACTCATCTACTGATGGGCACTTGGCTGTTTCCAGATCTTAGCAATTGTAAATAGTGCTGCTATGAATATAGGTATGCATTTATTTTTTCTGATTGGTGTTTCAGGCTTCTTAGGGTATATTCTTAGAAGTGAGATCATTGGGTCAAATGGCAGTTCAATTTTTAATTTTTTGAGGAAACACCATATTGTTTCCATAGTGGCTGCACCAGTCTGCATTCCCACCATCAGTGCACTAGAGTCCCCTTTTCTCCACACCCTCGCCAACACTTGTTTAATGATTTGTTGATGGCAGCCATTCTGGTAGGTGTGAGGTGATACCTCATAGTTGTTTTAATTGGCATCTCTCTAATGATTAGTGATGTTGAGCATTTTTTTCATATGTCTCTTAGCCACACGTATGTCATGTTTGGAAAAGTGTCTATTCAGATTCATTGCCCATTTATAATTGTATTATTTTTCCTCTTTTCTTGAGTTGTATGAGTCCTTTATATATTTTGGGAATTAACCCCTTATCTGTTGTGTCATTAACAATTATGATCTCCCATACAGTGGGTTCCCTTTCCATTTTGATGTTTGGTTTTTTTGTGTTTTTTTTTGTTGTTGTTGTTATGCAAAAGTTTTTCAGTTTGTAGTAGTCCAATTTATTAGTTTTTTTCCCTTTGTTTCTCTTGCCCTAGGCAATGTATCAGTAAAAATTCTGCTGCATGTGATGTCTGAGATTTTTTCACCTACATTTTATTCCAGGATTCTTAAGGATTCACGAGTCATATTTAAGTATTTTATCTATTTTGTCTTCATTCTTGTGTGGGTGTAAGTTGGTGGTCTAATTTCATTTTTTTTTTTTTTTGCATATAGCTGTCCAATTTTCCCTACACCATTTATTAAAAATGCTGTCTTTACTCCATTGTATGCTCTTGTCACCTTTGTCAAATATTAATTGAGCATAATGCCTTGGGTCAATTTCTGGGTTCTCTGTTCTATTCCATTGATCTATATGACTGTTCTTGTGCTACTACCAGCCTGTTTTAATTACAATGGCCTTGGAGTATAACCTTATATCCGGTATTGTGATCCCTTTTACTTTATTCTTCTTTTTCAAATTGCTGTGGTTATTCAGGCTCTTTTTTGGTTCCATATAAACTTTTGGAATATTTGTTCTAGTTCTGTGAAATATATCATTACTATTTTAATGAGGACAGAAAAACAAAGAATTATAAGAAAGTACTATAAAGAATTATATGCCAACAAATTCAACAACCTGAGCGAAATAAACAAATTCTTAGAATCATACACTCTTACAAAACTCAACTAGGAAAAGTCAGAAAACCTGGACAGACTAAAAACAATTAAGGAAGTAGATGAAGTAATCAATAAACGACCATCAAACAAAATCCCTGGTCTGGACAGCTTCACAGGGGAGTTTTACCAAACATTCAAAGAAGAACTATCACCTATTCTCTCCAAACTATTCCAAAAATTCAGGAAGGAAGCCTTCCAAGCTCTTTTTATGAGGCCAGCATAATCCTAATCCCCAAACCAGAAAAAGACACTACAAAGAAGGAAAAGTATAGGCCAATATACCTGATAAACATAGATGCCCAAATCCTCAACAAAATTTTAGCAAACACAATCAAGCAATGTATTTTTAAAAATTATACACAACCAAGTGGTATTTATCCCAGGGATGCAAGGCTGGTACAATATTCACAAATAAATGAATGTGATACACCACATAAACAAAATGAAAGATAAAAACTATGTGATCATATCAATAAATGCTGAAAAGGCATTTGACAAAATCCAGCACCCATTTTTTATAAAACCTCTCAGCAAAGTGGGATTAGAAGGATATTATCTGAAAATAATAAAGGCCATACATATATGACAAACCTACAGCCAACATCATACTTAATGGGCAAAAACTGAAAGTATTTCCCTTAAGAACAGGAACAAGACAGGGGCGTCCACTTTCATCACTATTATTTAACATAATACCTGAACTCGTAGCCACAGCAATAAGACAAGAAGAAAAAATGAAAGGGATTCAAATCAAAAAGGAAGAAGTGAAACTGTCATTATTTGCAGATGGCATTATAGCGTACTCAGAAAACCCTAAAGACTCCATTAAAAAAATTATTAGATTTGCCCTGACCGGTTTTGCTCAGTGGTTAGAGCATTGGCCTGTGGACCAGAGAGTCCTGGGTTTGGTTCCCACTAAAGGCATGTACCTCAGTTTTGGTTTGTCCCCGGCCCTGGTTGGGGTCGTGTGAGTGGCGACCCCTCAATGTGTGTCTCTCACGTCGATGTTTCTCTCTCTCTTTTCCTCTCTCTCCCTCCCTCCTGCTCTATCTGAAGATAAATGCAAAAATGTCTTCAGGTGGGGATAAAAAAAGAAAAACTACTAGATTTAATAAATAAATTTGACAAAGTAGCAGGATACAAAATCAACATCCAGAAATTGTTGGCATTTTTTAAAATTTTATTTTTGTTACAGATGTTTCTCCTTTTTTACCCCATTGACACCCTCCTCCCCATTTGTAGGCATTTTTATACCAGTAATGTTCACACATAAAGATAAACAAACAAGAAAATCAATTTTACCATTGCAACAAAAAGTAGGATGTCTAGGAATAAACAACCAAAGAAGTAAAGGACCTGTTGGCAGAAAACTACAGGACATTGAAGAAAGAAATAGAGGAAAATATCAAAAAGTGGAAGCATATATACCTTGTTCATGGATTCGAAAAATTAACATCATTGATCGAATAAGTTTAGGGTACTCTCATCAGCAAAGAATCTCCCACAGGATTCCTGGCAAGCAAGATGCACATAAAAAGCATTTAATTTATAAACTTGTAATAAGTATGCCACCTCATGAACATATCTATTGAAGGTAATGCAACACACCTACCTGCATGTGACTGACCAATGCGATTTTAGGTCTTCTCTTAGACATCATTCTTGCACCTCTAAATGATCTCTTTATAAATTTCATTGCACAAAGTGTTAAGCAAGTTATCTTGTATCAATCTATTTATTCAACACAAAGTAAGCAAGCACCAACTGCGTGTCACAATTCTAAGCCCTACAGGTGCAGTGGCAAATAATATCCCCTCAAAATTTCTACCCTTGTTGAGCCTGTGTACTTGTCAAACTTGAATTCAGTTAGAATTTATAAACCTTCCCTCCAAGCACCAAATCTGGTGCTTAAACCAAAGAAGAGGGGAATGGTGAGTCTTTTGTTGGAGTAGATATTGGGTCACTTATAGCTCATAATTGTTTATGAATTTAAACACAATGCTTATTTAAGATAAGTAACAAAGGCCTCATCATCCCAGTCTAGTATAGAGCCTCAGGGCATGCAGGGCTTAACATTATTCTAGCATCTCACGTGGGTTATAATCATGGGTTAGCAGAGTAGCTAAGGATTCACATGACCTGTGTGTTAATAACATACTATCCACATGAATTTGGACAAGTCTCTGAACCCCTGACTCAGTTTGCCTGTGCTGTAAAATAAGTAATTCACATAACACAAATCATTCCCTGTCCTTTAGGAAAAGTTAGCTCTATTATTTTCACTTTTATTACTACTATGGCTTTTACTATAGCTTCTCAATTAGACTTAATATTTTGAAGACCTAGCACAGTGCTTGAATGAATTGAATAAATAAACAATGCTATACCCTAAAATGGCTGCATTAGGCTATTACTTTGAACCATAGTAGAAACACACACACACACACACACACACATACACACACACACAAATATGATCTCATGTACCAAAACAACTCAGGTTCATTGCAAGTATATTCAAGGTAGTATTGGAACACAGAGTGGGAGTCTATTAGTTTGGGGACAAAGGAGGCAGAAGGATTGTAGTTAGTATCTTCTCAGAGACAAAGATGAGATTTGAAGGATGAGCCAGACAAATAATTATTTGATGGCCAAACAATTAATCATAATCACAAGTGTAAACACTCATCAGATAGTACCAAGGCACCAACTCACTCATTAGGAAAAAGAAATGTAAAACATAAAGCATCAGTAAAAACCTTCCAGAAAAAAATGAGCTAATTATTTTTAAAAGGAGAAATAACAAATAAAAGAGAGATATTTCGGTCCATCTTAAAATTCACAATATGTGTTTCTTTGAAAACAGCCATTTTGCCGGGAAGTGAACCAATTTACTAATATTTGTTTCAATCGATTTAGAAAAGCAGAATTTTATTTGGTATTTCTTTTAAGAAGGTTTGCATAAATAGTTTCATAATTCAGATCGTCCAAATAGTTGTTAAGAGTTTTGTATTGTTAAGAGGTTGTCCCTCAGCAAATGTTTGTCAGTGTTAATTGAGAATACTACATTCACTCAACAAAACATAACTTCAGCAATTATGTGATGAATGTGAGCTACAATCAAACCACAACTCAGTGTCCAAAGTCAATTGTTTAATATTGAGTGTTGGTTGTTCCTGCTCTTTTACACAGTCTAAATTCCTGGTGTTCCATTTCCCTCTAGACTGTGCTAATAGCACTAAAAATGTTTCATGGTCCTTAATAAGGATTACTTCTCCTACTGTAGCTCATACTCTTCCTCTTTCTGTAATTCCTATTTTACTCACATTGGTGTCAATCATTTCCACAAATTCAGTTATATATTCCAAAGTCTAGTCAGTGAGGCCAGAGGTCATCTTTTACATTCCTTTAATATCCCCCTAAAAGTGACTGCTTAGCAATTGTTAGGAACAGAATAGGTACACAATGCAAAACGATCTTCATAGAGTTGACAATCACTGAACCCAGCTTTCTCAATTACTGACTGTATGTTCGTGGGCAAGGAACTTTCTTATCCTGGGTTTCAGTTTCCTCACGTGTACAATGGTTTGAGGAATTGATTAATGTCTACCCACAAAAGCCAAGCCTTTTGCCAGCAAATAAATAATGGCTAATTGATGAGACCTCTCCACGATTCCATGGCACATCATCAGAAACATCCATCACACTGGAATTTAATTTAGTTACTGTGGCTATGCTGACTTGGCATAAAAATAATCAGTCCTTTTGGAAAATTAATTTATTAAAAAATTAGTTGACTGACATCCTGGAGGTAGAAATAAAGACTCTGTGACTGTATTTTTTTTATTTTACATCAGATTGTTAGATCATTAGTACATATTGCCACAGTGAGAAGGTTAAACAGACCTCATAATACACTCTTTCTGGTTGGTTGATTTGATCAAACCATACTAGAGACTCAAATACCAAGAAGACATCAGGCTCCTAAGAAATTTTTTTCAATGATTTTTAAAACCAAGATTGCAATTTCAGCACCACTACAAGGTAAGTAGTTTTGTTCTTTTGTTTTGTTTTTTCTATAAAAAAATAAACCAATTCAATGCTATTTAGAGGACATATGTTGCCTACAAAACACAAAATGTGGACTGCAGAAATATGGTTTATTCAAAAACACCAAGTGATCCAGTATCTCTAACTGAGATATGGTTTTCACTGAAGATAGTAAACAATGCAGAGCACTATTATTCTGAAATTTAACAAACCAATCCATTCTTCATAGGATGGAAATAATGTTTTTCTTTTCATTTTCCAGCAAAAAATCAAACATTAAAAAAATAAACAGATGAGTGATTTTGAGTTTGTAATGAAAACAAAACCTTATTTTCTTAGCTTATTTCCTAATGTGTGGCTTTTGTACCTTCATATACCAGCACATGCTTATTAAAAAAAAATTAAAGATTACTTTAACTCACTGGTTGATTTTGCAAATAAAACAAAATTCACAGGTGTATAAAAAATAGCATTCCATAAACTAAGCAATCCATAGTCAAAATCAGGTTGTAGCTGTGGCGCCATTGTCAGCCTTGCTTAAATCATGCCATTTTATTTAAGCGCTCAGACAATTTTTCTTAGCTCAGTAAGTAGGCGGATGTTAGCAGCCAAGGTCATCTCAAAGATTTACTTTAAAATAAATTCAACAATTTAGAGCACCACCCTCTCCATGGGATAAAGTGTTCCTTGCTTTGAACACACATATAAAATTTCATTGAATTGCAACATAAAAGTTTTACATTAGAGGAACCCAGTGCTGGACCTATGTTTAACAGTCATGATCATTTATGACATGGATATGCTATAGTTAAGTAGAAAAACAGGCTTCTCATGATGCAATACAAGTCATAAAGGCTGAAACTCAAGGAAAGCTGAAGGAATCCCAACCCACTCACCACTCAGTTCTTCTTCAGATTTTTGTCACACATTTGTCTTTAGCGTTCTATATATGGATTGAGATACAATTTCATTCCATTAACTCCTGTTCCTCTATGCCTCCACAGTTGTTTTTCAGTTCTAAGCATATGTTAGAATTCATATAAATTATATTTTTAAATTTAACTGATAAATAACATGGGTTCTCTTTTTCTATTAAGCTTATTTTGTAACCATTGTTTTTTCTCATTACTTTCTGTAAGAGACCAGACTGGCTAAGAAAACATAAAAATATACTTAAAACACTAAAACTATAAAACAAGCAGAGGTCCAGCAATATCTAAGGGTTTACTATATAACTATCTTTAAAAGATAGGAGCATTTGCATAGACCACTCTTTGAGTTTATTGTGCTCTAACATCAATCAACATATGTTTATTGAGCACAAGCATGTGTAATGGGAAAGGCACTGTGCTAAATGATGCAAGAGTTCAATACACTAAACTCTAGGAAGCAATGTGAATATTTAAACATAAATGATTTGCTGCAATAGAGGTGACATAGTAAAAAGAACAATAAAGACAAGTCCTAATACCATTCACTTACTGTGTAAACTTAAGCAAGTCACTTACCCTTTCTGAACTTCAGAGTTCTTATCTACAAAATGGAGCTAATAATATCAGTACTGACATATCCACAAGGTTATTGTGAGAAACAAATACAATGATAGATGTTGTAAGTTACAAAGCTTTGGAAAGAAATGTTATCTACCTCGTACTCTCAGCTTTGAGGCTCCAAATAAACCAGACAAATATATCATGGTCTTCTTTATGTTTAGGTAACAAATCTTCAAAGTTAGGGCATTTACATTTAAATGGACAGTTCCCAAGGACTTGAGTTTTGCCATATATATATATATATATATATATACACACACACACACACACACACACACACACACACACACACACACATATATATGTATATGTATATGTATATTTACACACACACACAATTTGCCATTCATATCTTTTCATTAAAGGGCATCCATAAAAGAAGTGCTAAGAGATTGTATCAATACATAAATTGTTCCTTTTTAAAATTAAAAGGAAGATACAGAATTCCTTGATTAGTCAATTACATGAGAATTCCATAAATGATTTTTTATAATAGTATAATATGCTCAATCTAATCCATTTGTTTCAGTGAGAGCTAAATGCTTGAGCCCATATATATTGTAACAGTAAATAATAGGTACTGAGGTTTTGTGGAAAGACACCTCAGCTGGAAATTGGAAGATGCCAATTTCTGACCTACTCCACTACTAAGGAGGCTGTGTGAACTTAGATGACTCAAACAACCTCTGTAGGGCTACTTTCTTATTTGTAAAATGGGAATAACACCTGCACATTCAAATCCACAATGACAGAATGGGATGACAAATGAGACAGGATTCTGCATGTTAGAAAGGCTTAGATACAATGTCAGTTGCTGATAGTATAGGCTCTTGGTCAGCTCCATCTATGCTGGAACTGCATCACTGTGTAGCTAGTGATTCCATTACTTCATCTGTAAAATAGATACCATAAAAGGTACTATCTTATAAAATTTTATGAAGGCTTAAGTAATATTGAATATTTAAAGCATTAGCTACTCAGTGATGCTTAGGGCACAAAGTAATAAAACTCAAATGATAATAGCAATGATGATGATGTGTTCTACCACACATAAGTGAAACATACATGCACACACACACCTCAAACAGGTTTCTCCAACCCGGGCCAGTGTGGTTCAGCGGTTAGAGCACTGGCCCACAGACCAAAGGGTCACCAGTTTAATTCCAGGTCAAGGGCATGTACCTGAGTTTAGGTTCAATCCCCCGACCCTGATCAATGCCATGCTGGAGGCAGTCAGTCAATGTGTCTCTCTCAAATCAATGTCTCTCTCTCTCTCCCTCCCTCTCTCCTTTCTATTCGATTTTAAACAAACAAACAAAAATCCATGGAAAAATATCCTCTGGTGAGGATTAACAACAACCAAAAAAAAGGTTTCCCAGGTTTCTCAAAGTTGTGATCTTGAGTTTTGTTGTTTTGTTTTGTTTTAATTTTTTTTTTCAATTAGAGTTTACATTCAACATAGTTTTGTATTAGTTTCAGGTGTACAGCACAGTGGTCTAATCAACAATACATTTTTTCTATTATCCCTACTGCTGCAGTGCAAGGGCCATGCCCAGGTTGAACTGAAGCATTTCACTTTTGTCTGGAGAGCAGGGTCTTCACCCCCTGAAAGGTCAAGAAAAACTGGAAATTGTGTGCTGCTGAGGCAGGCCCTGGGGGCTGCCTTCACCAGAGAAGGAGAAGCCTGGCCTGCACAAGGCCCTTTCCCAGGCTCCATAGCCCTACACAGACCTTTAAACTTTCTATTTATATAACAGATTAAGAAGTTTAAGTCTCTTCCTGTATAACTGCCTGTTTGCAAGTTTTCCTCTAATTAGGATACTTGTGAGACATCACATGAAAACTACAAACAATTGATACAGTCCTTCACAGTGAGAAGTTGGCCACTGTCACAGTTGCTTTATGATAATTTTCACTAGGTTTTTTAACATTTTCATTTTGCTATCATGATTGTTTTCTTTTCTTTCTTTTTTTTTTTTTTAAGAATGTGCCCCCTTTTCTCTCTCTCCTTCTTTGCCTCTCTCCCTTTCACTTTAGTAATAAAGGGAAGATAAACATCCCCACAAAGGACCTTAGCCTGTCACAAAGCAATAGCTAATCAATACTAGGGCAGGGGGTGCTTACAGGACTGAAAACTGTACAGCTTGTAGGCCTTGTAATTTTGCTCCCCACCTCTTAAACAGAGATTAATGACACCCAGATGGTAAACAAGTCCAAATCTAACCAAATGATCTCTAGACACTTTAACAATTCATTTCCTGGGTTATCACAGGGATACAGCACAGGGAAGTCTATGGAATGATTTAAAGGATAAAGTTTTATTTTTTTTATTTATCTTGTTTTCTTTTTTAAGAGCAAGTCATGTCTTTGGTAAGCACAGACAGATATCTGTGCCTTCTTCTTTCACAGAATGGTTCATATTAAATTCAGATTCAGGTGAAAATTGCTCATTCCTCCATGAATCTTAATAACTTGAAATTTGGCCCTGTAATCCAGTCCAAGGCATTACCCATTAAGATATTATTGCAGTTTGTGAAATCCAGGGCTATGTTCTATTAGGCATTGAGCACTCTCAGACAGGACACATATGCACACTGCAGTGTTATTCATGTCCCATCCTTTCCTATTTGTATTCATTCTGACAAATGTATCTGTTTATAAATGGGCATGCACTTTTTGTTTACTATAATGAAATTATTATGGATAACATATATGCTTGTGAATATAAAACTATTTCTTCATGAATTCTAGGAAAATGAGTTTGGTTTTAGCTGGCCTGATCCACTGTCAGACACTTAGGGTTGCAGTAGAGATAGTTCTGAGCTTTCTGTTCCCCAAGTGAATGTTGAGAAAAGGTCCAATGTAAATGAGATCCTTAACTTGGCTGGCACCTTTTTCCTCCTTGGGCCTCCTGGAGAGTTGGAAGTGTCTATGGATGCCAGCACTATAAGCAGCTACTTAATCCCCAGGAGAGGAGGTATATAATGAACACATAATTGGCGTACTCTGGATATCCAAAGTGAGTTTGGAAAGGTACAGATTTCCATTCAAGTCAACAGAAAGCAATTTACTTCACCCACTATTGTCACAATTATATTCCTTTTCTCTGTGGGGGTGTACAAAACACAGAAGCACAACCACATTACACGTTTATAAACAGAGATGCATAAGGAAGCTTGTTCCTCACCAGCAAACAGTAAGAAGGAGGAATTTTCCTGGAATATGTGCACAGAGGAAAAAAGGCTGGCTTCTTTATATAGATGTGTTATGCTAATTTATTGGTATTTCACACAATATCCACAGAGTGCCCAAGCATGCATGTTTCTTAACTAATGTGGCATAATTAGGGATCCAGAGAAAAAAGGGTTTTCATTTTTTATATGTAAGAAAATACAGTCTCCAAGAGTGGGGGGGGGGGTGCGTATCTTTCAAAAAAAAGTAATCAAATCTAAATGAGCTCATCTTTTTAAAATATAGAACTGCATGTGCTTACAATTAAATTGAAATGAAATAATATAATAAACATGTTTTAGAAAACTGAATACCTTGTAAATGTATAACATTTTTAACTATACCCACAATATCAATTATAACAATGTGTTAAATTAATGAGGTTAAACACACCATATATTAGGCAAATTGTATGCAAATACTAATGCTGTGGTTATCAGTTGTCTGCAAAATAAATTAGTGAAGCAGAGTAAAGGCTGTGTGCAGGAGCATGATATTTAATTGAGTAATTTTATGATGATCATTACTTTTAAACAACAGCGTGGCTATTTTAAAATTGTAACAATGTTTTTCTGCAGACCTGATAAAATCCTGCATGCTATTGAAAATGTATTACAGTTTAATACTGAGATACAGCATAATGTGTGGCTTCAAGGATTTACCCGGAATTGCTGTAAAACAAAATGTATTTAAATTCTGATTATCTTGGATTTGTAAGTAACAACGTCATGATTGGCATAATGGCTAAGCTATGACCCTTTTCTAAAGAAGGAAATTGCCTAAAATATCACAGCAGCGAGGGAAATCCTTGTAAAAATATAATAATTCATTGCCAAGGGCTGATAGTTGTTTAATATTGCAAAAGATTTCACACTGTGAGTGGATACTATAGATTATTCTAACTACATTTTAAAAGGCAATAGCCACGAATGTGATTCTAAATCGCTGCCTCTGCGCCCTACCCTTAACCCCAACCTCTCATTCTAGTGTGTGTGGAGGAATTGACATGTTAAAATGTGACCAACTAAAAATAATAATGTTTGTGGCAGAAGGTGAAGATTTTTTGTTTTTGTTAGTTTTTGCTTTTGAAATATATGTATATAAATTTCGCCATTTTGGCACACAAGCACACATCATGCAGAGAGGGACAACTTTCCGCTCCCCAGTCAGCTCTGAGCTATCCTTCAAAAACCTCTCAGCGACAAGTTTAAGGTATTTTGAGAAGAGATGACTAACCTTTGAATCTTAGATGGGGGCCCATTACACAAACCTGCAGTTTCTTCCCAGTACGGGGAGGACCAGGGTCCTACAGGTAACAAAATGTGCACTGACACTGGAGCAGCAGACTTCGGGGGCCAACTTCAAAAACCCTCAGTCTTGAAAGCCAACCGCCAAAGCAGGCCGGGTCCCCAAAACCGCAGCTTGGCGCCAGAGTATTAGGAACTTGGACTCAGAGGGTGGAAGGGAAGGTGTGCATGGCCATGACGCACAGGGACTAAGGTGCTGGGGGTGGTGAGGGCAGTGGCTGCCAAAGAAGAAGAGGGAGGCTGGTGGTACCAGGCCGCTTACCCATTCCCCAAGGCTGGCCGCCAGTGTTGGGCACCTGGAAAGTTGAGACATTTCAGGTGGGCGGCATCCTGTAGGCTGGGAGGCCAGCCTGGCCAACTGCTCCTGTTGAAAATCCTAGCAGAGGTGTGAGACCCATCCCCTGGGCAGCACAGGATCTGATTTGGGCCAAATGCAACTCTTTGGACTTGGAACTCCAAACAACGCTTTCAGGACCCGAATCCCTCCCTTAACCCATACCTCCATCCATCCTGGCACCTGACCTAGGAGTCTAGGCACCTGGAGCCAGAGGTGGCCAAGAGCAAGTCAGAGTGCATGTGAGGGGCCCCCACCACAGCCCAGGCTTCTCTTAACAAAGAGGAAAAGCCCTGCCCCAGCCTAGGGACCTTCATAGAAAAAGAGAAGGCAAAAATCAACACCTACCAGTGCTGCTCCAAGTCCCAGTCCCTGAAAAAGTCAAATAGATCCATAGTGGCCTGGCGGTAGCAGCGGTGGAACATGCGTCCTTGTTCGCGCAGGGTTGGCGCTGCTTTTCCCGCGGCTGGATCTCCGGCCCTCCCGCAGGTTTAAAAGTGCCCGGGCCGCATAGGCGGCGGCAGAGGGCACCCGGAGTGTGGGATACTGCGCGCTGGTGCGGTGGCAGCGGTGGCACAGGGTGGACAAGTGCTGGGCCACTCACTAGGGTTTTCTCTGTACACTGCTTCCCGTGTGACCAGCTTCCCGACACTGCGGTAGCAGCCGCTGGCGGTTTGGGCAGGCTGCGGGCCGGTGGCAGCAGTGGCGGGGCGGCAGCTGTACTGGAGGCAGCAGCGGCCACCGCAGCATCACACACTTACACACTCACAAGGGGCGGAGCCTGAACAACCCAAAGCAGCGACAAGGATCTGGCACTTTTTCACCCCCTGATCTGGCAGGGGTCCGCCCCACCCGCCTGCATTGCCTTGGAATACCCGCTGTCAAAATCAGCTAGTGGGAGCTGCAGCAGAGCTGAAGATCAGGCCAAACCCACCCAAAGGGCAGTGGCAGGGATATGGGACTAAGCTAGGACACAGGCTTTGGTAAGGGGTACTCCTTGTGATATCCCACCCACTTCCACCTCTTGGAGTAACTATTTGGAACCAAAAAAGAGTGCACCAACTACTCTGGGGATGGGGGTTGACACCGGTGCCAGGAGTGCAGTTCCTGCCCCGGACTACTGAACCAGAGCAAACTTTGGCTGGGTCGAATGTCTTTTGGGCCCTCCACACAGAGTACTCGGGGACAGGAAGGAGAAGGCAGTCACCTTCACTGTCCTAACATCACCTCATGCCCGCACCCACGCCAGCTTGGCCTGTTGAAGTGCTGTGCCAGGCTGAAGCCTGCTGAGTGCACCCAGTAGTCCCGCAATCACTGGCCCAGGATTTGGTGGGCTGCAAGGGTAGACAGGAATCACTGCCCTTGGGTATTCTTTAGATTCAGGATTAAGACTAGGGGAAACTGGGTTGTACTATATAACATTCCCCATACAGCCACCATGTGCCTTGGGCAAAGGAGTTCTGCACATTCTTCCCCTGGGAAATAGCAAAAACACTGGTTATATGCCCACTATCCCACCCACTGGCTTCCAGTTTCCCTTCTGGTCAGAGAATCTTTCTCTCCATGTGTAGTCGCCTTCCTCCCATCAGCTTCCTCTGGTGGTCTAGGTCCTGGTGGATCCCATTAACCAGTGACCTCTAGTAAAAGCTTTCTGGCCTCCTATGGGAGAAGTAGGACTGGTTCTGGCATTTCAGGAACAGGAGTACTCTGAAGTCCCAGAAGTCTCATTTGCCTTCTTCATGGTGTTATACAGAGGGAATACTGGGGCATTATTGAAATCATAAGGCTGGGGTCATTTTCCCCATCCCTAAAAAGAGAGACTTGATTTAGCCCCTATCTGGCTCTTACCATTCTGGTGTTCATTCATTTCTATTTGAACATGCTTCTGTAATATTATCTCATAATCTCAAAATCATCCAAATAGCTTTTATTTATTTTTCTCCCAGAAGAAACTGAGAATAAGATATTAATTTGCTCAAGATTTGATATTTCTCCTAGAGGGGGATCCTGATTTGGAACGCAGAATCTTGAGAAGCCCATTTAGGGTTGAAACCAGAAGAATGTGCTACAGCTCCTGAGAGGTGCAAGACTTCTCAATCTGAGCTTGAAAAGGCCCTGGGTTTGGTCTTTTTCACCTTTTTAGTGGGGTTTCTAAATCTTTATTGTTAAAAGCATTGCAAACGTCTGTCCTTTTGTTCCCCATTGACACCCTCATCCCCAATCCCACACCCCTGCCTTCACCTCACTGTTGTCTGTGTCCATTGGTTGTGCATATATGCATATATGCATATAAATTCTTTAGTTTAATCCTTCCAATTTCCCCACCCCCCTCCCCCCTGAGGTTTGTCAATCTATTCCTCATTTCAATGTATCTGGATCTATTTTGTTTCACAGCTAATTTTTTTCATTAAGTTCCACAAATAAGTGAGATCATGTAGTACTTCTCTTTCTCTGACTGGTTTATTTCGCTTAGCATAATACTCTCCAGGTCTCTCCATGTCATCTCAAAGGGAAAGAGATCTCTCTTACAGCTGCATAGTACTCCATTGTGTACATGTACCACAGCTTTTTTATCCACTCATCTACTGATAGACAGTTGGGTTGTTTCCAGATCTTAGCTATTGTAAATAGTGCTGCTATGAACAAAGGGGTACATACATTCTTTCTGATTGGTGTTTCAGGATTCTTAGGATATATTCTTAGAATTTGGATCACTGGATCAAATGACAGTTCCATTTTTAATTTTTTGAGGATACACCAAATTGTTTTCTGTAGTAGATACATCAGTCTACATTCTCACCAAGAGGGTACTAGAGCCCTGGCCGGTTTTGCTCAGCGGTTAGAGCAATGGCCTGCAGTCCAGAGAGACCCGGGTTCGGTTCCCGCTGAGGGCAT
Organism: Molossus molossus; assembly: GCF_014108415.1. NCBI lineage: Eukaryota > Metazoa > Chordata > Mammalia > Chiroptera > Molossidae > Molossus > Molossus molossus. The sequence goes on along the minus strand of NW_023425355.1, from coordinate 86,041,909 downwards.
GTACCTCAGTTGCAGTTTGTCCCTGACCCTGGTTGGTTGTGTGGGTGGCAGCCACTCTATGTATACCTTTCATGTCGATGTTTCTCTCTCTCTCTCTTCCTCTCTCTCCCTCCCTCTCTATGTGAACAAAAAATAAAAAAAATGTCCTCAGGTGAGGATAACAAAAAAAAGAGGGTACTAGGGCCCCTTTTCTCCACATCCTTGCCAACACTAGTTGTTTGATGATTTGTTGATGACAGCCATTCTGGCAGGTTTAGGTTCATGAGGTGATACTTCATAGACATTTTAATTTGCATCTCTCTGAGGATTAGTGACTTTGAGCATTTTTTCATATGTCTGTTGGCCATATGAATGTCCTCTTTGGAGAAGTGTCTATTCAGGTCCTCTGCTTATTTTTTAATTGGGCTGTTCATCTTCCTTTTGTTGAGTTGTATTAGTACTTTATATATTTTGGATATTAACCCTTTACATGATTTATCCTGGGAAATATGTTTTCCCATGGAGGGATTCCCTTTTCACTTGATGGTGGTGTCTATTGCTGTGCAGAAGCATTTTAGTTTGATGTTCTTAACAAATACTAGTTAACTGTCTGAAAATCAACCAATGGGCAGCCAGCCAAGGGAAGCCATTTCAATTGCCTTCTCAATTTCACTACTTGTAACTCCTCTTGTCAGTGACTCTGAGGCTAAATAGCTATTGGCAAAAAAAAAAAAAAAAATAGTGCTGGGGATTTTCAAATGATTTCTGTGCCTTGTTTATTTGAGGAGTTCCAGTCTTCAGCCCTAGACTGTGAGCCCTTGAAATAGCATAGCTTGCTCTGTGCAGATCCTGTGCCCTCCCCAACCTTTATATCCTCAGTAAATGATCCTCAAATTGGATTTTATTGCAAATAATTATTGTTAGCAGTGCAAGTGTTTGGTCTGCTTGAAAATCCTTAAAGGAAAACCGGAACATTTGCAATTAACATTTCAAGAATGATTATGATAACTTTTTATCTGATTCACTTTCTTCACCAGATTATATTGATTAAGGTAAGACAGAAAAAATATGTGCTAGATAAATAGTAAATTTCCAACAGAAGTAAGCTGCTCCTTTAAAAGTTCCACATCCCCATCATCCCACTGGAGTACTTTCTTCCCAATCAATGGAAGGACCAAGCAGAAGCAAAAGGAGTCAGCAAGAGGCAATACTCTGAAAAAAAGTGTCTACTGGAAGAAGAGAAGAGACAAGTGTTACAGACTGCTGCTTCAAAAGAGGGACAGGGACTCTCCCTTCCTGAAATCAAAACCAAGCAGGAAGGCTAGACTGGGTGGAAAGAGTTCCACCTCGCAGCCACTCTCCTGGAAAAGGGATGAAACTGAGAGGCAGCACGTAAGTGGCCAGGCTATCCTCTGAGACCAGCCAGTCAGCCAGCTCAGGCCCAGCACATGCTCACTGTCTGAGCATCAGCTACTGGACAGGGTACAAGCTTTGCCTTCTCCCTTCCTCCTTCTTTTGCCCCTCGCTCTGATGGGGTCAGGGACCTTGGAACTCAGTCCTTAAATGAGCCTTCTGATATGCATCCATACCATGCCTTCTTCACTAGGCTGGTGGGAGGAAAGAAGAAGCAGGTTGCAGGGAGGGTTGTGGCAAGAGGAAGTGAAATGGCTATCTGGAATCAGGGTGACTGCTTTTGTCATACAGGGAACTCACCCATCTAGTTTCTTGATATCAGGTTGGTTCACTTCTATTCCACTCCCTAGGCTCCCTGGGGCATCTTAGCTAAGGTAGAGGACTCCTCTGGGCCAGCCTGTTGTCCTGGTTTTGCCTGGAAAAGCACCTTTATGATCTGGTAACACAATTACTAGTTCAAGCTAATAAGTCAAAAGTCTCAACCTTCTCCCCATTGGCCCTCATCTCTCTAAAGACTTCTCTCATTATCTCTGGCCAGGTCCCCCTCCACTTGTCTGTCTTTTCCATTCAGAAACTCCTACTCAAAGAAAACTGCTGGAAGGACCATTGGACCAAGAGAAAGCCACGTTTTCAGGTAGGACAGAATCAAAACTAAGACTCCATGTCTTGAGGTGAAACAAGACACCATTTTCTTTTTTAAAGAGACTAGATTTTATAGAAATGCTGATCATCAGATTTTGTAAAGTGAGATTTTTGACTTGAATTAATTTTAATTCTTTTTTTTTTTAATCCTCACCCGAGGACATTTTTCCACTTTTTGTTCAGATAAAGTGGGAGGGAGAGAGAGAGAAACATCGATGTGAAAGGGACACATCGAGTGGCCGCTACCCACATGACCAACCAGGACCAGAGACAAACTGCAACCAAGATACATGCCTTTAGCAGGAACTGAACCCTGGTCTCTCTGGACCACAGGCTGATGCTCTAACCACTGAGCAAAACTGGCCAGGGCTGACTTGAATTACTTTTAAAGGAGCTTATTTGGAGTCTCCAGGTACTAATCTTCATTTCAAAGAACTTGACATCAAAAAGCACTGTCACAAATGTTGTAGTAGATAGTTTTGAAAAATTAAGATTAATTTAAAAAAAATTACTGTGAATGTCAGTTCCAAAAAATGAACAAATTGACAGTGTGTGATACATATGTCATCCTGTCATACCTCAGATTTCCACTTAAAATATGAAGCATTTGTTTCTAACCTGGTGGGCAGTCAGGTTGAGTTACTTCCTAAGAGGAAATTGTGATCAAGGTTACAGCTCATCTGAGGAATCCTGTTTGAAATAATCCATGTGCTCCCTTGATAGCAACAACTTTCATTAATGTGGAGCCCTCTGGCAGAGAAGCCTGGTGCTCTTGTGAGTTTGGAAGGGAGTAACATGACTCTCTGACCTTGGGGCAGTTTCCACACTGCACTGCAATTTTCGGAATGATCCTTGCTGGAGGAGAATTTTTATTTATATATGGCTTTTTAAAATGATTTTTTAGAGAAAAGAAGGGAGAAATAGAAACATCAATGAGAGAGAAACATTAATCGGCTGCCTCCTGAATGCCCCTACAGAGGATTGAGCCTACAACCCAGGCATGTGCCTTCACCAGGAATCAAACCAGGACCTCTCAGTCCATGGGACATCACTCAATCTACTAAGCCACATTGGCCAGGTTTCATGTTTTTCTAAATGCAGAATATCTGTATTTATGTTTCCCGTGTCAGTGTTCCCATAAACTAAGCTTCATGAGGGTAGGGCCCATGTTTGGGTCATTAAAGCCTAGCACAACATCTGACATGTAGTAGGCTCCTTCAGGGTCTGTCCAAGTACGCTGCATGAAGGTGGTAATCACAAGAGTTAATTTCAAAGTGGGTCTGGTTCAGGACAATTCCCTGAATTTAGGATGAACCTCGTGAATAAACGTATGTAATTTTGTTTCATAATTCCAGGTTCTGTCACTTTGAACTTTAGATCTCAATCATGTGTCATAATTAAAAGTCCCTACTATTGGGTTTTCTGATTACTATAGAAAATGACCCTGTTTCAGAGATCTTCCAAAGTCTCTGGCTCTAGGTTCCTATTGAGTCCTAAATATCAAACACCATATAACCTTATATTGACTATCAGCTTAATAAGGTTTAGGGTACTTGAAGTTGTTGCTATTCTGATTTTATATGGAACAATCCTATAATTCCTGTACATATTTAACATAACAATTAAAGGAAATAGCATTGATTGAGAGTTTATTACATAGCAGGCACTGTGCTAAGCATTTTACATATATTATTTCATTAATTCTTCACCATTATTCTCTGAGGTAGGTACTAATATTGTAACTATTTTGCCAGCGGAAACTGAGGCTCACAGAAGCTGAGTACTTTCCCAGATTCAAAATACTCATTAGTGCCATAAATAGGCTTTGTACCCAAGTTTGTTTGCTACCGAAGTCCTTATACTAATCAGCACTTCCCCACAGACTCCATTCTGTATTCACAAATGGTTTCATTTCACTGTAGCCCTGGAAGATGAGCAAGGAAGAGCCCTTTTTCACTATTTGAAAGTTGAGAAAATAGGTTAAGTTACTTTGCCAAAATCACAAAGTGGCACAGCTAAGCAGGCAAGCTTGGGACACAGTCATCTAAACAAGGTACCAAGTCAGTACTTGTTTTACTTTCCACATTGTTGTTTATGATTCCAGGGCCACTCCAGTGAATTGTAACACCCTGGTAGTTTAGAATCTCATTGCCATCAGTTAACTTTTGAATTAAAAAAAAATTATTTTGGTGCAATTTTCATGATCTCAACTCTGGCTAAAATGGGGAAATGCAGTTGGCTGAGCCATACCCTCATATTAAAGCAAGTCAGTCAGATAGGCGACAGGAAACAGGAAGATTCCTGCTTCATCTTTTAAAGAGACTCAGATAGGTCTTTTTTTCTGGAGATTAGAAATCTAGGGCAGAGATAACGTTTTAGTCCACTGTGGGGGAGTACATGGTGGTGGGCTGTGAGTTGTTGATGGAGAATTCTCTTCTGCATAAGACTTTGCTGCTGTGGAACCACGAATCTATGGCTTCCCTCCTAACTTCTTGAGGACTCCATTTCCTTGCCTATAAATTGGGTTGGAAACACTCCAGCTCTGGCTATTTTTGGCTCCCAGATTTAAAGTCCCTATATAGGACTTCCAGTCAAGATGGCAGCGTAGGTAAACGCAGTATCACGTCCTCCCACAACCACATCAAAGTTACAACTAAACAACAGAACAACCATCATTTGAAACCACCTGTAATCAAGCTAAATGGAAGTCCTACAACTACAGAGTTAAAGCAGCCACCGAGACTAGTAAGAGGGGCGGGGGCACGACCAGCTGGTCCCAAACCCACGTGTGGCAGATAAATATCAGGAGGAAACCTTGTCTGGGAATGTCCTCCCTCAGGACTGAGGTGTCCCGTCCCATACCAGACACCCTGCTCAGTATTCGAGTGCCAGGAAGAGAAGTCCCCATAACTTTTGGCTGGAAAAAACAGCGGGAACTGAGGCTCAGGGAAGCTGACGTGGCTGGCGCCCCAGGCAGTTCCGTAAAGGGCCCTCGCATGGACTTATAGGACTCTCTCCTTCTAAGCTTGGAGGGGAGGCAGCTCGAGGGGCACCAGAGACATACAGGGAAGAACTGAGCTGTTTGGCACTGGAGCGAGGGCTAGAGAGGGATCTTTCTGCTGGAAAAACATGCTGTCAGAGGCCTTTGTTCTTTTGGTGAGTCCTTCCCTGGGGTGGCAGACAGTCGTCATATCTGGGACTCCAACAACCTGGCTCACACTGGTTGCCCTGCCCTGGTGATTCCCTGAGGCCCCGCCCCACCCAACTTCCAGGCCCACCCAAGCTGTCGCCAGTTGCTTAACCATAGGATTGGCCTGTCTTGGATCCTGCTTCAGGTTTTCGTAATTTTTTTTAAACAAGCAGCATCTGGTCTCAGATAGCCCCATACCTCTCGTTAAGTAATACACAGAAACAAACACAGGGAGGCAGCCAAATTGAGGAGACAAAGAAACAGGTCCCAAATGAAAGAACAGAACAAAACCCCAAGAAAAAAACTAAACGGAATGGAGATAAGCAACCTAACAGATGCTGAGTTCAAAATACTGCTTATAAGGATGCTCAATGAACTTAGTGAGAACCTCAGTGAACTTAGTGAGGGCCTCAAGAGCATAAAAAGGGACCAGTCAGAAATGATGGATGCACAGTCAGAAATGAAGGAGGCATTAACTGAAATAAAGAATAATTTACACAGATTCAATAATAGAGTACGTAAATCCAAGAAGCAAACCATTGATTTGGAATATAAGGAAGCAAAAAGTGCCCAATCAGAACAGCAAAAAGAAAAAAGAATCCAAAAAAATGAGAATAGTGTACGGAGTCCCTGGGACAACTTCAAGGGTGCCAACATTCACATCTTGGGAGTGCCAGAAGGAGAAGAGAGAGAACAAGAAATTGAAAACCTGTTTGAAACAATAGTGGCAGAAAACTTTTCTAACTTGGTGAAGGAAACAGACATACAAGTCCAAGAAGCACAGAGAGTCCCAAACAAGATGAACCCCAAGAGGCCCACACCAAGACACATCATCATCAAAATGCCAAAGGTTCAAGACAAAGAGAGAATCTTAAAAGCAGCAAGAGAAAAGCAGTTAGTTACCTACAAGGGAGTTCCCATAAGGCTGTCAGCTGATTTCTCAAAAGAAACTTTGCAGGCCAGAATTGAGTGGCAAGAAATATTCAGAGTGATGAAAAGCAAGAACCTACAACTAAGATTACTCTATCCTGCAAAGCTGTCATTTATAATTGATGGCCATATAAAGAGTTTCCCAGACAAGAAAAAGTTAAAGGAGGTCATCACCACCAAACCGTTATTATATGAAATGATGAAGGGTTTTTTTGAAGAAAAAAATAAAATATATGAACAAACAAAATGGCAATGAATACATATCTATCAACAATGGAATCTACAAACAAAATAAACAGGCAGAACAGAAACATTCTCATAGATACAGATTACATTTTTTTGGTTGCCAGATGGGAGTGGGGTTGGGGAATGGATGAAAAAGGTGAAGGGATTAAGAAGTACAAATTCATTGCTAGACTGACAAACCTCAAAGAGAAAGAGGTTGGGGGGTGGGAAGAAATAAACCAAAGAACTTATATGCATAACCAATGGACACAGACAATAGTGTGGGAAAAGGTGGGAGGGGGGCGGGAGTGGGAAGGAGGGGGATCAATGGGGGAAAAATGAGGAACATCTGTAATACATTCAACAATAAAGATTTAAAAAATAAATAAAGTCCCTATATATAACTTCCCATTTCATGGCCAAATGAATGATAATTTATCATGATGAGGGAGGCAAAGTTAAGAGTCACGTTGATTACCCAGATCAATCATCTCCATTCCTGATGTGGTAATTGAGAAATTTAGTTTCTGGAGCCCTCCCCCCGTCGCTGCTCTCATAAACCCTTTCAGCTGCATGGCTGCCAAGAGTCTCTCCCTAGAGTCCACTCCTTAGGGTTGAAGGGCTGGATTTCAGAAGAAAGTCAAGCATTTTTCCAGTGGCTAGATAGGGAACCTAAGTATATAAAAGTGCTTCGTAAATGGTAAAAAGCCCCCATAAATGCATGTTCTTATCATCACTGTGGCTGGTGTCTCAGAGACTTCTCCATCAGGTGAGATCAGCAGTGTTAATTGCACTAGCTGTGTCTTCAGGTTTTTCCCTCATCTTTGTATTTTTTGTTTGTTTGTTTATTTCTACGTGTTTTTTTTTGTTTTTGTTTTTGTTTTTTTTGCAAACAAGTACACATTCCTTAAGTTCCAGAGCCTAGTTAATAAGTTTAAAACATTGACGATATTAAAATAATATTAAGAAGTGTAACCTTCTTTTTACTTAGTAATATTTTTGGAGGGGTTCAGGTCATTGGTTTTTATATTGAAACATTTAAGAGTAATAAAGCAGTATCATCATTTAAGGATTCCTTGTTCTTAGTATCATGTGAAATCTTTATCTTTCTATTAAGTTGCTAACAATAAAATCATTAGGAATGGTGTTAAAATAAATGAAATGATTGCCTAAAATAAACTTTTAGCTGTTTCTGTCTCTATTTTCAGAAAGTGCAATGCATCGTTAACTCCCTCCTCCTTTGAATTATTATCTGCCCCAGCTTTATTGGAGTGTAATTGACAAATAAAAAGTATATATATTTAGGTTGTACAGAGTTATGATTTGATACTTGTATATATCATGAACTGATTACCAAAATAAACTAATTAACACATCCATCAGCTCATATAGTTACCCTTTTTCATGTGTGATGAAAAAAACTTAAGGACTACTCTTTTAGCAAATTTTAAGTATATAATGCAATATTAACTATAGATACCATTAAATCTGCACATTATATTTCTATATATTAGTTATACCTTAGATGCCCAGAATATATTCATCTTAGAACTTAAAATTTCAGGGATGCTCATTAGAAGTACAATTCTTTCAGTTGTTCCATGAGTGACGGGAGATAAGAGGCCTCAGCACTGTGAATTTTTGCCTAATCTTCTGGCCTCCTGGGAATTCTGCTTCAAAAAGGCCATGTTTCCTTGCCACTCAGTGGTTGTTCCTTCCTCCTTCCATAGAAATTGAAGCAGATCAGGATAATGGAGTAGAGACTCAGAGTTGGACTGAACTGAAGCAAATGCATGGCTGAGAAGGCTTTCCACCACTTTTTCAAAGGCTCTGGTTAAGTTCTTTCCTCCCTAAGCCTAAAATCACCTCAAGGAATCAGATGTCTCTCGATCCACTGCCATTGATAACAGGATCTACTGTAAGGAAATTAAGTCCTGCTCATTTCCACCTGTTAGTCTACTTTGCTTTGCTTTGAAGGATCCAATTAAAAAGTGTCCTTCTTGGAGACCGAAAAATGGCGGCGGAGTGAACGGAGCTACACAGACCGTCTCCCAGAACCAAACTGGAATTACAACTATAACACAGACAAATCGACGGGAAAAACCAACAGAAAAGCAGCTTGCGAGGACCATACAACGAGGGACACTGACTCCATCCCGGTAGGCTTGCGAAGGCGCGAGACGGGGCTGGGAGCGCACGGTCGGCAGTTCGGCAGCGGCCTTAGCTATAAGCGGCGCCCGCGGGTTACACTCCCAGGCGGCCCCACAGCGCAGCCAGGACAGAGGCTGAAACAGCCACAGCCACTCACCTTGGGCTCCGGCAGAGGGAGGGCAGACTGCACTGGAACTGTGTCGGGACACTCGGGGTTTGGAGGGCTCTCGGAGCTTTGGCTGAGTGCAGCCACTCAGGACAGTGGCCACATTGCTTCTTCCCAGGGCTCTGAGAGAGGCAGCAGCCCCTCCCTCAGAGATCCAACCCCACCCTGTGGGCCATTGAAGTGTTAATTGAGGCTCACTAAGGACCAGCATCTGCCCCACCCTCGTGAAAGCCCCTTGGCTGAGCACCAGAGGGAGTTTTTCAATCAACTGACAACCCAAAACTCATCAATTAACCTAGACTGCTAGCTTCCAGGCAAAAAGCTAGAGGATAACAGTACGTTTCCTGGGCTGGCAGCTTTAACCAGGAAAGTAAGACTTGACAGTGGTGTTCAACGCGGGTCCTCCCTCGCTCATCTAAACACAGGAGAGGGAGCCACAAACAGCAGAACACCAACACCCACAGGGAGAACTTGACAGGCTCCAAAGCCCAGAGTGATAGCTAAAATGGTGAAACACAGAAACAGAAGCCAAATGAAAGAGCAAACCACCTCCACCGAAGATGAGATCAATGTGGAGCAATTAGGCATGTTAACAGAGCTAGAATTCAGAGCCATGATCTTGAGGAAGCTGAACAGCATGAGTAAGGACATAGAGACACTGAAAATAAGCCAAATGGAAATTAAAAACCAACAAGAAGAGATAAAAAATGACATATCCGAAATGAAAAACACATTGGAAGGTTTAAAAAGCAGAGTAGGGGAAGCTGAGGACCGGATCAGCGAATTAGAAGACAGGGTAGAAAAAATCAACCAATCAGAAAAACAAAAGGAAAAAACTATTAAAAAACAGGAAGACAGCTTAAGAGAACTATGGGACAACTGGAAACGTAATAATATTCGCATCATAGGAGTCCCCGAAGAAGAAGAAAAGGAGCAAGGGATAGAGAATATATTCAAAAAAATAGTGAGAGAAAACTTCCCTAATTTGGTGAAGGAAGAAGGCATTCAAGTTCAAGAAGCACAGAGAGTCCCAAGTAAGAAGAACCCAAACAGGCCCACACCAAGACACATAGTAATTAAAATGCCACAAATTAAAGACAAAGAGAGAATCCTAAAAGCAGCAAGAGATAAGCAACAGGTTACCTACAAAGGGAACCCCATAAGGCTCTCAGCTGACTTCTCACAAGAAACACTACAGGCCAGAAGGGAATGGCATGAAGTAATCAAAGTCATGAAAAACAAGAATCTGAATCCAAGACTACGCTACCCAACAAGGCTATCATTCAAAATAGAAGATCAAATAAAGAGCTTCCCAGACAAAAAAAAGCTAAGGGAATACATTAGCACCAAACCAGCACTGCAAGAAATGTTAAAAGGACTGCTGTAATTAGCAGTAGAAATGGGAACAAAAATAGAACCACACTAAACAAAAATGGCAATAAATAAGTACATATCAATAATCACCTTAAACGTAAATGGACTGAATGCTCCCATAAAGAGACACAGAGTAGCTGATTGGATAAGAAAGCATGACTCATCTATATGTTGTTTACAAGAGACCCATCTCTCAACAAAAGACTCACATAGGTTGAAAGTGAAGGGATGGAAAAAAATTTTCCAAGCAAATGGAAAGCAAAAAAAAGCTGGGGTAGCAATTCTCATATCTGATAAAATAGATTTCAAAATGAAGACCATAACTAGAGACAAAGACGGCCACTACATAATATTGAAAGGATCTATCCAACAGGAAGATATAACCTTGATAAACATATATGCACCCAATATAGGAGCACCAAAATATATTAAAAATCTTCTGGAGGACTTCCAAGGAGAAATCGACAACAATACAATCATAGCTGGGGACTTCAACACCCCGTTGACAGCACTGGATAGATCCTCTAGGCAAAAAATTAGCAAGGAAACAGAGACTCTAAATGAAGCACTAGACCAAATGGATTTAATAGATATCTACAGAGAATTACACCCCAAAACTACAGAATACACATTCTTCTCAAGTGCACATGGGACATTCTCAAAGATAGACCACATGATAGGACACAAACTAAATCTCTACAAGTTCAAGAAGATTGAAATCATATCAAGCATCTTCTCAGATCACAATGGTATGAAACTAGAAATCAACTGCAACAAGAACATGCAAAGACATTTCAACACATGGAGGCTAAATAGCATGTTATTAAACAATGAATGGGTCACCGAGGAGATCAAGGAAGAAATCAAAAACTTCCTGGAAACCAATGAAAATGAACACACAACAACACAAAATCTATGGGATGCAGCGAAAGCAGTTCTGAGAGGGAAGTTCATAGCACTACAGGCCTACCTCAAAAAACAAGAAAAATTTCTAATTGACTGTCTAACCTCACAACTTAAAGAATTAGAAAGCAAACAAAAAGAAAACCCCAGAGCAAGTAGAAGGAAGGAAATAGTAAAGATCAGAGCAGAAATAAATGACATAGAGACCAAAAAAACAATTCAAAGGATCAATGAAACAAAGAGCTGGTTTTTCGAAAAGATAAACAAGATTGATGGACCCTTAGCTAGACTCACCAAGAAACAAAGAGAGAGAACCCAAATACACAAAATCAGAAATGAAAGAGGAGAAGTAACAACCAACACCACGGAAATACAAAAGATCGTTAACAACTACTATGAACAACTATATGGCAACAAATTCGACAATCTCAGCGAAATGGACAAATTTCTAGAAACACACAGTCTCCCAAAACTATTCCCAGAAGAGATAGAAAACTTGAACAGACCAATAACAACTAAGGAAATTGAAGAGGTAATCAAGACTCTCCCAGCAAACAAAAGCCCAGGCCCAGATGGTTTCACGGGGGAGTTTTACCGAACATTCCAAAAAGAACTAACACCCATTCTCCTCAAACTATTTCAAAAAATTCAAGAAGAAGGAAGACTTCCAAACACGTTCTATGAGGCCAGCATAATTCTAATTCCAAAACCAGAAAAAGACACTACGAAGAAAGAAAACTACAGGCCAATATCCCTGATGAACATAGATGCCAAAATCCTGAACAAAATACTAGCAAACCGGATCCAGAAATACATCAAAACAATTATTCACCATGACCAAGTGGGATTCATTCCAGGGATGCAAGGCTGGTACAATATTCGCAAATCAATAAACGTGATACACCACATAAACAAAATGAAGAATAAAAACCACATGATCATATCAATAGATGCTGAAAAAGCATTCGACAAAATCCAGCATCCATTTCTGATAAAAACGCTCAGCAATGTAGGAATAGAGGGATAATATCTCGACATAATAAAGGCCATATATGAAAGACCTACAGCCAACATCATACTCAATGGACAGAAACTAAAAACATTTCCATTAAGAACAGGAACAAGACAGGGATGTCCACTTTTGCCACTCTTGTTTAACATTGTACTGGAAGTATTAGCCACAGCAATCAGACATGAAGAAAAAATAAAAGGGATCCTAATTGGAAAGGAGGAAGTGAAAGTGTCATTATTTGCAGATGACATGATATTGTACATAGAAAACCCTAAAGACTCCATCAAAAATCTCTTAGACTTAATAAATGAATTTGGCAAAGTAGCAGGATACAAAATTAACGTCAAGAAATCGACGGCATTCTTGTACATCAATGATGAACTCACAGAAAGAGAAACTGAAAAAACAATCCCATTTACCATCGCGCCAAAAAAATTACGATACCTAGGAATAAACTTAACCAAAGAAGTAAAGGACCTATTTGCAGAAAACTACAGGTCATTGAAAAAAGAAATAGAGGAAGATATAAAAAAGTGGAAGAACATACCCTGTTCATGGATTGGAAGAATTAACATAATTAAAATGTCCATACTACCCAAAGCAATCTATAGATTCAATGCAATCCCCATCAAAATACCAACGACATATTTCATAGAACTAGAACAAATACTTCAAAAGTTCATATGGAACCAAAAAAGACCCCGAATAGCCACAGCAATCTTGAAAAAGAAGAACAAAGTTGGAGGGATCACATTACCAGATATCAGGTTATACTACAAAGCGACTGTAACCAAAACAGCCTGGTACTGGCACAAGAACAGGCATATAGACCAGTGGAACAGAACTGAAAACCCAGAAATGGACCCAAGGCAATACGCTCAATTAATATTTGACAAAGGTGGCAAGAGCATACAGTGGAGTAAAGACAGCCTCTTTAATAAATGGTGTTGGGAAAATTGGACAGCTACATGCAAAAAAATGAAACTAGACCATCAACTTACACCATACACAAAAATAAACTCAAAATGGATAAAAGACTTAAATGTGACCCGTGAATCCATAAAAATTCTAGAAGAAAATGTAGGCAACAAAATTTCGGACATCATACGGAGCAGAATTTTCACTGATACATCACCTAAGGCAACAGAAATAAAGGAGAAAATGAACACATGGGACTACATCAAACTAAAAAGCTTCTGCACAGCAAAAGAAACGATCATCAAAATGGAAAGGCAACCCACTGTATGGGAGAACATCATTGCCAATGATGTATCAGATAAGGGGTTAATTTCCAATATATACAGAGAGCTCACACAACTCCACAAAAGGAAGACAAAGAACCCAATTAAAAAATGGGCAGAGGAGCTGAATAGACACCTCTCCAAACAGGACATACAAATGGCCAAGAGACATATGAAGAAATGCTCAACATCACTAATCATCCGAGAGATGCAAATTAAAACAACAATGAGGTATCACCTCACACCTGTCAGAATGGCCGCCATCAACAAATCATCAAACAACAAGTGTTGGCGAGGGTGTGGAGAAAAGGGAACTCTAATACACTGCTGGTGGGAATGCAGACTGGTGCAGCCGCTATGGAAATCAATATGGTGCTACCTCAAAAAATTAAAAATTGAACTTCCATTTGACCCAGTGATCCCACTGCTGGGAATATACCCTAAGAAGCCTGAAACACCAATCAGGAAGAATATATGTACCCCCATGTTCATAGAAGCACTATTTACAATAGCTAAGATCTGGAAACAGCCCAAGTGTCCACCAGTAGACGAATGGATCAAAAAGCTGTGGTACATATACACAATGGAGTACTATGCAGCGGTAAGAAAGAAAGATCTCTTATCCTTTGAGACGACATGGAGGGACCTGGAAAGTATTATCCTAAGTGAAAGAAGCCAAGCAGAAAAAGACAAATACCACATGATCTCACTTATATACGGAATATAATGAACATAACAGTCTGAGGAATACAGTAGACCCAGACACATGGAAGTAGGGCACAGACTGACATCCCTCAGAAGAGGGGATGGGGGGTGGGGGGGGTGGGAAGAGATAAACCACAGAACTTATATGCATGTATGCATGACCAATGGACATGGACAACTAAGCCGGGGACAGGGTGGAGGGGGTGGGGTGGGGGGTGCCAATGGGGTAAAAAGGTATAATATCTGTAACAAAAAAATAAATAAAAATTCATAAAAAAATAAAATAAAATAAAATAAAAAGTGTCCTTCTGTTCAAAGTTTATTCACAGGCCTCTGGGAAATTACAGCCAAAAAGAGGGCCACATCTCTCACCAAGTTATACTTCATGGTGTCACATTTGAGCCTCAGTAGCATTTTGTTATGTCAACTCACCATACTTTGTGACTTTACTTATTAGATTATGATATCTTATTACTTAAATTTAAATTTATCACCAGATGGTGCCTCCAAGTTTGTCTTTTTTTTTCTGCCAGCACTTAGTTTTATATATCCTAGAATGATAGAATATCATCACCATCAGGAACCTTATTGATTATTTCTAGCCCAGTGGATATCCAGATTGCTCAGCAAAATCACACAACTAGTTATATCAGAGTGAGAACCACAACCAGGTCCCTTGAGTCTCAGCTTAATACCCAATTCATTCAGTCCTGAAATTTTAAACCAATACATCTTATACCATTTGCAGTTACACCATAAAGCACTTGTTATTTGAGCATTTAATTAAGAAAAATCTTATACTTTGGAGACCATGCAAATTTTCATCCAAGAGCCTGTGAGATAATTGTTGAGGTTTTTTGTTTTTTTTTTTAAAGTATTGATAGTTTCTCTAGTCAATAATAATCAGCAAGTATTCAGTAAGCTCTGAAAGATCCCAAGTTATGTAGACACTTTGCCACATAGCATGGGTTGAAAGAGAAAATGGTGATCATTACTTAGAAAACACATGTTGAGGAGTTCTGAAGACGGTGGTATAGCTAAACGCAGTATCCTGTCCTCCCACAACCGCATCAAAATTACAACAAAACTACAACACAACCACCATTCAGAACTGCCTGAAATCAAGCTGAATGGAAGTCCTACAACTACAAAATTAAAGAAGCTGCCACATTGAGACTGGTAGAAGGGGCATAGGTGTGGAGGTGCAGATGGGTTGGTCCCACACCGTGTGGTGGACAAAAGTCAGGAGGGACACCTCGACTGGGAAAGTCCTCCCTGAGGAGTGAGGGGTCCCTGTTCCACACCAGGCACCCAGCTCAGGGTCCTAGTTCCAGGGAGAAAAGTCCCCATAACTTCTGGCTGTAAAAAGAGCGGGAACTGAAGCAGAGGGAGGCTGTGGCTGCAGAAGTCTTAGCAGTTCCTCTTAAAGGGCCTGCATACAGACTTACTCAGACCTGCTCCCTTTGAGCTCCAAGGGGAGGCAGCTTGAGGGGCACCAGAGAACAGGGAAGAACTGAGCTGTTTGGCCTCCGGACGAGGGCTGGAGGGGCAGCTTTCTCCTGGACAGATGTGCTGGTGGAGGCTGTTTTTCCTTTGGTGAGCCCTTCCCCCACAGGGCAGGGAGACAGCCTCCATATCTGGGACTCCAGCAACCTGGTTAACAATGTTGGCCCTGCCTGGTGATTCCCTGAGGCCCCACCCCACCCAACTTTTGGGCCCACCCAAGCTGTTTCTAAAGGCTTTACCATAGCATTGGCCTGTTTTGAATCCTGCTTCAGAGTTTCCTAAAATCTCTCAAACAAGCAGCATCTGGTACCTGAGCCCACGAGTGCACCTGGCACCATCAGGCCAGTGGACACCCTGTGTCAATACAGACCAGTGCACAGTAGTGGAGCTGTCAAGGTGCTGGTTGTGGAAACTGTAAATGGCTGGAAGCCCAGCACCAACCCCGACAGTAGCAGCCCAATCAGAGTCAATATATACCTCCAGCAACAGAGGCTGGGAAGCAGACATCTATCCCCAGGCAACAGAAGCACAGACCAGCAGTAGAGAACTATCTGCCCCCAAAAAACCTACAGCAAAGGCTGAGTAGGAGCTGAGCCCCACAGGGCAGCAGCACTCCCCAGCCACCAGCGGCAGGACTGGGGGCTCCATAGGGTCCTGTGCGACCCAGTGGCCCACAAGAGCTGTAAAGAGCCAGGGTTCAAGAGAAACCAGTCTCAATGAGCCCATACCTCTCGGTAAGTGGTGCCAAGTCTGGCAATAGAAGCAGCCAGCCTTGATTAACAACTTAGCTTTTCCTGGACACCTCCAAGCCCAGCACAAGAAGCAGCCACCTGCAGATCACTTTGTAGCTTATGCCTGGTGTCCCTGGGTAGAACACCAGGCAGTGGCTGACCTTGCCCCAGAGCGAGCACACCTGGTGGACAGCTTCAGACCACATTGAAACACCACTACCCAACACCTCCACAAGTGACACACTCAATGAGTGGACTCAGTGGGTACCAGAGCCCTGCTGAAGTAAGTCTTGCTCTGTGTGGTGGGCCCCTACACAGCTGATCCTCCAAGGTGGTGGCTAGTGGGCACAGCCAGTCCTTGTAGCTGACCAGCCTGAGTAAACCCCTCCCATTGATGTGTAACAGCAATCAAGACTCAATTACAAGGGAAGGGTGTACAGTCCACACTAGGGGTGCACCACAAGGGCCCAGTTGGGGTGATCAGGGAGACTGTGCCTCTGGATCCTACAGTACACTTACAATAGTAGGCCAACCTATGACGCCTGGGAGGCATAGAAGCTCTGCCTAATGCATTGAAACAATCACAGGGAAGCAGCCAAAATGAGGAGACAAAGAAACATGTCCTAAATGAAGGAAAAGAACAAAATTCCAGGAAAAGAACTAAACAGAATGGAGATAAGCAATCTAAAAGATTAAGAGTTCAGAACACAGGTTATAAGGTTGCTCAGGGAACTTGGTGAGACATTCAAGGGACTTAAGGAGACCTCTGAGGAACTTAGTGAGGACATCAACAACATAAAAAAGGGCCAGTCAGAAATTAAGGATGCACTAACTGAAATAAAGAATAATTTATGGGGAATCAATACTAGAGTAGGTGAAGCCAAGAAGCAAACTATCGATTTGGAATATAAGAAAACACCCAACTAGAACAGCAAAAAGAAAAAAGAATCAAAAAAAAAAAATGAGGATAGCGTAGGAGCCTCTGGGACAACTTCAGCATGCCAACATTTGCATCATAAGGGTGCCTGAAGGAGAAGAGAGAGAGCAGAAAGTTGAAAAACTATTCGAAGCAATAATGACAGAAAACTTCCCTAACTTGGTAAAGGAAACAGACATACAAGTTCAGGAAGCACAGAGAGTCCCAAACAAGTTGAACCCAAAGAAGTCCACACCAAGACACATCATCATCAAAATGCCAAAGGTTAGCCCTGGCCAGTTTGGCTCAGCGGTTAGAGTGTCGGCCTGCGGTCCGGAGAGACCCGGGTTCGGTTCCCGCTAAGGGCATGTACTTCGGTTGCAGTTTGTCCCCGGCCCTGGTTGGTCGTGTGGGTGGCAGCCACTCGATGTGTCCCTTCACGTCGATGTTTCTCTCTCTGTCTCCCTTCCTCTCTCTCCCTCCCACTCTATCTGTACAAAAAATGGAAAAATATCCTCGGGTGAGGATAAAAAAAAAAAAAAAAAAAAAAAAAAAAAAAAAAAAATGCCAAAGGTTAAATACAAAGAGAAAATCTTAAAAGCAGTAACAAAAAAGCAGTTTGTTACATACAAAGGAGCTTCCATAAGACTGTCAGCTGATTTCTCAAAAGAAACTTTGCAGGCCAGAAGAGAGTGGCAAGAATTATTCAGTGATGAAAAGCAAGAACCTACAACCAAGATGACTCTGTCCTGCAAAGCTATCATTTAGAATCGATGGCCATATCAAGAGTTTCCCAGACAAGAAAAAGCTAAAGGAATTCATCACCACCAAATCAGTATTATATGAAATGTTGAAGGGTCTTCTTGAAGGTGAAGAAGAGCAAAAATATGAACAACTAAATGGCAATTAATACATATCTATCAACAACTGAGTCCACAAATAAAATGAGCAAGCAGAACAGAAAAAGACTCATAGATACAGAGAACTCTTTGTTGCTTGCCAGATAGGTGGGGGCTGGGAGAGTGGGTGAAAAAGATGAAGGAATTAAGAAGTACAAATTGGTTGTTAGACTGATGAACCTCAAAGGGAATGGGGAGGGAGGGTAGGATGAGATAAATCAAAGAACTTCTAAGCATATATGCACAACCAACAGACACCGACAATAGTGTGGGGAAGGCAGGAGGGGGTGGGAATGGGGAGGAGGAGGTCAATGGGGGAAAAAGGGAGAAACATCTATAATACATTCAACAATAAAGATGAGTTTAAAAAAAAAAAAAAGAACACACATGCAATTTACCTTATTTAAAGTGGGCCTTCCTGGAATGAATGATACTAGCTTTATTGAGTGTAAGCTGAAAAAGTAATTTGCAATTAAAACCAATTCTATTCAGCGATTAGAGGGCTGGCCTATAGACCTAAGAGTCTCAAGTTTAATTGCCAGTCAAGTGCCCATACCTCAGTTGCAGGTTCAGTACCCAACCCCAAGTGGGATCATGGGGGAAGCAACAAATATGTTCCTCTCTCTCTCTGTCCCTTCCTCCTTCCCACTTTATCTAAAAGAATCAGTGAGAAAGTATCCTCCAGTGAGGATTAAAAAATAATAAAAACAAAGAACAAAGCCACAGGTATGGGAGAAGGGAATGTTCTGGCCATACATTTGTTTTCCATTGATTCCACTAATATGTGTTCTCTCCAACATGGTATCCTTTACATAGTTTATGTGGGTTATGAAAATCCTGCCAATGCAGGGCTTACATGCAGCCTGTTTTTTGTTTTCCTAACACCCTCTTTTGATGTCTATCAGGATCAAATGGTTCCCTCCCCATTCTGACTTGTCATAATGCATTTGGCTAAATGTTTCACCTAGGCCAAATTCTATCTCTGAAACAGGAAAACTTTTTACCTACTTTGGTCATAAGCCTAAAATGAATCAGAGATATGTGTGAAGAAAATATTTTTTAAATATATTGATATTATATTCAAGAACAAGTGAAGGATGAATATGTTACCTTGTATTTTCTTTTTATTTTTACATGCTACAGTTTTGAATAGGGTATCTGCCTCAACAGTGCATAAGGACAAGAAGATCAGAATTTTCTAGAAACTTGAAGATAATGATAAAATAAATAACAAATTTCTTCCATTGAGTTCATTACTCAAGGATCTGCTATTCCTCTAGGGACATCAACAAAACTTCTATCAGCAAACAATCAACATAATTAAGAGGAGGCAGGTCATTGTAATGTATAAACAGGGGCTTCCTATACGAGTAGGGGATAATATATAAAACATTAAAAACATACTTTAGAGCTCCAAGCTTCCAAAGAGTGTTCCTACTTGCAAAATAAAAACTATGTGAATTAGCCAGTGTGGCTCAGTGGTTGAGCATCAACCCTTGCACCAAGAGGTTTCTAGTTTGATTCCTGGTCAGGACACATACCAGGATTGTGGACCCAATCCCCAGTGGGAGGCATGCAAGATGATCTCTCGCATTGATGTTTCTATATCTCTCTCCCTCTCACTTCCTCTCTCTCTAAAATCAATAAAGAAAAAAAAAAAAAAAACTATGTGAATGGCATTACCTGGCATTTTAAACAATATAAATATATCCCATATAAAGTTTAATGCATTAATGGGTAAACATCAATATTGGTACATGGACAAATAAAATTTTGGGAATTGTCAAAAGTCACACAAATTTTTTTAATTAAAATAATTTTTATAATAGAATGGTATAAGTTAAAGGAACTTTGAGAATTATTGATTAGTGATGGCATTTTTCTGCTAAAAAAAATATCAGAGGAGATTCCAAAATGACGGTGGAGTGAATGGAAGCTACACAGACCATCTCCCAGGACCAAACTGGAATTACAACTAAGACACAGAAAAATCGATAGGAAAAAGCAACAGAAAAGCAGCTTGCAAGGATCATATAACCAGGGACATTGACTCGATCCTGATAGGATTGCGGAGGTGCGAGAGGGGGGCTGGGAGCCCACAGAGAGTAGCAGCCTTAGCTGTGAGCAGTGCCCTCGGGTTGAACTCGCAAGCAACTCCAGAGCACAGAGCTGGGACAGATGCTGAAATAGCCACAGCCACTCACCTTGGGCTCCGGCAGAGGGAGGGCAGACTGTACTGAAACTGTGTGGGGACACTCGGGATTTGGAGGGGGCTCAGAGCTTTTGCTGACTTCCAGCCACGCAGGACAGTGGCCATATTGCTCCTTCCAAGGGCTCTGGGGAGAGGCAGCAGCCCTTCCCTCAAAGATTCAACCCCACCCTGTGGGCCATTGAAATGCAAATTGAGGCTCACTAAGAACCAGCATCTGCCCCACCCTCAGGAAAGCCCCTTAGTCTGAGGACCTGAAGGAGTTTTTCAATCAACTGACAACCCAAAACACTTCAAGTAACCACTGCTGATAGTTTCCAGGGAAAAAGCAAGAGGATAACAATACTAATCCTAGGCTAGAAACTCTAACCAGGAAAGTAAGACTTGACAGTGGTGTTTAACGTGGGTCCTCCCTTGCTCATCCAAACCCAGAAGAGGGAGCCACAAACAGCACAATACCAACACCCACAGGGAAAACTGGGCAGGATCCATGGCCACTGTGATAGCCAAAATGGTGAAAACAGAAACAAAAGCCAAATAAAAGAAAAAGAGACCTCCATTGAAGATGAGATAGATATGGAGCAGTTAGGCAAGGTAACAAAGCTAGAATTCAGAGACATGGTCTTGAGGAAGCTCAACAGCATGAGTAAGGACATAGAGATGCTGAAAATAAACCAAATGAAAATTAAAAACAACCAAGAAGAAATTAAGAATGACATATCAGAAATAAAGAACACATTGGAAGTTCTAAACAGCAGAGTAGAGGAAGCTGAGGACCGGATCAGTAAATTAGAAGACAGGGTAGAAAAAAATCAATCAGAAAACCAAAAGGGAAAAAAAAACGATTAAAAAACAGGAAGACAGCTTAAGAGAACTGTCAGACAACTGGAAACGTAATAATATTCCAATGATAAAAGTCCCTGAACAAGAAGAAAATGAGCAAGGGTTAGAGAATATATATCAAATAAATACTGACAGAAAACTTCCCTAATTTGGTGAAGAAAGAGGGCATTCAAGTTCAAGAAGCACAGAGAACCCCAAGTAAAAAGAACCCAAACAGGCCCACACCAAGACACATAGTAATCAAAGTGCCAAAAATTAAATACCAAGAGAGAATCCTAAAAGCAGCAAGAGATAAGAAACAGGTTACCTACAAAGGAAACCCCATAAGGCTATCAGCGGACTTCTCACAAAAAACGCTACATCCCAGAAGGGAATGGCATGAAGTAATGAAACGGCAAGGTCATGAAAAACAAGGATCTGAATCCAAGACTACTCTACCCAGCAAGGCCGTTATTCAAAATAGAATGTCAAATAAAGAGCTTCCCAAACAAAAAAAAAGGCTAAGGGAATGCATTAGTACCAAACCAGCACTGTAAGAAATGTTAAAAGGACTGCTGTAATTAGTAGAAGAAATAGGAAGAAAAATATTACCACACTAAACAAAACTGGCAAAAAATAAGTACATATCAATAATCACCTTAAATGTAAATGGACTGAATGCTCTGATAAAAAGACACAGAGTAGCTGATTGGATAAGAAAGCATGACTCATCTATATGTTGTTTACAAGAGACCCACCTCACAACAAAAGACTCACATAGGTTGAAAGTGAAGGGATGGAAAAAAATCTTCCAAGCAAACAAAAAGGAAAAAAAAGCTGGAGGAGCAATACTCATATCTGATAAAGCAGATTTCAAAATGAAGTTCAAAACTAGGGACAAAGAAGGCCACTACAGAATATTTAAAGGATCTATCCAACAGGAAGATATAACCTTGATAAACTTATATGCACCAAATATAGGAGCACCAAAATATATTAAAAATCTTCTGGAAAACTTCAAAGAAGAAATAAACAACAATACAATCATAGCAATACAATACAGTGGGGTGTCAACACCCCATTGACACCACTGGATAGATCTTCTAGACAAAAAATTAGCAAGGAAACAGAGACTCTAAATGAAGAACTAGCCCAAATTGATTTAATAAATATCTACAAAGAATTGCACCCCAAAACTACAGAATTCACATTCTTCTCAAGTGCACATAGGACATTATCAAAAACAGACCACATGATAGGACACAAATTAAATCTCTACACGTTCAAGAAGATTGAAAGCACATCAAGTATCTTCTCAGATCACAGTGGCATGAAACAGGAAATTAATTGCAACAAAAACATGCAAAGACATTTGAACACAATGAGGCTAAATAGCATGTTATTAAACAATGAATAGGTTACCATGGAGATCAAAAAGGAAATTTAAAACTTCCTGGAAACCAATGAAAATGAACATACAACAACGCAATATCTGTGGCATGCAGTAAAAGCAGTTCTGAGAGGGAAGTACATAGCACTACAGGCCTACCACAAGAAACGAAAAAATTTTCTAATTGACTGTCTAACCTCAGAACTTAAAGAATTAGAAAGCAGCATTGGCCGGTTTGGCTCAGCGCTTATAGCATTGCCCTGCAGTCCCAAGAGACCTGGGTTCGGTTGCCACTAAGGGCGCATACTTCGGTTGCAGTTTGTCCCTTGCTCTGGTTGGTCGTGTGGGTGGCAGCTGCTCCGTATGTCACTTTCACATCGATGTTTCTCTCACTCTCTGCTCCTCTCTCTCCCTCGCACTCTTCCTGAACAAAGAATAGAAAAATGTCCTCGGGTGATGATAAAAAAAAAAAAAAAATTAGAAAGCAAATAAAAGGAAAACACCAGAGCAAGTAGAATAAAAAAATAGTAAAGATCAGAACAGAAATAAATGACAGAGAGACCAAAAATCAACTCAAAGGATCATTAAATCATAGAGCTGGTTTTTGAAAAGATAAATGAGATTGATGGACTCTTCACTAGACTCACTGACAAACAAAGAGACACAACACAAATACACAAAATCAGAAACGAAAGAGAAGAATTAACAACGGACACCAGATAAATAAAAAAGATCAATAACAGCTACTGAGGACAATTTTATGGCAACAAATTCGACAATCTAAGTGAAATGGACAAATTTCTAGAAGCACACAGTCTCCCAAAACTGGACTGGGAAGAGATAGAAAACTTGCACGGACCAATAACAACTAAGGAAATTGAAGAGGTAATCAAGACTCTCCCAGCAAACAAAAGCCCAGGCCCAGATGGCTTCACAGGGGAGTTTTACCGAATATTCAAAAAAGAACTAAAACCCATTCTCCTCAAACTATTTTTAAAAATTCAAGAAGAAGGAAGAATTCCAACTCGTTTTATGAGGACAGCATAATTCTAATTCCAAAACCAGTAAAAGACACTATAAAGAAAGAAAACTACAGGCCAATATCCCAAATGGACATAGACGTCAAAATCCTGAACAAAACACTAGCAAATCAGATCCAGCAATACATCAAAAAAATTATTCACCATGACCAAGTGTGATTCATCCCAGGGATGCAAGGCTGGTATAATATTTGCAAATCAACAAATGTGATACACCACATAAACAAAATGAAGAATAAAAACCACATGATCATATCATTAGATGCTGAAAAAGCCTTTGACAAAATCCAGCATCCATTTCTGATAAAAACACTCAGCAATGTGGGAATAGAGGGATTATATCTCGACATAATAAAGGCCATATATGAAAGACCTACAGCCAACATCATACTCATTGGGCAGAAACTAAAAACACTTCCCTTAAGAACAGGAACAAGACAGGAATGCCCACTTTCACCACTCTTACTTAACATAGTAATGGAAGTCTTAGCCACAGCAATCAGACAGAAATAAAAAATAAAAAGGATAAAAGTTGGAAAGGAGAAAGTAAAACTGTCATTATTGGCAGATGACATAATATTGTACATAGAAAACCATAATAACTCCATCAAAAATCTACTAGACTTAATAAATGAATTTGGCAAAGTAG
This sequence comes from Molossus molossus, assembly GCF_014108415.1. NCBI lineage: Eukaryota > Metazoa > Chordata > Mammalia > Chiroptera > Molossidae > Molossus > Molossus molossus. Next base: position 86,017,816 of record NW_023425355.1, on the reverse strand, counting down.
CAGGATACAAAATTAAAGTCAAGAAATTGACGGCATTCTTATACACCAATTATGAACTCACAGAAAGAGAAACTAATAAAACAATCCCATTTACCATTGCAGCAAAATAATTAAGATATCTAGGAATAAACTTAATGAAGTAAAGGACCTATTTGCAGAAAACTACAGGACATTGAAAAAAGAAATAGAGGAAGGTATAAAAAAGGGGAAGCATGTACCCCATTCATGAATTGGAAGAATTAACATCATTAAAATGTCCATATTACCCAAAGCAATCTATAGATTCAATACAATCCCCATCAAAATTCCAATGGCATACTTCACAGAACTAGAACAAATATTTCAAAAGTTCATATGGAACCAAAAAAGACCCCAAACAGCAACAGCAATCTTGTACAAAAAAGGACAAAGTAGGTGGGATCACAATACCAGATATCATGTTATACTACAGAGCCACTGTAATCAAAACAGCCTGGTGCTGGCACAAGAACAGGCATATAGACCAGTGGAACAGAACAGAGAACCCAGAAATGGACCCACGGCAATATGCTCAATTGACATTTGACAAAGTGGCAAGAGCATACAGTGGAGTAAAGACAGCCTCTTTAATAAATGGTGTTGGGAAAATTGGCCAGCTACATTAAAAAAAAAAAATGAAACTAGACCATAAAATTACACCATACGTACACATGAATAAACTCAAAATGGATAAGTCTTAAATGTGACCCGTGAATCTATAAAAATCCTAAAAGAAAATGTACACAACTAAATTTCAGATATCATACGCAGCAGAATTTTCACTGATACATCACCTAAGGCAACAGAAACAAAGGAAAAAATGAACACATGGGACTACATCAAACTAAAAACTTCTGCACATCAAAAGAAACAACCATCAAAATGGAAAGGAAACCTACTGTATCGGAGAACATCATTGCCAATGATATATCACATACAGGGTTAATTTCCAAAATATATAGAGTACTCATACAACTCAACAAAAGGAGATAAAGAACCCAATTAAAAAATGGGCAGAGAACCTAAATAGATATCTCTCCAAAGAGGACATACAAATGGCTAAGAAACATATGAAGAAATGCTCATCATCACTTATCATCTGAGAGATGCAAATCAAAACAACAATGAGGTATCACCTCACACCTGTTAGAATGGCCGCCATCAACAAATCATCAAACAAGAAGTGTTGGCAAGGGTGTGGAGAAAAGGGGACTCTGGTACATTGCTGGTGGTAATGCAGACTGGTGCAGCCACTATGGAAAACAATATGGTGTTACCTCCAAAAATTGAAAATTAAACTTCCATTTGACCCAGTGTTCCCACTTCTAGGAATATATGCTTAGGAGCCTGAAACACCAATCAGAAAGAATATATGTACCACCATGTTTATAGCAGCACTCTTTACCATAGCAAAGATCTGGAAACCACCCAAGTGTCCACCAGTAGCTGAATGTATAAAAATCTGTGGTACATTTACACAATGGAACACTATGCAGCTGTAAGAAGGAAAGGTCTCTTATCCTTTGAGATGACATGGAGGGACCTGGAAAGTATTATCTTAAATGAAACAAGTCAAGCAGAAAAAGACAAATACCACATGATCTCACTTATTTATGGAATATAATGAACATAACAGTCTGATGAATAGGGTAGACCCAGAAACATGGAAGTAGGGTACAGACTGACAATCCTCAAAAGAGGGGGTGATGGGGGTGGAAAGAGATAAACCCCAGAACTTATATGCATGTATGCATAACCAATGGACATGGACAACAAAGCTGGGATGGGGCCATGGGATGGGGAGGATGGTGTCAATGGGGTAAAAAAAGGAGAAACATCTGTATCAAAAATAAAATTTTAAAAAAAGGAATTATCAAGGACTTCCGGTCAAGATGGTGGCGTAGGTAAACGCGGTATCGCGTCCTCCCACAACCACATCAAAGTTACAACTAAACTACAGAACAACCATCATTCAAAACCGCCTGAAATCAAGCTGAATGGAAGTCCTACAACTACGGAACTAAGAAAAAAAAAGCAGCTACATCCAGACCGGTAGGACAGGCAGCGGCGCGAGGGGCGGCGGCAGCGGCGGCAGCACGGGCTGGTCCCACATCCAAGCGTGGTGGATAAAAATCAGGAGGCTCCCGCGGCTGGGAAGGTCCTTCCTGAGGACTGAGGGGTCCCCGTCCCACACCAGGTGCCCCGTTCAGGGTTCCAGTGCCAGGAAGAGAAGTCCCCATAACTTCGGGCTGGAAAAACCAGCGGAAACTGAGGCTCAGGGAAGCTGACCTGGCTGGAGCCCCAGGCAGCTCCCTAAAGGGCCGGCGCACGGACTTATCGGACTCATTCCCTCTAAGCTCCAAGGGGAGGCAGCTCGAGGGGCGCCAGAGACATACAGGGAAGAACTGAGCTGCTTGGCACTGGAGCAAGCTGGAGAGGGGGCTTCCTCGGGGACAAACGTGCTGTCAGAGGCCTTTGTTCCTTTGGTGAGCCCTTCCCGGGGGCGGCAGACAGAAACCATATCTGGGACTCCAGCAACCTGGCTCACACTGGTAGCCCTGCCCTGCTGACTCCCGGAGACCCCGCCCCACCCCACCCAACTTTCAAGCCCACCTAAGCTGTTGCCACTTGCTTAACCATAGGATTGGCTGGTCTTGGATTCTGCTTCAGGTTTTTCCTAAATTCTTTCAAACGAGCAGCACCGGGTCTCAGCGAGCCCCATACCTCTCATTAAGTAATACACAGAAACAAACACAGGGAGGCAGCCAAAATGAGGATACAAAGAAACAGGTCCCAAATGAAAGAGCAGAACAAAACCCCAATAAAAGAACTAAGCGAAAGGGAGATAAGCAACCTAACAGATACTGAGTTCATAATACTGCTTATAAGGATGCTCAATAAACTTAGTGAGAACCTCAGTGAACTTAGGGAGGGCCTCAAGAGCATAAAAAAGGACCAGTTAGAAATCATGGATACACAGTTAGAATTAAAGGAGGCATTAACTGAAATAAAGAATAATTTACACAGCTTCAATAATAGAGTATGTAAATCCAAGGAGCAAACCATCGATTTGGAATATAAGGAAGCAAAAAATCCCCAATCAGAACAGCAAAAAGAAAAAAGAATCCAAAAAAATGAGGATAGTGTAAGGAGCCTCTGGGACAACTTCAAGCGTGCCAACATTCGCATCTTGGGGGGCCCGAAGGAGAAGAGCGAGAACAAGAAATCGAAAACCTGTTTGAAACAATAATGGCAGAAAACTTTCCTAACTTGGTGAAGGAAACAGACATACAAGTCCAGGAAGCACAGAGAGTCCCAAACAAGATGAACCCCAAGAGGCACACACCAAGACACATCATCATCAAAATGCAAAAGGTTCAAGACAAAGAGAGAATCTTAAAAGCAGCAAGAGAAAGGCAGCTAGTTACCTACAAGGGAGTACCCATTAGGCTGTCAGCTGATTTCTCAAAAGAAACTTTGCAGGCCAGAAGGGAGTGGCAAGAAATATTCTGAGTGATGAAATCCAAGAACCTACAATCAAAATTACTCTATCCTACAAAGCTGTCATTTAGAATTGATGGACATATAAAAACTTTCCCAGACAAGAAAAAGTTAAAGGAGTTCATCACTACCAAACCGTTATTATATGAAATGATGAAGGGTCTTTTTGAAGAAAAAGATAAAATGTATGAACAAACAAAATGGCAATGAATACATATCTATCAACAATGGAATCTACAAACAAAATGAACAGGAAGAACAGAAACATTCTCATAGATAACAGAGAACATTTTGTTGGTTGCCAGTTGGGAAGGGGGTTGGGGGAATGGGTGAAAAAGGTGAAGGGATTAAGAAGTACAAACTCATTGCTAGACTGACAAACCTCAAAGGGAAAGGAGTTGGGGGGGGTGGGAAGAAATAAACCAAAGAACTTATATGCATAACCAATGGACACAGACAATAGTGTGGAAAAGGTGGGAGGGGGCGGGAGTGGGGAGGAGGGGGTCAATGGGGGAAAATGTGGAACATCTGTAATACATTTTACATCCAACAATAAAGATTTGTAAAAAAATAGAAAAATAATAAAAAAATAAAAAAGGAATTATCAAGGGCAAATTAACAAAAAATCTTGTGTTTTCTTTGCAAAATTTAATAATTCGAATTATGGTGTTTATGTGATACGTGTTTGTATATTATGTGGTGTGTTTTCTGCCTCTGGATGACATTACTCTAGGGTGTAATATTTTATTGGCTTAAAGAGATTAAATACTTCTACATGTTAAAAAAAAAAAAAAAGAAGTATCAGAGAGGGAAAATAAACAGAACTCAATTTGAAAGCTTTATAAGGAACACAGTCAATATTCCAGCCTATTTCTCTTGCTTTAACCTTGATTCTCATTCCTGTCCATCACATGCTTCTTGGTAAAGGTCACCAGGAGTCAGTATCTTCTAGAAAGTCATCCTCCAAATAAAATATCCACATATATGGGAAGTGCTTAGTTCACAGCCACATAAAGAAATATTATTCAGTCATTATATTTATGTTTATAGAAGATTTATAATGACCCACAAATGTTTTTTTATGAACGTGAAATGTATGATATTCATTTATATGAACAGTATGATTTTGAACATGTTTCCTTAGGGTCCTCCAGTGTTTGATGTGTCTTCAGTCTTTCCTTGATATTCATGACCTTGATACTTTGAAGAGTATTGGTCAGTTATTTTTATAATGTTCATCAATTTTGATTTGTCTGATATTTTTTCACTACTAGGTTGAAGCTATGCATTTCTGCCAAGAATATCAAAGAATTAATACTGTATCCTTCTCTGTGCATTATATCATGGGACTCATAATGTTAACATGTTGGTGATGTTGACCTTCACCACCTGTTTAAATTATCTTTTGAATTTCTCCACTGGAAAGTAATGATTTTCCCTCTATAAATAATAAAATCCATGGGGAAGATACTTTGAGATTATGGAAATAATCTGTTTCTCCTAAATTTTTTTTTATTGATTAATTTTTTTTACAGATGATTCTCCTTTTTTTCCCCCACTGATTCCCCCCTCCCCCTTCCCTCCCTGCCCCTTCCCCAGATTGTTGTCCATGTCCACTGTTCATGCATACATGCATATAAGTTCTGTGGTTCATCCCTCCCCCACCTCCCCACTCCTTAGGGGATTGTCCTCAAACTGTTATGTTCATTATATTCCACAAATCAGTGAGATCATATGAAATTTGTCTGTTTCTCCTAAAATTTTTGCCCACTATCCTTAATACCTATCAATGGATCTTGCTGTAACAGTTATTAGTATGATGCTTTAATGGTGGTTTTTTCATTTCCCACTTTTTTTCTAGATTTATTAATTGGCATAATTCTGTAAGGATGAGATGCCTCCAAATCTGTTTAATTATGTATATCACCATGGATTATTATATATTTACTTTATGAGTTATAATGCAATATTCAGATTGTATCTCAGTTTTTTCCATCTTTGGCCATTGGGAGGTCTTTTAGTTTCGAACCTGTTCTTCTTTGGACATGAATTCATCCCTTTTCAGCACAACTTTATTTTTAGTTACCAAAACATGTTCCAGGCTCATCCTATATTTTCTTTGCACCAGCTCTTGAATCAATCATTTCTTCAAGGGTCCCTGATTCCTTTTATGGGAGCAAGGTAATTAGAATCCAAGACTTTGGCATAGGTGAGCTCATTGCTCCTGGGGTATCACTGCTTCCAGATCCTCTCTTAATGCAGAGCTATAAAGTACATGTGTGGCCCTGGCTGGTTTGGCTCAGGAGTTGTAGCATCTGCCCATGGAATGAAGGGTCGTGGGTTCGATTTCCAGTCAAGGGCACATAGCTGGGTTGCAGGTTTGATCCTCGGCCCCTGTCAGGGTCAGGCAGGAGATAATCAATGTGTCTCTCTCACATTGATGTTTTTCTCTCTCTCTCTCCCCCTCCTTCCCTTCTACTCTTTCTAAAAATCAATGGCAAAATATCCTCAGGTGAGGATTAACAACAGAAAAAGTGCGTGCATGCGTGCGTGCGTGGTGTGTGTGTGTGTGAATTGTCTGTGCTTGTCTTTTTCTCCTTATTGTATTGAGTTCTTGTTGATTTGTCCCTTAATTTTTAAGAATTCTTTATATAAAATGAGGATATAATTCTCGTGTCTGTGGTATATGTTGCAAACATTTTCTCCCAAATTTTTCATTGCCTTTGACTTCGTTTATAGTGTTCTTTGCCATGTATTTTTAAATTTGATGTCATCCAGTTAATCAGTCTTTTATAATATTGGCTCTGGACATGGAGTCATATTTAGAAAGGCATTCCTTACCTCAAGGTTAAAGAGTAATTCACCCAATATTCTTCCAACACTTGTATGGTTTCATTTTTGACATTTGAATCCCAATCCATTTGGAGCTCTCATATTTGATGAAGATATAATTAGTATTTTCTTCAAATTACTTCCCAGAAATACTTATAAAAAAGTCTATTTTATCCCACTGATTAAAGATAATACCATTATCACAAATTAACTATTTTCTTCAGTTTTTTCATGACTGTGTAATAAATTTTGTCAAAGTTTATTCACCATCAATAGAGATAGGTATATGATTTTCTTCTTTAGATCTATTAATATGGTATATTAATGGATATCTAATTATTAAAGCAAACTGTTATGCCTGGGATGAATCTCACATGGTCATGGTGTGTTGTTTTTATATTATAGTGCTGGATCCTGTTTGCTAATGTCTTAGTTAATAATTTTGCATTGATAGGCATGAGTGCCTCTGTTCTCTAATTTGGTTTATTTTATTTTTTTTTAGGTTTTCCTTCTCCATTCATATAAATATATATATATATATATATATATATATATATATATATATATATTTTTTTTTTTTTTAATTGATTAATTTTTGTTACAGATGATTCTCCTTTTTTCCCCCACTGATTCCCCCCTCCCCCTCCCCTCCCTGCCCCTTCACCAGATTGTTGTACATGTCAACTGTTCATGCATACATGCGTATAAGTTCTGTGGTTCATCCCTCCCCCACCTCCCCACTCCTTAGCGGATTGTCAGTCTGTACCCCGCTTCCGCGTCTCTGGGACTACCCCATTCCTCAAACTGTTATGTTCATTATATTCCACAAATCAGTGAGATCATATGAAATTTGTCTTTCTCTGTTTGGCTTGTTTTACTTAGGATGATACTTTCCAGGTCCCTCCATGTAGTCTCAAAGGATAAGAGATCTTTCTTTCTTACCGCTGCGTAGTACTCCATTGTGTATATGTACCACTGCTTCTTGATCCATTCGTCTACTGATGGGCACTTGGGCTGTTTCCAGATCTTAGCCATTGTAAATAGTGCTGCTACAAAGATGGGGGTACATATATTCTTTCTTATTGGTGTTTTATGCTTCTTAGGGTATATTCCTAGAAGTGCGACCACTGGGTCAAATGGAAGATAAATTTGTAATTTTTTGAGGTGACACCATATTGTTTTCCATAGTGGCTGCACCAGTCTGCATTCCCACCAGCAGTCTACTAGAGTCCCCTTTTCTCCATACCCTCGCCAACACTTGTTGTTTGATGATTTGTTGATGGCGGCCATTCTAACAGGTGTGAGGTGATACCTCATTGTTGTTTTGATTTGCATCTCTCTGATGATTAGTGATGTTGAGCATTTCTTCATATGTCTCTTAGCCATTTGTATGTCCTGTTTGGAGAGGTGTCTATTCAGCTCCTCTGCCCATTGTTTAATTGGGTTCTTTGTCTTCCTTTTGTTGAGCTGTATGAGCACTCTATATATATTGGAAATTAACCCCTTATCTGATACATCATTGGCAATGATGTTCTCCCATACAGTGGGTTGCCTTTTCATTTTGATGATTGTTTCTTTTGCTGTGCAGAAGCTTTTTAGTTTGATGTAGTCCCATGTGTTCATTTTCTGCTTTATTTCTGTTGCCTTAGGTGATGTATCAGTGAAAATTCTGCTCCTTATGATGTCCGAAATTTTGTTGCCTACATTTTCTTCTATAATTTTTATGGATTCACGGGTCACATTTAAGTCTTTTATCCATTTTGAGTTTATTTTTGTGTATGGTGTAAGTTGACGGTCCAGTTTCATTTTTTTGCATGTAGCTGTCCAACTTTCCCAACACCATTTATTAAAGAGGCTGTCTTTGCTCCACTGTATGCTCTTGCCACCTTTGTCAAATATTAATTGAGCGTATTGCCTTGGGTCCATTTCTGGGTTTTCAGTTCTGTTCCACTGGTCTATATGCCTGTTCTTGTGCCAGTACCAGGCTGTTTTGGTTAACAGTCGCTTTGTAGTATAACCTGATACCTGGTATTGTGATCCCACCTACTTTGTTCTTCTTTTTCAAGATTGCTGTGGCTATTCGGGGTCTTTTTTGGTTCCATATGAACTTTTGAAGTATTTGTTCTAGTTGTATGAAATATGTCGTTGGTATTTTGATGGGGATTGCATTGAATCTATAGATTGCTTTGGGTAGTATGGACATTTTAATGATGTTAATTCTTCCAATCCATGAACAGGGTATGTGCTTCCACTTTTTTATATCTTCCTCTATTTCTTTTTTCAATGACCTGTAGTTTTCTGCAAATAGGTCCTTTACTTCTTTGGTTAAGTTTATTCCTAGGTATCGTAATTTTTTTGGCGCGATGGTAAATGGGATTGTTTTTTCAGTTTCTCTTTCTGTGAGGTCATCATTGGTGTACAAGAATGCCGTCGATTTCTTGATGGTAATTTTGTATCCTGCTACTTTGCCAAATTCATTTATTAAGTCTAGTAGATTTTTGATGGAGTCTTTAGGGTTTTCTATGTACAATATCATGTCATCTGCAAATAATGACAGTTTCACTCCCTCCTTTCCAATTTGGATCCCTTTTATTTTTTCTTCTTGTCTGATTGCTGTGGCTAAGACTTCCAGTACAATGTTAAATAAGAGTGGCAAAAGTGGACATCCCTGTCTTGTTCCTGTTCTTAATGGAAATGTTTTTAGTTTCTGTCCATTGAGTATGATGTTGGCTGTAGGTCTTTCATATATGGCCTTTATTATGTCGAGATATGATCCCTCTATTCCTACATTGCTGAGCGTTTTTATCAGAAATGGATGCTGGATTTTGTCGAATGCTTTTTCAGCATCTATTGATATGATCATGTGGTTTTTATTCTTCATTTTGTTTATGTGGTGTATCACGTTTATTGATTTGCTAATATTGTACCAGCCTTGCATCCCTGGAATGAATCCCACTTGGTCATGGTAAATAATTTTTTTGATGGATTTCTGGATCCGATTTGCTAATATTTTGTTCAGGATTTTGGCATCTATGTTCATCAGGGATATTGGCCTGTAGTTTTCTTTCTTCGTAGTGTCTTTTTCTGGTTTTGGAATTAGAATTATGCTGGCCTCATAGAATGTGTTTGGAAGTCGTCCTTCTTCTTGAATTTTTTGAAATTGTTTGAGGAGAATGGGTATTAGTTCTTCTTTGAATGTTCAGTAAAACTCCCCCGTGAAACCGTCTGGGCCTGGGCTTTTGTTTGCTGGGAGAGTCTTGATTACCTCTTCAATTTCCTTAGTTGTTATTGGTCTGTTCAAGTTTTCTATCTCTTCCGGGAATAGTTTTGGGAGACTGTGTGTTTCTAGAAATTTGTCCATTTCGCTGAGATTGTCGAATTTGTTGCCATATAGTTGTTCATAGTAGTTGTTAACGATCTTTTGTATTTCCGTGGTGTTGGTTGTTACTTCTCCTCTTTCATTTCTGATTTTGTGTATTTGGGTTTTCTCTCTTTGTTTCTTGATGAGTCTAGCTAAGGGTCCATCAATCTTGTTTATCTTTTCGAAAAACCAGCTCTTTGTTTCATTGATCCTTTGAATTGTTTTTTTTTTTTTTTTTTGGTCTCTATGTCATTTATTTCTGCTCTGATCTTTACTATTTCCTTCCTTCTACTTGCTCTGGGGTTTTCTTTTTGTTTGCTTTCTAATTCTTTAAGTTGTGAGATTAGACAGTCAATTAGAAATTTTTCTTCTTTTTTTACTTAGGCCTGTAGTGCTATGAACTTCCCTCTCAGAACTGCTTTCGCTGCATCCCATAGATTTTGTGTTGTTGTGTGTTCATTTTCATTGGTTTCCAGGAAGTTTTTAATTTCTTCCTTGATCTCCTTGGTGACCCATTCATTGTTTAATAACATGCTATTTAGCCTCCATGTTTTGAAATGTCTTTGCATGTTCTTGTTCCAATTGTTTTCTAGTTCATGCCATTGTGATCTGAGAAGATGCTTGATATGATTTCAATCTCCTTGAAGTTGTATCTGCTTATATTTTCTTCTAGTATTTTTATGATTCCATGACTTACATTTAAGTATTTTATCTATTCTGTTTTTATTCTCGTATATGGTATAACTTGGCAGTGTAGTTTCATATATTTTTTGCCTGTACCTGTCTAATTTTTTCAAGAAAATTTATTGAAAAGACTATCTTTACTCCATTGTATACTCTTGCCTCCTTTGTCCAATATTAATTGAGCATAATGTATTGGGTGGATTTCTGGGTTCTCTGTTTTATTCCATTGACCTATAAGTCTGTTTTTATGTCAGCACCATGCTATTTTGACTACAGTGGTTTTACAGTATAACTTGATATCTGGTATTATGATACCTCTAATTTTATCTTCTTTTTGTAAGATTTCTGTGGCTATCTGGGGTCTCTTTTGGTTCCATATAAAATTTTGACTTTTGAAGTATTTGTTATAGATATATGAATTATGCCATTGGTATTTTAATAGAGATCACATTGACTCTATAGATTGTTGTGGGTATTATGGACATTTTAATGATTGATTTTTCCAATCCATGAACATGGTATATGCTTCCACTTTTGTTTACTTTTCTCTATTTCTTTTTTCAATGTCCTCAAAATTTTTTTGATAAAAGCATTTCTTAATTTTAGTTTGAAGAGCATTTTCTATTTTTCATTTTGTTAATAATGATTACTTTTTTTTTTTATCCTCACCGAGGACATTTTTTCCATTTTTTGCACAGATAGAGTGGGAGGGAGAGAGAGAGAGAAACATCGATGTGAAAGGGACACATCGAGTGGCTGCCACCCGCACGACCAACCAGGGCTGGGGACAAACTGCAACCGAGGTACATGCCCTTAGCGGGAACCGAACCCGGGTCTCTCCAGACCGCAGGCCGATGCTCTAACCGCTGAGCCAAACCAGCCAGGGCAATAATGATTACTTTTATTATATTGTGATAAAGACATGCTACTGGTAATATTTTTGCTTTATGGGAGTTACTGATATTTTCTTACATTCCATTATTGATCAGTATTTTGCTTGTGCTATGATAAATTGACATAATGTATATATTCTATTATAAATGAATTCAATACGTATCCATAAAATCAATCCAATTGATTATATTGTATGTTTCCCCTCTTCATGTCCACTTGATATTTTTTGTACTGAAAGTGTTTATTAATCTCTCCCATTTTAGTGTCATCTCCTGTAGTGTTTACTTCATAAAGGTGGTTGATTTTTTTGGTGCATAATTATTCATAAGTGATATGTCTTTATTGTGAATTGGGGCTTTAGTACTAATGTGTATCTTTATGTCTACAAGAAACTCACTATTTATTTTTATTTGTGTTTTTAATAGATTTTTTTAGAGAGAGAGGAAGAGAGAGAGGGATAGAAACATTGATGTAAGAGAGAAACTTGAATCTATTGCCTCCTAGCATGCCCCCTACTGGGGATTGCTCCCACAACCCAGGAAGGTGCCCTAACTGGGAATAAAACCAGGATTTATCAGTCCATGAGCTGATGGTAAATCCACTGAGCCACACCAGCTGGGCAAGAAACTCACTTTGAATACAAATAAATGGATGTATTATAAGTAAAATATGAAGAAAATGTAACATGCAACCACTAACTTACAGGCAGCTATATTAATTTCAGACACAGTCAACTTCAGAATATCATTGGGGATAAATAGGGACATTATATAATTATAAAAGATCAACTCTTCAAGAAGACACAATAACATTAAAGGTTTATGCCCCTAAAAACAGAGTTTGAAAATACATGAGACAAAAATACTGATCAATTTGAAAAGATAAATAGACAAATTCTTATTTACAGTTGGAAACTGTAATATTCATCTGTCAGTAAATGATAATGCCTGTAGGTGGAAAACCAGAAAGTATATAGATAACTTGAGGGACACTATCAACCAGCTTTACCTACATGATATTAATAAATGTTACACAAAGCAACAATAGAATATACATCCTCTCGACAAATGTCGCATGATCTCACTTATTATGGAATATAATGAACTAAACAAACTGCTGAACAAAATTAACCCAGAGACATAGAGGCGGGGTACAGACTGGCAAGCCTCAGAGGAGGGGGTTTGTGGGCGAAGAGATACACTACAGAACTTACATGCATGTATGCATGACCAATGAACACAGCTAGGGTTGGGGTGGGGGGAAGGAGAGGAGGGTGTCAATGGGGGAAAAATGAGAAACATCTGTAACAAAAACACATTAATAAATAAAAAATTGAAAAAAAAAGATTTAGCCAAGGTAAAAAAGAATATACATTTTCTCTAAGTGCACATGGATTATTTACCATGATAGGCCATGTTCTGTGCCATAATACAAAACATAACAAATTTAAGTGAATAGAAATAATAAAAAAATATTCTCAGACTATAATAGTTTTAATACAAAAATCAGTAACATAAAGATATCTGGGAAACACCTAATATTTGAAAATTAACCCACTTCTAAATAACCCATAAGTCAATGAGGCATTCTCAGAGGATAGTAAAAATATTTTTAATGGAACAAAAATAAAAATAAGCATATCAAAATCTGCAAGACACAATTAATGCAGTGCCAGGGGAAATTTATAACATTAAATGTGTAAATTAGAAACAAAGAAAGATCTTAAATAATAAAGATTAGAAGAGAGATCAACTAAATTGAAAATGAAAACACAATAGAATCAAGGAAACCAAAAAATGGTTCTGTAAAATGATTAATACAATTGATGAAATTTTAGCCAAGAAAAAACTAACATGGAACATTTTTTCTATTATGCTACATTTAATGTTTTGTGACTTGAGATTTATTCTGTCTGATATCATCAGTATCTCTTGATTTCTATTTGGCTGCTAATCTTTTATCCATTCCTTTGTGTTTAGCCTTTCCAAATCAAGTTGTTTCAGGTCAAGATTTGTATGTGGCTTATAGTTGGATCATCTGTCTTGAGTCAATTATAGAGTTAATTAAGAATTAATGAGCCAAGGTAAAAGATGGCGGTGGGCAGGACCACAGGGAGGGTGAGTGTGTGAGAGAATGAGATAGTGTGTGAGAGAGTGTGAGTGGACATAAAGGTGGACAACCAAATTACTGCAGTGCAGAGAGGCAGAACATAAGGTTCCTGTGCTGTGGACGAGAGCAGACGGCTACCACATGTTTTCCCCTAGTATATTTCCTGGGCATCTGAAGTTTCAGGCAGAGAAACCATAATATCTGAAGAGAAATAACTCCTGATTGCAATTTATTTACATCAAACTTTTACAAAGACTTGATTCCAAAATGGCAGCAGAGTGAATGGAAGCTATACAAACTATCTCCCAGGACCAAACTGGAATTACAATGAAAATAAAGACTGGAGAAGATGGTGGCAGCAGGAACAAAGGGAGGGTGAGTGTGTGAGAGAGTGAGTTAGTGTGTGAGAGAGTGTGAGTTCAAGTGAAGCTGGACACCCAAACCCGAGCACTGCAGAGCCCTGGAACAGAAGGTTCCTGTGCTGTGGATGGGAGCAGCCTGCTACCACAGTAAGCAGCTCTTCAGGGCACTTCTGCCTGCACGGCAGGGATGTCCCACCATTTTGGAAGATTCCCGGTCTTCCCTGGAAAAAGGAAGTGTGGGCAGATAGGGCTCAGCAACCTGAGCCCACCAACACACTTGGCACCATCTGACCAGTGGATTCTCTGTGTCAACACAGACCAGTGCACAGTAGTGCAGCTCCCAAGGTGCTGGTCAAGGAAGCCGTGGACAGCCCAGAGCCCAGCACCATCCCCCATAGTAGCAGCATGATCAGAGTCCAGATATAGCCCCCAACAACAGAGACTGGGGAGCAGACATCTATCCCTAAAAAATAGACCAGCAGATGAGACCCATTACCCAAAATCTACAGCAAAAGCTGAGTGGAGGTGAGCTTCACGGGAAAGGACCACTCCCCAGCCACCAGTGGTGGGACCTGGGGCTCCATAGAGGCCTGTGCAGTCCAGTAGCTCACAAATGCTGTGGGAAGGCTGAGCGCTAGAGGGTGGTGCAATCCAGCTGCCCGTCCATGGGAACTGCAGGATGCAGGAGCACCAGAGAGGCCTGAGCCACCCAGCAGAAACTATGCCATCCAGTTACCCACAGGGCCTGTGGGGTGCGGAAGTACTAGAGAGGCCCCTGCAAACCAGCAGGGACTGTGCTATCCAATTACACGTGTGACCCAGCAGAGACTGTGCCATCCAATTTCCCGCAGGACCTACAGGGTGCTGAAGCATCAGAGAGACCTGTGCCACCCAGCAGGGACTGAGTGATCAAGGTACCCACTGGGCTTGTGGGGTGCTTAAACACCAGAGAGGACTGTGCAACCCAGCAGGGAGTTACCCACAAAACCTGCAGGATGCTGGGGCACCAGAAAGGCCTGTGCAACCAGGCTGCTCACAAGATAGGCTTAAAGGATGTGAAAAAGGAGATGGAGTGAATAGAAGCCACACAGACTCTCCCAGGACAAAATGGTAATTACAACTAAAATAAAGACAAATCCTAAAAAAAAAAAAAAAAAAAAAAACTCAACAGAAAAGCAGCAGGACAGGACCATATAACCAGGGACACTGGTAGGATCTGTGAAGGTGTGAGAGGGTGACAGGCTGGGAGCCCATGGACAGCAGCAGTCTTAGCTGTGAGCAGTGCCCTTGGGAAATAAAGACCAAGCCTTATCCACAGCCCAGGGAGACAGGACAGAGCACTAAAATAGCCACAGCAACTCACCTAGGGGCTATGGCAGAGGGAGGGCAGATTGGGCTGGAACTCTGTGGGGACACCCTGGATTTGGAGGGCACTCAGAGTTTTTGCTGAGTTGCAGTCACAAAGGACTGTGGCCAGTGTGCTCCTTCCCCAAGCTATGGGGAAAAGCAACAACCTCCCCACCTCGGAGATTCAACCTTTCCCAGGTGAGGCAAACAAATAAAAATTGAAGCTCATTAACAACCAGCATCTATCCCACCCCCCCAGAAATCCTCTTATGCAGAACACCAGGGCTACATTCCAAGGCACTGAGTAACTGAGACTACTAGCCAACAGGAAAAAGCTGAACCATTCCTGGGTTTACAAGTCTACCCAGGAAAGTAAGCCTTGACAGTGGTGTTTAACGTGGGCCCACCAAGGCTCATACAAACCCCGTAGAGGGAACCATAAAAAGTAGAACAGCAACACTCGCAGGAAAAATTTGGCAGGTTCCAACACCACTGAGATAGCCAAAATGGTACAACAAAGAAACAAATCCAAAATAAAAGAACAAGAGAACTCTATCAAAGATGAGATCAAAGAAATGCAGCTAAGCAAATTATCAGAGGGAGAGTTCAGAGCCATGATCTTGAGGAAGCTCAAAACAAAAGCAAGGACATCAGCACCATGAGTAAAGATATAAAAACTTTGAAAACAAACCAAGTGAAAATGAAAAATGATATAGCAGAAATAAAGAACACGTTGGAAGGACTAACCAGCAGAGTAGAGGAAGCTGAGGACCAGATCAGTGAATTAAAAGACAAGGTAGAAAAAAATCAATCAGGAAACAAAAAGGAAAAAAATAATTAAAAAACAGGAAGATAGCTTAAAAGAACTATGGAAAAACTGAAAGCAAAATAACATTTGCATCATAGGAGTCCCCAAAGAGGAAGAAAATGGGCAAGGGTTAGAGAATATATTTGAAGAAATAATGACAGAAAACTTTCCTAACTTGGTGAAAAAAGCAGGCATTCAAGTTCAAGTAGCACAGAGAGCCCCAAGTAAGAAGAACTCAAACAGGCCCACACCAAGACACTAGTAATTAAAATGCCAAAAATTAAAAACAAGGAGAGTATCCTAAAAGCAGCAAGAGATAAGCAACAGGTTACCTACAAAGGAACTCCCATAAGGCTCTCAGCTGACTTCTCAACAGAAACACTAAAGGCCAGAAGGGAGTGGCATGAAGTAATCAAGGTCATGAAAAACAAGGATCTGAATCCAAGACTACTCTATCCAGCAATAATAGAAGATCAAAGAAAGAGCTTTCCAGAAAAAAAAAAAATTAAAAAAGGCTAAGGGAATATATTAACACCGAACCACCACTGCAAGATATGCTAAAAGGACTGCTGTAATTAGTTGAAGAAATATGATGAACAATGGAACTACACTAAATAAAAATGTCCATTAATATATACATATGAATTATCACCTTAAATGTGAATATTTTGAAAGTTCCGATAAAAAGACACAGAGTCGCTGACTGTATAAGAAAACATGACTCACATAATGTTGTTTACAAGAGACCCACCTCACAACAATTTATTCTCATAGGTTGAAAGTGAAGGGATGGAAAAAATGTTTCCAGCAAATAGAAATTCAAAAAAAAGCTGGGATAGCAATACTCATATCTGATAAAGTAGATTTCAAAATGAAGACCATAACTAGAGACAAAAAAGGCCACTACATAATATTGAACGGATCTATCCAACAGAAAGATATAACCTTGGGAAACATATATGCCCACAATATAGGAGCACCAACATATATTTAAGAATTTTTGGAGGACTTCAAGAAAGTATTTAACAGCAATACAATCATAGCAGGGCACTTCAACACTCCTCTGACATTACTGGATAGATCTTCTAGGAAAAAATTTTTTAAAAAAACACAGACTGAAATTAAATTTTAGATTAAATGGATTTAATAGATATCTACAGTGAATTACACACAAAAATGCAGAATTCACATTCTTCTAAAGTGCTCATGGGACATTCTCAAAGACAGACCACAAGTTAACACACAAACTCAGTCTCTAGAAGTTCAAGAATATTGAAATTATATCAAGCATCTTTTCAGATCACAATGGCATGCAACTAGAAATCAATTGCAACAAGAACATACAAAGACATTTGAAAACATGGAGGTTAAATATCATGTTATTGAACAATGAATGGGTTACCATGGAGAACAAAGAGGAAATTTAAAACGTCCTGGAAACCAATGAAAATGAATACACAACTACACAAAATCTATGGGATGCAGCGAAAGCAGTTCTGAGAAGAAAGGTCATAGCACCACAGGCCTACCTCAAGAAGCAAGAAACATTTCTAATTGACTATCTAACCTCACAACTTAAAGAACTAGAAAGCAAACAAAAAGAAAACCCCAGAGGAAGTAGAAGGAGAAAAATAGTAAAGATCAGAGTAGAAATAAATGACATGGAGACTAAAAAAGCAATTCAAAGGATCAATGAAACAAAGAGCTGGTTTGTTGAACAGATAAACATGACTGATGGACATTTAGCTAGACTCACCAAGAAAAAAAGAGAGAGAACCCAAATACACAAAATTATAAATGAAAGAGAAGTAAAAACTAACACCACAGAAATACAAAAGATCATTAAAAACTACTGTAAACAATTATATGGCAACAAATTCGACAATCTAAGTGAAATGGATAAATTTCTAGAAACACATAGTCTCCCAAAACTGGACTGCGAAAAGATAGAAAACTTAAACAGACCAATAACAACTAAGGAAATTGAAGAGGTAATCAAGACTCTCCCAGGAAAACAAAAGCCCAAGCCCAGATGGCTTCATGGGGGAGTTTTACCGAATATTCAAAAAAGAACTAACACCTATTCTCCTCAAACTATTTCAAAAAATTCAAAAAGAAGAAAGACTTCCAACTCGCTTTATGAGGCCAGCATAATTCTAATTCCAAAACCAGTAAAAGACACTACAAAGAAAGAACACTACTGGGCAATATCCCTGATGAACATAGATGCCAAATCCTGAACAAAATACTAGCAAATCGGATCCAGCAATACATAAAAAAAAATTACACACAATGACAAATTGGGATTCATCCCAGGGATTCAAGGCTGGTACAATATTCTCAAATCAATAAATATGATACACCACATAAGGAAAATGAAGAATAAAATCCACATGACCATATTAATAGATGCCAAAAAAATCCGTTGACAACACATGGAGGCTAAATAGCATGTTATTAAACAATGAATGGGTCACCGAGGAGATCAAGGAAGAAATTAAAAACTTCCTGGAAACCAATGAAAATGAACACACAACAACACAAAATCTATGGGATGCAGCGAAAGCAGTTCTGAGAGGGAAGTTCATAGCACTACAGGCCTACCTCAAAAAACAAGAAAAATTCTAATTGACTGTCTAACCTCACAGCTTAAAGAATTAGAAAGCAAACAAAAAAGAAAACCCCAGAGCAAGTAGAAGGAAGGAAATAGTAAAGATCAGAGCAGAAATAAATGACATAGAGACCAAAAAAACACTTCAAAGGATCAATGAAACAAAGAGCTGGTTTTTCGAAAAGATAAACAAGATAGATGGACCCTTAGCTAGACTCACCAAGAAAAAAAGAGACAGAACCCAAATACACAAAATCAGAAATGAAAGAGGAGAAGTAACAACCAACACCACGGAAATACAAAAGATCATTAACAACTACTATGAACAACTATATGGCAACAAATTCAACAATCTCAGCGAAATGGACAAATTTCTAGAAACACACAGTCACCCAAAACTATTCCCGGAAGAGATAGAAAACTTGAACAGACCAATAACAACTAAGGAAATTGAAGAGGTAATCAAGACTCTCCCAGCAAACAAAAGCCCAGGCCCAGATGGTTTCACAGTGGAGTTTTACCGAACATTCAAAAAAGAACTAACACCCATTCTCCTCAAACTATTTCAAAAAATTCAAGAAGAAGGAAGACTTCAAACCACATTCTATGAGGCCAGCATAATTCTAATTCCAAAACCAGAAAAAGACACTACGAAGAAAGAAAACTACAGGCCAATATCCCTGATGAACATAGACGCTAAAATCCTGAACAAAATACTAGCAAATCGAATCCAGAAATACATCAAAAAAATTATTCACCACGACCAAGTGGGATTCATTCCAGGGATGCAAGGCTGGTACAATATTCGCAAATCAATAAACGTGATACACCACATCAACAAAATGAAGAATAAAAACCACATGATCATATCAATAGATGCTGAAAAAGCATTTGACAAAATCCAGCATCCATTTCTGATAAAAACGCTCAGCAATGTAGGAATAGAGGGATCATATCTCAACATAATAAAGGCCATATATGAAAGACCTACAGCCAACATCATACTCAATGGACAGAAACTAAAAACATTTCCATTAAGAACAGAAACAAGACAGGGATGTCCACTTTTGCCACTCTTATTTAACATGGTACTGGAAGTCTTAGCCACAGCAATCAGACATGAAGAAAAAATAAAAGGGATCCAAATTGGAAAGGAGGAAGTGAAACTGTCATTATTTGCAGATGACATGATATTGTACATAGAAAACCCCAAAGACTCCATCAAAAATCTATTAGACTTAATAAATGAATTTGGCAAAGTAGCAGGATACAAAATTAACGTCAAGAAATCGACGGCATTCTTGTACATCAATGATGAACTCACAGAAAGAGAAACTGAAAAAACAATCCCATTTACCATCGCTCCAAAAAAATTACGATACCTAGGAATAAACTTAACCAAAGAAGTAAAGGACCTATTTGCAGAAAACTACAGGTCATTGAAAAAAGAAATAGAGGAAGATATAAAGAAGTGGAAGCACATACCCTGTTCATGGATTGGAAGAATTAACATCATTAAAATGTCCATACTACCCAAAGCAATCTATAGATTCAATGCAATCCCCATCAAAATACCAACGACATATTTCATAGAACTAGAACAAATACTTCAAAAGTTCATATGGAACCAAAAAAGACCCCGAATAGCCACAGCAATCTTGAAAAAGAAGAACAAAGTTGGAGGGATCACAATACCAGATATCAGGTTATACTACAAAGCGACTGTAACCAAAACAGCCTGGTACTGGCACAACAACAGGCATATAGACCAGTGGAACAGAACTGAAAACCCAGAAATGGACCCAAGGCAATACGCTCAATTAATATTTGACAAAGGTGGCAAGAGCGTACAGTGGAGTAAAGACAGCCTCTTTAATAAATGGTGTTGGGAAAATTGGACAGCTACATGCAAAAAAATGAAACTAGACCATCAACTTACACCATACACAAAAATAAACTCAAAATGGATAAAAGACTTAAATGTGACCCGTGAATCCATAAAAATTCTAGAAGAAAATGTAGGCAACAAAATTTCGGACATCATACGGAGCAGAATTTTCACTGATACATCACCTAAGGCAACAGAAATAAAGCAGAAAATGAACACATGGGACTACATCAAACTAAAAAGCTTCTGCACAGCAAAAGAAACAATCATCAAAATGGAAAGGGAACCCACTGTATGGGAGAACATCATTGCCAATGATGTATCAGATAAGGGGTTAATTTCCAATATATACAGAGTGCTCATACAACTCCACAAAAGGAAGACAAAGAACCCAATTAAAAAATGGGCAGAGGAGCTGAATAGACACCTCTCCAAACAGGACATACAAATGGCCAAGAGACATATGAAGAAATGCTCAACATCACTAATCATCAGAGAGATGCAAATTAAAACAACAATGAGGTATCACCTCACACCTGTCAGAATGGCCGCCATCAACAAATCATCAAACAACAAGTGTTGGCGAGGGTGTGGAGAAAAGGGGACTCTAATACACTGCTGGTGGGAATGCAGACTGGTGCAGGCACTATGGAAAACAATATGGTGCTACCTCAAAAAATTAAAAATTGATCTTCCATTTGACCCAGTGATCCCACTGCTGGGAATATACCCTAGGAAGCCTGAAACACCAATCAGAAAGAATATATGTACCCCCATGTTCATAGCAGCACTATTTACAATAGCTAAGATCTGGAAACAGCCCAAGTGTCCACCAGTAGACGAATGGATCAAAAAGCTGTGGTACATATACACAATGGAATACTATGCAGCGGTAAGAAAGAAAGATCTCTTATCCTTTGAGACGACATGGAGGGACCTGGAAAGTATTATCCTAAGTGAAAGAAGCCAAGCAGAGAAGGACAAATACCACATGATCTCACTTATATACGGAATATAATGAACATAAGTCTGAGGAATACAGTAGACCCAGACACATGGAAGTGGGGCACAGACTGACATCCCTCAGAAGAGGGGATGGGGGGGTGGGGGTGGGAAGAGATAAACCACAGAATTTATATGCATGTATGCATGACCAATGGACATGGACAACTAAGCCGGGGACAGGGTGGAGGGGGGGGTGCCAATGGGGTAAAAAGGTAAAATATCTGTAACAAAAAAATAAATAAATAAAAAAAATTTCAAAAAAAAAAATCCGTTGACAAAATCCAGTATCCATTTCTGATAAAAACGCTCAGCAATGTGAAAATAGAGGGATCATAACTCGACATAATAAAGGCCATTTATGAAATATCTACAAACAACATCATTCTCAATGGACAAAAACTAAAAGCATTTCCCTTAAGAACAGGAACAAGACAAGGAAGATCATTGTTGCCACTCTTATTTAACATAGTACTGGAAGTCTTAGCCACAGCAATCAGACAGGAAGAAAAAATAAAAGGGATTCAAATTGTAAAGGAGGAATTAAAACTGTCATTATTCACAAATGACATGTTACTTTACTTTACATAGAAAACGCCAAAGACTCCATAAAAATCTACTAGACTTAATAAAAGAATTTGGCAAAGTAGCAGGATACAAAATTAATGTCAAGAAATTGATGGCATTATTTCATAGCAATGATGAACTCAGAAAAAGAAACTAAGGAAACCATCCCATTTACCATTGTGGCAAAATAATTAAGATACCTAGGAATAAACTTAACCAAAGAAATAAAAGTCCTATTTGCAGAAAACTACAGGTCATTGTAAAAAGAAACAGAGGAAGATATAAAAAAGTGGAAGCACATACCTTGTTTATGGATTCGAAGAATCAACGTTATTAAAATGTCCATACTACCCAAAGCAATCTATAGATTCAATGCAATCCCCATCAAAATACCAAAGACATACTTCACAGAACAAGAACGAATACTTCAAAAGTTCATATGGAACCAAAAAAGTCCTTTAATAGCCACAGCAATCTTGACAAAAAGTACAAAGTAGGAGGGATCACATTACCAGATTTTAGGTTATACTGCAAAGCCACTGTAATCAACACAGCCTGATACTGGCAAAAGAACAAGTATATAGACCACTGGAACAGAACAGAGAACCCAGAAATGGACCCAAGCAATATGCTCAATTAATATTTGACAACAGAGGCAAGAGCATACAGTGGAGTAAAGACAGCCTTTTAAATAAATGGTGTTGGGAAAATTGGACAACTACAAGCAAAAAAAAAAAAAAAAAAAATGTAACTGGACCATCAAGTTACACCCAACACAAGAATAAACTCAAAATGGATAAATGACTTAAATGTGACTGAAAAATCCATAAAAAATCCTATAAGAAACTTTAGGCAACGACATTTCAGACATCATATGCAGCATAATTTTCACTGACACATCACCTAAGACAACAGAAACAGAGGAGAAAATGAACACATGGAACTACATCAAACTCAAAAGCTTCTGCACAGCAAAAGATACAATTATCAATATGGAAAGGCAATCCACCTTATGGAAGAGCATAATTGCCAGCAATATATCAGATAAGGGGTTAATTTCCAATATATATAGAGTGCTCATACAACTCAACAAAAGGAAGACAAAAACCCCTATTTAAAAAGTGGGCAGAGAACATAAAGAGACACCTCTCCAAACAGGACATACTAATGGCCAAGAGACATATGAAGAAATGCTCAATATCACTAATCCTCAGAGAGATGCAAATTAAAAGAACAATGAGATACCACCTTACACCTGTCAGAATGGCCGCCATCAACAAATCATTAAACAACAAGTGTTGGCAAGGGTGTGGAGAAAAGGGCACTCTAGTACATTGCTGGTGGGAATTCAGTCTGGTGCAGCCACTATGGAAAACAATATGGTGTTGCCTGAAAATATTAAAAATTGAACTTCCATTTGACCCAGAGATCCCACTTCTAGGAATATACTCTAAGAAACCTGAAACACCAATCAGAAAGCATACATATACCCCCATGTTTGTAGCAGCACTATTTACAATAGCTAAGTTCTGGAAAGAGCCCAAATGTTCATCAGTAGACAAATGGATAAAAAAGCTGTGGTACATATACACAATGGAGTTCTATGAAGATGTAAGAAAGAAATATCTCTTATCCTTTGAGATGACATGGAGGGACCTGGAAAGTATCATGTTAAGCGAAACAACCAAAGAGAGAAAGACAAGTATCATATGGTCTCACTTAATTGTGGAATATAATGAACATAACAGTCTGAGGAAAGGGATAGTCCCAGAGATGTGGGAGTGGGGTACAGACACAATCCCCAGAAGAGGGGGTGGTGTGGGAGAGATAAACCACAGAACTTATATGCATGTGTGCATGAACAATGGACATGGACAACAAAGCTGGGGACAAAGTGGGGAGGGTGGCAGATGGGGAATCAGTGGTGGGAAATGGAGAAACATCTGAAACAAAAACAAATGAATTATTTAATAAAATATATAAATAAATAAATATTTTAAAAATTTCATGAGCTAAGCTTATTTGCATTTATTGAAATGACTGCTATGTTTTTTCTCAATTTTCCATGGTAGTATATTATTGTTTGTTTTGTTCCATTTTCTGTGTATTTTTTATTAGTTTTATGAGTTTTTTCTGCTATTTAGGAAGGTTTGTATTTTTATTTTAATTTTTACTAGTATCCTTTTTTGTTTAATGTACTTCATACTTGGCTTTCTTATTTAATTTTTTACTATTCTGTTTACTTGGATTTTCCCCCAATATTGAATGCACACTTATTCCCTAAATAGCACTGCTCCTTTTCTATTTTCTCTTTCATTTTCCTTCCTCCTCCCAATGTTAGATGCATTATTTTCACTTTAGCATATCACATAATGTTGTGCATTAATATTCTAACCATCATTTTTACTTTCTGTCTTATATTTACTTATCCTCACTATTAGTCTCTTTGCAGAAGTATACCAATCATAACTTGATTGGATGAAGCTCCTTTCCTAGTATATTCCTAAAAATGAGCTGATGAATTCAGAATTCCTCAGGTCTTTTAAGTGAAAAACTCTTTGTTCTATAGTCTTTAAACTTAAAGGACCACCTGATTGAATATTTCATCCTTAGTTCATATTTCCTTTGAGTTCTGTTTTATTAAATGCTGTTTCATTGTTGCCCTTCTTTGTATGTTGGTTTTGAAATGTATATATCAGTAAAATAGTTTTATAAGTTAATCAAATTTTTTTTTTGCCTAGAGGGCTTAAGAATTTTATTTTTATTTTTCAACTCTAATAGTTTTACCCATTCATGTCTTGGAACTAATCAATTTCTGTTAATTTCCTTAGTTATCCATGGGTCAATACAGTTCTTTTTCTATTTCTGGGACGATTTCTTGTTTTATAGTTTTAAATCTTAACTCTGTTTCAGTATTTTGCTTTTTCTTCTGGAACTCTCATAATAAAAAATATTTTTCCTTTTTTGCCTCTTTCTTTTCTACTGCCTTCTCTCTGACCATTCTTATTTATGTCTTTTTTTAAAATTAAATCTTTATTGTTTAGAGTAATACAAATGTCTCCCTTGTCCATCTTCTCTTGCCCCCCTCCCAGCTCTCATCCCACCCCAGACTTTCACAACCCTATTTTTGTGTCTATGGACAATGCATATATGCATGTAAATTCTTTGGTTAATCTCTTCCTCCCACCCACATCTTCTTTTCTCTGAGGTTTGTCAATTCATTCCATATTTTCATGACTCTGTTCCTAGTTTTTTCATCAGTTTATTTTGTTCATTGGATTTCACATGTAGGAGGTATCATGTGATGTTTGTCTTTCTCTGACTGGATTATTTCACTTAGCATAATACTCTCCAGGTCCCTCCATGCTTTCTTAAAGGTTAATAGATTCTTCTTTTTTTTTTTTTTACAGCTGCATAGTATTCCATTTACTTATTTGTTTATGGCATTTTTATTCTCTTGGATGTTTTACCCTGTCTTTTCTCAATGTACCTTCATAAATTTTTATTTCAACCTACTCTCCCTCCCTTGTGCCTGTTGTAATCTGTTCCTCTTTTATGAGATATTTTTCTTACATTTCTTCAAATTATTTCCAAAGCCCATGTTACTCTCTTTATACTCTTTGTTTTCAGTTCATTTCTACATCTTAGTTTTTTGAATTTCTAATTCAAGGTAGATTTTTATAGACTTAAGACCTTGTTTGGCTATATTTAATTGTCTGGTGGCTGACTTAAAAGATTTTTTATGAATCATGTTTTTTCTTTTTGTGTGTAGTGGGGGAGAGGTAGCATTGTCCTCAGTTCATATATGTTCATGATATTTTATTTCCTGATTTTCTACCATAATTTTATTTAATCTTATTTTGCTAATTTGTATGGTATTGAGACATTTTACAAGACCTCTGATTTAATGGCACTGCTAGGGACTGAATTGCATTCTCTCAAAATTCATATGTTGAAGCACCAACCCCATTGTGACTCTATTTGTAGACAGGACTTTTATAGAGGTAATTTAGGATAAATTAATTTATAGGGTGGGGCCCTAATCCATTAGGTTGCCTGCCATATAAGAAGAGGAGGAGAATTCCCTCTCTCTCCACATGTATGCATGGAGGAATGGTCGGTCATATGAGGATACAGGAATAAGGCAGTTGACTTCAAGCCAACAAGAGAATCTTCACAAGAAAGTGAATCCTGCCTGACATAATCTTGGACTTTCAAGCCTCTGAAACTGTGAGAAAATAAATGTCTACTGCTTAAGTCACCCTATGTTATTTGTATGACTTCCCAAGCCGACTTAATATAGGCAGCTTATTCTGTCAGTATAACAAAGCCCAGGTAATTAGGTAGTGGTGGTAAGGGTTGGAAGTTTTTAGATTTTTTGGCTCACTTTTGTCTTGCAGGGCCCTAAAATTTTCTTGTTGTCCTTTGTATTACTCTTGATTACCCAATTGCCATATTATCTCCTTCCTGTTTATGTTTTTCTTCCCCCAAAAGCTGTGTTTTGAAAGTTGTTCCTTTATATTATGTCTGTTCTTTTACATCATGTCTGCCTGTTTAAATAGGACTTGACCAATTTAAACCATGTATACCCTTTTAAATCATGTATACTTGAAGTTATCTCCCTTTTAGTTCATGCTCTGATCTTCATAGAAACTAGTATTTTCATACTTAGCATGGACTTAGTTTTTCTGGAAGAAAATCTGGAAGATTTAAAATAAACCTAGGACCTTTTGCCAATTTATCTGTTCTGTAATTCCTTAAGTTTTTCGTGGCCTACATTTGTTTGCCACAAAATCTTAAAACAGGGGAGGCATGTGCCAGGGACATGAAAAAGCACACTCTGGGAATTGGTTTTGGGTATGCATTCTCTGTCTTCAATGATTACAGAATAACTACTTGCTTCTTTTGGGTTTCATGTAGATTCCCTTTTTCTTCTTAAAAAAAAAAAAGATTTTTTAGTACATATTAGGAAGCAAGTAGTTATTCTGTAATCATTGCTGTCAGCTATCTGATGTCTGCATTTATTTTTAAGAAGATATTTAAGGATGCTTTTTATTCCAACTGAGAAAAAACTAACTTTATTTTGTACAAAAGAGTAAACAAAAACAATGTTGCCATAATTTAATGCAGAACAGAGTATAGGATTTAAATTTGGGGTGGGAGGACTGACCATTAGTAATGAACAATTTATTTTCTAAAAATAAAAAATAAATTTAGTGAAAAAAATTCTACTGGCACACTCCTCCTTCAAATACAATTATAAGAATTCTTTATAAATCCAAGAGATAAAATAATGGATATTTACAAAGTATTTTCACCTTTTTGAAACTGTCATGCAGGCTTATGATATACTTTCATTGGGAATTATTTTGGCCATTGCTTAAAGTAACTAACACATGACGAATATAAATTGAAACTAAAAGAATATTTTCTGTTAACTTTAAAGAAGAAATTAAGTAAGACAATCTCATAATAGCTTAACATTTTCCTCAAAGATTTATGCACTTTCTAAATCTCTATTCTGCTACATTCAAAGTTTTTACTTTATGTGTAGGGATTGTGGTGGAAAGTCTTACCACTTCATAGTAACAAGAAGGGTGCTATAGCATCAAACATTTTGTCTGAATTTTAGCAGGAAGAATGAAAAATGGAAGCAACATATTCCCTGTTGTCATGAAACCATAAGCATTCCCCTAGTCCTGCAACAGATTTCCCCTTATATCTCATTTTCCAGAGCTGGATCACATGGCCAAACCTAGTTACAAGTAGTTAGCTATCCATAGCTTATCCATCTATAAGCAGCATACAGAAGGGAGATGAAAATGGCTGTTGAATTTGCCAATCAACAATGCCTGCTAAGGTTTCAAAATAGTTGCCACTAACAGTTCTAGAAATAATAGTTCATGGATACCTCTGGTTCAAGTTATTCCTAAATCACAGCAGTTGTCACTAACACTTTAAGATTACTTACTATAGTCAAGATATAGAGTTTTAAGTGTTTTCTCATTCTGATCATTCTGTTGTACTTATGCCTAATGTGGATTAAGACACATGTATGGATGTTAGGGAAAATGGCATGGGCTGTTCAGTGCAAGTGTGGAGAGTTTGCATGCAAGGCACAGTGCATGGAGACAGTGATATTGTCTGACCTGACTGATTTAGAGATTGAAAATGTCATTGTATCACTGAAACTAAATGAGTACAGAAAATTACTTGGTTCCTTCTTGAATAGTACCAATGGATAAGTGACTAGAGCACAGTGCACATTCTAGACACTAAATTGTAAAGGTTGTTAATGACTTATAGGCTTTCAAAATGAGGAAATTTGGATTGGGGAACAATAGTGCATCCAAATAGAATTTAGAAGCTCAAAGAAACCAAATCACTTTTTATAAATTTCTACCTAAAAAATGTGTATGGAAACTAATTTAGGCATAAACATTAACATATAATTCTTAAAAATCTTCCTATTATTCCTTCTAATATGACCTATCACTTTATCTGTTTTGATTTCAGTGTAAACTGTGCCAGCTGACATCCTAATGGAATATAAATATTCTATAGTTATTAAGCAACAACAAATCATATATTACATATATTACATATGACACAAAGATAAACACCAACAGTTGTTTTTTTTTTATTCTTTCAGGAGAATAGCAATACCTTTCTCAATAATGAAACTTCAGTACAAGTTTCTTATATGTTATAGTTTGCAAAACTTGTTCATTTTATTGTCATGAGAAAATAGAAGGTATATTATTGTTCTATTGTTTCCATTTTGCAGATGAGAAACATGAACTCAGAATGAGAAAGTGACTTGTCCAAAGTCCTCTGGCTTCTTAGTGAAAGCAATGGGGCTGGGCCCAGCTTTCAATGGGGCTGGGCCCAGCTTTCCTTAGTCCTCATCCACTGCTCTTTATACCCTTTAAGCTATTTCCTGGACCATTTTGTGGCTCAGGTTTTTGAAATGATGTGCTTCTGACTAGATTAATTCCCCCACCATGATAAATAAACTTGAAGTCTTAACATTGTACTCCATCTGGTACCAATATTTGAAAGGAATTAATTTAACATCAAATGATTTAGCCGGCTGTTCCTGTCAGCAGAGAAAAAATCTTATCATTTTTGTGCTAGTTCTTATTATTTCTCAGTTTGACATAAACTACACAGTTCACTTGTAGCAAGATCAAAAGCAAGAGATTTACTAACAGTAAAATCATAATACTATTTATCTATAAAAGAAAGATCAATAGATAATGCAAAGAAATAAAATCCTGATATTTCAGTCATGTAGCTATGTAAAGTCAGATGAAACAAATATAGAAAAAGACAAACTCCACAGTTAGACTTTCTTCTGCATTCCCCTTAATAATAGCAGAATAAACCCAAAAGAACATCAAGAAAGACTGTAGAATTAGTATTAGAAAATTAAAGCATTCAAATGAGATATTGTTTAAAGGTTTTCACTGAGAATTTTTTTTAATTTTTTATTTATATTTTTGTTACAGATATTTCTCCTTTTTTACCCCATTGGCGCCCGCCTCCCCACCCAACTGCCCCCCCCCGTACCCGGTTTAGTTGTCCATGTCCATTGGTCATGCATACATGCATGTAAGTTCTCTGGTTTATCTCTTCCCACCCCACCCTCACCCCCTCTTCCGAGGGATGTCAGTCTGTGCCCTACTTCCATGTTTCTGGGTCTACCGTATTCCTCTGACTGTTATGTTCATTGTATTCCATATATAAGTGAGATCATGTGGTATTTGTCTTTTTCTGCTTGGCCTATTTCACTTAGGATAATACTTTCCAGGTCCCTCCATGTCGTCTCAAAGGATAAGAGATCTTTCTTTCTTACCGCTGCATACTACTCCATGGTGTATATGTACCACAGCTTTTTTCTTCATTCGTCTACTGGTGGACACTTGGGCTGTTTCCAGATCTTAGCCATTGTAAATAGTGCTGCTATGAACATGGGGGTATATGTATGCTTTCTGATTGGTGTTTCAGGTTTCTTAGAATATATTCCTAGAAGTGGGATCCCTGGGTCAAATGGAAGTTCAATTTTTAAATTTTGAGGTACCACCATATTGTTTTCCATAGTGCCTGCACCAGTCTGCATTCCCACCAGCAGTGTATTAGAGTCCCCTTCTCTCCACACCCTCGCCAACACTTGTTGTTTGATGATTTGTTGATGGCGGCCATTCTGACAGGTGTGAGGTGATACCTCATTGTTGTTTTAATTTGCATCTCTCTGGTGATTAGTGATGTTGAGCATTTCTTCATATGTCTTTTGGACGTTTGTATGTCCTGTTTAGAGAAGTGTCTATTCAGCTCCTCTGCCCATTTTTTAATTGGGTTCTTTGTCTTCCTTTGTTGAGTTGTATGAGCACTCTATATATATTGGAAATTAACCCTTTATCTGATACATCATTGGCAATGATGTTCTCCCATACAGTGGGTTGCCTTTCCATTTTGATGATTATTTCTTTTGCTGTGCAGAAGCTTTTTAGTTTGATGTAGTCCCATGTGTTCATTTTCTCCTTTATTTCTGTTGCCTTAAGTGATATATCAGTGAAAATTCTACTGCGTATGATGTCCGAAATTTTGTTGCCTACATTTTCTTCTAGAATTTTTATGGATTCACGGGTCACATTTAAGCCTTTTATCCATTTTGAGTTTATTTTTGTGTATGGTGTAAGTTGATGGTCTAGTTTCATTTTTTGCATGTAGCTGTCCAATTTTCCCAACACCATTTATTAAAGAGGCTGTCTTTACTCCACTGTATGCTCTTGCCACCTTTGTCAAATATTAATTGAGCGTATTGCCTTGAGTCCATTTCTGGGGTTTCAGTTCTGTTCCACTGGTCTATATGCCTGTTCTTTTGTCAGTACCAGGCTGTTTTGGTTATAGTCGCTTTGTATTATAACCTGATACCTGGTATTGTGATCCCACCTACTTTGTTCTTCTTTTTCAAGATTGCTGTGGCTATTCGGGGTCTTTTTTGGTTCCATATGAACTTTTGAAGTATTTGTTCTAGTTGTATGAAATATGTCGTTGGTATTTTGATGGGGATTGCATTGAATCTATAGATTGCTTTGGGTAGTATGGACATTTTAATGATGTTAATTCTTCCAATCCATGAACAGGGTATGTGCTTCCACTTTTTTATATCTTCCTCTATTTCTTTTTTCAATGACCTGTAGTTTTCTGCAAATAGGACCTTTACTTCTTTGGTTAAGTTTATTCCTAGGTATCTTAATTTTTTTGGTGCGATGGTAAATAGGATTGTTTTTTCAGTTTCTCTTTCTGTGAGTTCATCATTGGTGTACAAGAATGCTGTTGATTTCTTGAAGTTAATTTTGCATCCTGCTACTTTGCCAAATTCATTTATTAAGTCTAGTAGATTTTTGATGGAGTCTTTAGGGTTTTCTATGTATAATATCATGTCCTCTGCAAATAATGACAGTTTCAATTCCTCCCTTCCAATTTGGATCCCTTTGATTTTTTCTTCATGTGTGATTGCTGTAGCTAAGACTTCCAGTACAATGTTAAATAAGAATGGCGAAAGTGGACATCCCTGTCTTGTTCCTGTTCTCTTTTTTTTTTATGAATTTTTATTTATTTTTTTGTTACAGATATTTTAACTTTTTACCCATTGGCACCCCCCACCCCACCCCACCTCCGCCCCGTCCCCGGCTTAGTTGTCCATGTCCATTGGTCATGCATACATGCATATAAGTTCTGTGGTTTATCTCTTCCCACCCCCTCTTCTGAAGGATGTCAGTCTGTGCCCTACTTCCATGTTTCTATGTCTACCGTATTTCTCAGACTGTTATGTTCATTATATTCCGTATGTAAGTGAGATCATGTGGTATTGGTCTTTTTCTGCTTGGCTTCGTTCACTTAGGATAATACTTTCCAGGTCCCTCCATGTCGTCTCAAAGGATAAGAGATCTTTCTTTCTTACCGCTGCATAGTACTCCATTGTGTATATGTACCACAGCTTTTTTATCCATTCGTCTACTGGTGGACACTTGGGCTGTTTCCAGATCTTAGCTATTGTAAATAGTGCTGCTATGAACATGGGGGTACATATATTCTTCCTGATTGGTGTTTCAGGCTTCTTAGGGTATATTCCCAGCAGTGGGATCACTGGGTCAAATGGAAGATCAATTTTCAATTTTTTGAGGTAATACTATATGGTTTTCCATACTGGCTGCACCAGTCTGCATTCCCACCAGCAGTGTACTAGAGTCCCCTTTTCAACACACCCTCGCCAACACTTGTTGTTTGATGATATGTTGATGGCTGCCATTCTGACAGGTGTGAGGTGATACCTCATTGTTGTTTTAATTTGCATCTCTCTGATGATTAGTGTTGTTGAGCATTTCTTCATATGTCTTTTGGCCATTTGTATGTCCTGTTTGGAAAGGTGTCTATTCAGCTCCTCTGCCCATTGTTTAATTGGGTTCTTGGTCTTCCTTTTGTTGAGTTGTATGAGCACTCTGTATATATTGGAAATTAACCCGTTATCTGATATATCATTGGCAATGATGTTCTCCCATACAGTGGGTTGCCTTTCCATTTTGATGATTGTTTCTTTTGCTGTGCAGAAGCTTTTTAGTTTGATGTAGTCCCATGTGTTCATTTTCTCCTTTATTTCTGTTGCCTTAGGTGATGTATCAGTGAAAATTCTGCTCCTTATGATGTCCGAAATTTTGTTGCCTACATTTTCTTCTAGAATTTTTATGGATTCACGGGTCACATTTAAGCCTTTTATCCATTTTGAGTTTATTTTTGTGTATGGTGTAAGTTGATGGTCTAGTTTCATTTTTTGCATGTAGCTGTCCAATTTTCCAAACACCATTTATTAAAGAGGCTGTCTTTACTCCACTGTATGCTCTTGCCACCTTTCTCAAATATTAATTGAGCGTATTGCCTTGAGTCCATCTGGGTTTTCAGTTCTGTTCCACTGGTCTATATGCCTGTTCTTGTGCCAGTACCAGACTGTTTTGGTTACAGTCGCTTTCTAGTATAACCTGATATCTGGTATTGTGATCCCACCAACTTTGTTCTTCTTTTTCACAATTGCTGTGGCTATTCGGGGTCTTTTTTGGTTCCATATGAACTTTTGAAGTATTTGTTCTAGTTCTATGAAATATGTCGTTCGTATTTTGATGGGGATTGCATTGAATCTAGATTGCTTTGGGTAGTATGGACATTTTAATTATGTTAATTCTTCCAATCCATGAACAGGGTATGTGCTTCCACTTTCTTATATCTTCCTCTATTTCTTTTTTCAATGACCTGTAGTTTTCTGCAAATAGGTCCTTTAATTCTTTGGTTAAGTTTATTCCTAGGTATCATAATTTTTTTTGGCGTGATGGTAAATGGGATTGTTATTTCAGTTTCTTTCAGTGAGTTCATCATTGGTGTACAAGAATGCCGTCGATTTCTTGACGTTAATTTTGTATCCTGCTACTTTTCCAAATTCATTTAAGTCTAGTAGATTTTTGATGGAGTCTTTAGGGTTTTCTATGTATAATATCATGTCATCTGCAAATAATGACAGTTTCACTTCCTCCTTTCCAATTTGGATCCCTTTTATTTTTTTTTCATGTCTGATTGCTGTGGCTAAGACTTCCAGTACAATGTTAAATAAGAGTGGTGAAAGTGGATATCCCTGTCTTGTTCCTGTTCTTAATGGAAATGTTTTTAGTTTCTGTCCATTGAGTATGATGTTGACTGTAAGTCTTTCATATATGGCCTTTGTTATGTCTAGATATGATCCCTCTATTCCTACATTGCTGAGCATTTTTATCAGAACTGGATGCTGGATTTTGTCGAATGCTTTTTCAGCAGCTATTGATATGATCATGTGGTTTTTATTCTTCATTTTGTTTATGTGGTGTATCACATTTATTGATTTGCGAATATTGTACCAGCCTTGCATCCCTGGAATAAATCCCACTTGGTCATGGTGAAATTTTTTTTGATGTATTTCTGGATCCGATTTGCTAATATTTTGTTCAGGATTTTGGCTTCTATGTTCATCAGGGATATTGGCCTGTAGTTTTCTTTCTTTGTAGTGTCTTTTTCTGGTTTTGGAATTAGAATTATGCTGGCCTCATAGAACGTGTTTGAAGTCTTCCTTCGTCTTGAATTTTTTGAAATAGTTTGAGGAGAATGGGTGTTAGTTCTGTTTTGAATGTTCGGTTAAACTCCCCTGTGAAGCCATCTGGGCCTGGGCTTTTGTTTGCTGGGAGAGTCTTGATTACCTCTTCAACTTCCTTAGTTGTTATTGGTCTGTTCAAGTTTTCTATCTCTTCCTGGTATAGTTTTGGGAGACTGTGTGTTCCTAAAAATTTGTTCATTTCGCTTAGATTGTTGAATTTGTTGCCATATAGTTGTTCATAGTAGTTGTTAACAATCATTTTTTATTTCCGTGGTGTTCATTGTTAATTCTCCTCTTACATTTCACATTTTGGGTATTTGGGTTCTCTCTCTTTGTTTCTTGGTGGGTCTAGGTAAGGGTCCATCAATCTTGTTTATCTTTTTGAAAAACCAGCTCTTTCTTTCATTGATCCTTTGAATTATTTTTTTGGTCTCTATGTCATTTATTTGTGCTCTGATCTTTACTATTTCTTTCCTTCTACTTGATCTGGGGTTTTCTTTTTGTTTGCTTTTTAATTCTTTAAGTTGTGAGGTTAGACAGTCAATTAGAAATTTTTCTTGTTTTTTTGAGGTAGGCCTGTAGTGCTATGAACTTTCCTCTCAGAAGTGCTTTTGCTGCATTCCATAGATTTTGTGTTGTTGTGTGTTCATATTCATTGGTTTCCAGGAAGTTTTTAATTTCTTCCTTGATCTCCTTGGTGACCCATTCGTTGTTTAATAACATGCTATTTAGCCTCCATGTTTTGAAATGTCTTTGCATGTTCTTGTTGCAATTGATTTCTAGTTTCATGCCATTGTGATCTGAGAAGATGCTTGATATTATTTTAATCTTCTTGAACATGTAGAGATTTAGTTTGTGTCCTAACATGTGGTCTATCTTTGAGAATGTCCCATGTGCACTTGAGAAGAATGTGTATTCCGTAGTTTTAGGGTGTAATTCTCTGTAAATATCTATTAAATCCATTTGGTCTAGTGCTTCATTGAGAGTCTCTGTTTCCTTGCTAATTTTTTGCCGAGAGGATCTATCCAATGCTGTCAACGGGGTGTTGAAGTCCCCTGCTATGATTGTATTGTTGTCGATTTCTCCTTGGAAGTCCTCCAGAAGATTTTTAGTATATTTTGGGGCCCCTATATTGGGTGCATATATGCTTATCAGGGTTATATCTTCCTGTTGGATAGATCCTCTCAATATTATGTAGTGTCCGTCTTTGTCTCTAGTTATGGTCTTCATTTTGAAATCTATTTTATCAGATATGAGAATTGCTACCCCAGCTTTTTTTTGCTTTCCATTTGCTTGGAAAATTTTTTTCCATCCCTTCACTTTCAACCTATGTGAGTCTTTTGTTGAGAGGTGGGTCTCTAGTAAACAACATATAGATGAGTCATGCTTTCTTATCCAATCAGCTACTTTGTGTCTTTTTATTGGAGCATTCAATCCCTTTACATTTAAGGTGATTATTGATATGCACTTATTTATTGCCATTTTTGTTTAGTGTGGTTCTATTTTTCTTCCCATTTCTACTGCTAATTACAGCAGTCCTTTTAACATTTCTTGCAGTGCTGGTTTGGTGCTAATGTATTCCCTTAGCCTTTTTTTTTTTTTTGTCTGGGAAGCTCTTTATTTGACCTATTTTGAATGAAAGCCTTTCTGGGTAGAGTAGTCTTGGGTCCAGATTCTTGTTTTTCATGACTTTGATTACTTCATGCCATTCCCTTCTGGCCTGTAGTGTTTCTTGTGAGAAGTCAGCCGAGAGCCTTATGGGGTTTCCTTTGTAGGTAACCTGTTGCTTCTCTCTTGCTACTTTTAGGATTCTCTCTTTGTCTTTAATTTGTGGCATTTTAATTACTATGTGTCTTGTTGTAGGCCTGTTTGGGTTCTTCTTACTTGGGACTCTCTGTGCTTCTTGAACTTGAATGCCTTCTTCCTTCACCAAATTAGGGAAGTTTTCTGTCACTATTTTTTTGAATATATTCTCTATCCCTTGCTCATTTTCTTCTTCTTCGGGGACTCCTATGATGCGAATATTATTCCGTTTCCAGTTGTCCCACAGTTCTCTCAAGCTGTCTTCCTGTTTTTTAATAGTTTTTTCCTTTTGGTTTTCTGTTTGGTTGATTTTTTCTACCCTGTCTTCTAATTCACTGATC
This sequence comes from Molossus molossus, assembly GCF_014108415.1. Lineage (NCBI taxonomy): Eukaryota > Metazoa > Chordata > Mammalia > Chiroptera > Molossidae > Molossus > Molossus molossus. The sequence continues at coordinate 85,981,510 of NW_023425355.1, read as the reverse complement.
CAGTCCTCAGCTTCCCCTACTCTGCTTTTAAACCTTCCAATGTGTTTTTCATTTCTGATATGTCATTTTTTATCTTTTCTTAATGGTTTTTAATTTCCAATTGGCTTATTTTCAGTGTCTCTATGTCCTTACTCATACTGTTCAGCTTCCTCAAGATCATGGCTCTAAATTCTAGCTCTGTTAACATGCCTGATTGCTCCACATTGATCTCATCTTCGGTGGAGGTCTCTTGCTCTTTCATTTGGCTTCTGTTTCTGTGTTTCACCATTTTGGCTATCACTGTGGGCTTGGGAGCCTGTCAAGTTTTCCCTTGGGTGTTGGTGTTCTGTTGTTTGTGGCTCCCTCTCCTGTGTTTAGATGAGCGAGGGAGGACCCGCGTTGAACACCACTGTCAAGTCTTACTTTCCTGGTTAAAGTTGCCAGCCCAGGAAAGGTACTGTTATCCTCTAGCTTTTTGCCTGGAGGCTAGCAGTCGAGGTTACTTGATGAGTTTTGGGTTGTCAATTGATTGAAAAGCTCCCTCAGGTGCTTAGCACAAGGGGATTTCCCGAGGGTGGGGCAGATGCTGGTTTCTAGTGAGCCTCAATTAGCACTTCAATGGACCACAGGGTGGGGTTGGATCTCCGAGGGAGGGGCTGCTGCCTCTCCCCAGAGCCCTGGGAAGGAGCAATAGGCCCACCGTCCCACGTGGCTGCACTCAGCAAAAGCTCTGAGTAACCCCCAAATCCCGAGTGTCCCCACACAGTTCCAGTCCAGTCTGCCCTCCCTCTGCCGGAACCCAAGGTGAGTGCCTGTGGCTGTTTTAGCCACTGTCCCGGCTCTGTGATGTGGAACCACCTGGGAGTGTGACCTGAGAGCGCTGCTCCCAGCTGAGGCTGCTGCTGAGGTGCCAACAGTGGGCTCCCAGCCCCCGTCTCGCGCCTTCCCAATCCTACCAGGATGGAGTCAGTGTCCCTTGTTATATGGTCCTCGCAAGCTGATTTTCTGTTGCTTTTTCCCGTCAATTTGTCTGTGTTATAGTTGTAATTCCAGTTTGGTTCTGGGAGAGGGTCTGTGTAGCTTCCTTTCAGTCCGCCGCCATTTTGGAATCCGAGAGAATCTGCGTGCGCTCCCACCGACTCAGGTGTCTCCTGGGCTGACTCGGTCCTACGCTGGGTCTCGCATGAGCTGTCTCCTAGAGGGTGCTGCACAGCGTAGCTTGCTGCACCTGCGGGTGCCAGCGCCACGTGTGCGAGATCGAAAAAAAAATTTTTTTTTTACGAACTACTAAAAAAGACCCAGAGTAAACAGGTAAGAATGAATTTAACCAAAGTTTACAACCAACCTCAGTTTTCAAGATCTCTTGGATGAACATGATCTTATTATATGTTAAGTGTGTATAGTTTTTCAAAGCATGACACTGTCTCCACGAGAAATCCTTTTAAAAGGCTTAATGAGTTACTGAGACAATACATGGCATCTTCTTATCAGTATTTTTTTCAAATACACAGATTCACTTTTCTATTTTAAAAATATCTGGCATTTGACATTTTCACAGATATTTGAACAATGGTACAAATGCAGTTTGCTAGGTTCACAGTGACCAATTATTCAGAGCAATGTCAACATGTGCACATGTACTGAAACACTTTTTTCTTTGCTCTCTAGAATGAAATCTTTAGTGAATTTCTCCCAAATCTCTGTATCCAACAGCCATTTTTTATTTGGGAAAAAAAAAAAAAGAAAAAAGAAAATGGAGGTCAACATTTCTATCCTCTGATCTTTTATCTTCATATTAGTTTTACTTTTCCAGCGAAATTGGACTCTCATTTTTACTGTTTCCACATCAGCTGAGAACGTTTCATAACAGTTACATATAGAAGATGTGCATGCTTCTTGGGTTAGTTTGCTCATACATACAAGTTTCAACACCAACTCTTGATAACTCATAAGCGGGCACAGGGACTATACTAAAAATAACTCAAAATGTAACTTATTTGTGGAATATAATGGACAAAAAAAAAAACTGGTGAACAAAACAGACCCAGAGATATAGAAAGGAGTACAGTTCAGACTGACAAACCTCAGAGGAGGGTGGCGGGTGGATGGAGAGATGAGATAATTGAAATAACTCATATGCATTTATGCATAACCAATAGACATAAACAACAATGCTGGGAGGTGAAGGGGGTAGAAAGAAGGGTGTCTGTGGGGGAAAAAAAGAAAAATCTGTAACAAAAATTAATTAATTATTTTTATAAAAAATTCATGAAAGGAAGATGGCGGCAGGCAGAACCACAGGGAGGGTGAGTGTATGAAAGAGTGAGCGAGTGTGTGAGAGAGTGTGAGTGAACGTGAAGGTGGATGACCAAACCGGAGCAGTACAGAGACACAGAGCAGAATGTTCCTGTGCTGTAGACAGAAGAAGCCAGCTACCACTGTAAGCTGCCCTTCAGGGCGCTTCTCCCTGCACCACGGGGAAGTCGCACCATTTTGGAAGATCCTTGCTCTTCCCTGGATGGAAGCAGTGGGAGCAGCTAGGGCACAGAAAATTGAGCCCACCAGTGCACTTGGCACCATCGGACCAATGGACACTCTTTGTCAACAGACCAGTGCACAGTAGTGGAGCTTCCAAGGTGCAGGTCGTGGAATCCACAGAAAGCCCTGAGTGCAGCACCATCTGCCATAGTAGCAGCCCAATCAGAGTCCAGATATACCCCAGCAACAGAGGCTGGGGAGCAGACATCCATCCCCAGGCAACAGAAGCACAGACCAGCAACTGAGACCCATCCCCAAATGCTACAACAAAAGATGAGTAGGAGTTGAGCCCAAAGGGCCAGCACCACTCCCCAGCCAACAGCAGTTGGACCTAGGGCTCCACAGAGCCATGTACAGTCCAGTAGCTCATAAGAGCAGTGGGAAGCCAGAGCTCCAGAGAAACTGGTGCTATCCATCTGCTCACCCACTGGACCTGCAGGTGCAGGGGCATCAGAGATGCCTGTGCAACTTAGCAGGGACATGTGATCTAGTTACCTGCATAGCCTGTGGGGTGTTGAATCACCAGAGAGGCCTGCATAACCCAGCAGGATCTGTGCCATCAAGTTAACCATGGGACCTGCGGGGTGCAGAAGCACCAGAGAAGCCTGTGCTACCCAGCAGGGACTGCGTGATCTAGTTGCCCACAGGGTCTGTGAGGTGCTGAAGCACCAGAGAGGCCTCCGTGACCCAGCAGGGACTGTGCCATCCAGTTACCCCGAAGACCTGCAGGGTGCTGAAGCACCAAAGAGGCCTCCGTGACCCAGCAGCCCACAACGTAGGTATAGACCAGGTTCCCCAAAAAACTGTGCAATCCAGTTACACCCTGGACATGCAGGGTGCAGGGGCACCAAAAAGGCCTTTTTGACCCAACTGCCCACAAGATATGAAAATGGAGGCAAGAGTGAATAGAAGCTACACAATCTCCCAGGGCCAAACGGGAATTACAACTAAAATAAAGACAAATCCTCAAAAAAAAAAAAAAAAAAAAGCAACAGAAAAGCAGCAGGACAGGACCATATAACCAAGGACACTGGTAGTATCTGTGGAGGCATGAGAGGGTGGCTGGTTGGGAGCCCAGGGAGAGCAGCAGTCTTAGTTGTGAGTAGCACCCTTGGGGAATAAAGACCAATCCCACTCCACAGTGCAGAGAGCCAAAACAGAGCGATCAAATAGCGACAGCCATTCATCTGGGAGCTATGGCAGAAGGAGGGCAGACTGGGCTGGAACTCTGTATGGACACCTGGGATTTGGAGGGCACACACAGTTTTTGCTGAGTTGTGGCCACCAAAAAAGGTGGCCAGTGTGCTCCTTCTGCCAGCTGTGGGGAAGAGCAGCAGCCCCCACCATCAAAGACTGACCCTTTCCAAAGTGAGGCAAAGAAATAAAAATTGAGGCTCAATAATAACCACCATCTATCCCACCCTCTGGAAATCCTCTTATGCAGAAAACCAGAGCTATATTCCAAGGCACTGGGTAACTGAGACTACTAGCCACCAGGAAAAAGCTAGAGAATCACTGAACCTTTCCTTGGCTTGCAAATCTACCCAGGAAAGTAAGCCTTGACAGTGGTGCTTAACGTGGGCCCACCCAGGCTCATCCAAACCAAATAGAGGAATGTACAAACAGCAGAACACCAACACCCACAGGAAAAATTTGGCAGGCTCCAATACCCACTGAGATAGCCAAAATGGTGAAACAAAAAACAAACCCCAAAGGAAAGAACAAGAGAACTGTATCGAAGATGAGATAAATGAAATGCAGCTAAGCAAATTATCAGAGGTAGAGTTCAGAGCCATGATCTTGAGGAAGCTCAACAGCATGAGTAAGGACATCAGCACCATGAGTAAAGATATAGAAACACTGGAAAACAACCAGGTGTAAATGAAGAATGACATAGCAGAAATAAAGAACACATTGGAAGGACTAACCAGCAGAGTAGAGGAAGCTGAAGACCGGATCAGTGAATTAGAAGACAGAGTAGAAAAAAAAAAAAAAAATTCAGAAAACCGAAAGGAAAAAACAGGAAGACAGATTAAGAGAACTGTGGGACAACTGGAAAAGTAATAATATTCGCATCATAGGAGTTCCCTAAGAGTAAGAAAATGGGCAAGTGTTAGAGAATATATATGAATAAATAGTGACAGAAAACTTCCCTAAGTTGGTGAAGGAAGAAGGCATTCAAGTTCAAGAAGCACAGAGTTCCCCAAGGAAGAAGAACACAAACAGGCCCACACTAAGACACAGTAATTAAAATGCCAGAAATTAAAGACAAAGAGAGAATCCCAAAGGTAGCAAGAGATAAGCAACAGGTTACCTACAAAGGAAACCCCATAAGGTTCTGAGCTGACTTCTCAACAGAAACAATAGTGGCCAGAAGGGAGTGGAATAAAGTAATCAAGGTCATGAAAAGCAAGGATCTGAACCTAAGACTACTCTATCCAGCAAGGCTATCATTCAAAATAGAAGGTCAAATAAAGAGCTTTCCAAACAGAAAAATGTCTACGGAATATTAACACCAAACCAGTACTGCGAGATATGCTAAAAGGACTGCTGTAATTAGAAGAAACAGGAAGAAAAATAGAACCATACTAAATAAAATGGCAATAAATAAGTACATATTGATTATCACCTTAAATGTGAGTGGGTTGAATGCTCCGATAACAAGATAAAGAGTAGATGACTACCTAAGAAAGCATGACTCACATATATGTTGTTTACAAGAGACCCAGCTGACAACAGAAGACTCACATCGGTTGAAAGTGAGGGGATGGAAAAAAATCTTTCAAAAAAAGGAAAGCAAAAAAAGCTGGCATAGCAATACTCATATCTGATAAAGTAGACTTCAAAAAGAAAGCCATAACTAGAGACAAAGAAAGCCAATACATAATATTAACAGTATCTTTCCAAAAGGAAGATATAACTTTGGTAAACATATATGCACCCAATTTAGGAGCATCAACATATATTAAAAATCTTTTGCAGTACTTCAAAGGAGAAACCAACAGAAATACAATAATAGCAGGAGATTTTAATACCGTGCTGACTTAACTGGATAGACCTTCTAGACCAAAAATTAACAAGGAAACATAGACTTTAAATGAAGTGTTAGATCAAATGGATTTGATAGATATCTTCATAGACTTACACCTCAAAATCGCAGGATTCACATTCTTCTCAAGTGCACATGGGACATTCTCAAAGATACACCACATGTTAGGGCACAAACTAAGTCTCTACATTTCAAAAACATTGAAATCATATCAAGCATCTTCTCAGATTACAATGGAATGCATCTAGAAATCAATTGCAACAAGAACATACAAAGACATTTGAAAATGTGGAGGCTAAAGAGCATGTTATTGAACAATGAATGGGTAACCATGGAGATCAAGGAGAAGCTAAAAACTTCCTGGAAGCCAATGAAAATTAACACACAACAACATAATATCTATGGGATGCAGCAAAAGCAGTTCAAAGAAGGAAGGTCATAGTATTACAGGCTTACCTCAAGAAGCAAGAAAAATTTCTAATGGACTATCTCATCCCACAACTTAAATAATTAGAAAGCAAACAGAAAGAAAACCCCAGAGCAAGTAGAAGGAAGGAAATAGTAAAGGTCAGAGCATAAATAAATGACATGGAGAACAAAAAAACAATTCAAAGGATCAATTAAACAAAGAGCTGGTTCTTTGAAAAGATAGACCAGATTGATGTACCGTTAGGTAGACTCACCAAGAAACAAAGAGAGAGAACCCAAATACGCAAAATCAGAAATGAAAGAGGAGAAATAATAACTGACACCACAGAAATACAAAGGATTGTGAACAGATATTATGAACAATTATACAGCAACAAATTCAACAATCTAAGTGAAATGGAAAAGTTTCAAGAAACACATAGTCTCCCAAAACTGAACCGGGAAGAGATAGAAAACTTGAACAGACCAATAACAACAAAAAAATTTGAAGATGTAATGAAGACTCTCTCAGCAAACAAAAGTCAGGCCCACACGGCTTCACAGGGGAATTTTACCGAACATTAAAATTAGATGGAATACCCATTCTCTTCAAACTATTTCAAAAAATTCAAGAAAAAGGAAGACTTCCAAACTTGTTGTATGAGGCCAGCATAATTCTAATTCCAAAACCAGATGAAGACACTACAAAGAAAGAAAACCACAGGCCAATATCCCTGATGATCATAAATGCCAAAATCCTGAACAAAATACTAGCAAATCGGATCCAGCAATACATCAAAAAAAATTATTCACCATGACCAAGTGGTATTTATCCCAGGGATGCAAGGCTGGTACTAAATTTGCAAATTAATAAATGTGACACAGCACATAAACAAAACGAAAGGTAAAAATCATTTGATCATATCAATAGATGATGAAAAAGCATTCGATATTATCCAGCACCCATTTGTGATCAAAACGCTTAGCAATCTGCGAATAGAGGGATCATATATAGACATCATAAAGGCCATATATGAAAGACCTACAGCCAACATCATACTCAATGGGCAAAAACTAAAAGCATTTTCCTAAAGAACAGAAAAAAAGACAATAATGCCCACTTTCCCCACTCTTATTCAACATAGTACTGGAAGTCCTAGCCACAGCAATCAGACAGGAAGAAAAAATAAAAGGGATTCAAATGGGAAAGGAGGAAGTGAAACTGTCATTATTTGCACATGACATGATACTATATGTAGAACACTCCAAAGACTCCATCAAAAATTAACTAGACTTAATAAATGAATTTGCCAAAGTAGCAGAATACAAAATTAACGTCAAGAAATTGATGGCATTCTTATACACCAATGATGAACTCACAGAAGGAGATACTAAAACAACAATCCCATTTACCATCAAGGCAAAAAAAATTAAGATATCTTGGAACAAACTTAACCAAAGAAATAACGGACCTATTGGCAGAAAACTACAGGTTATTGAGAAAAGAAATAGAGGAAGATATAAAAAAGTGGAAGCACATACTTTGTTCATGGATTGGAGGAATTAACATAATTAAAATGTCCATACTACCCAAAGCAATCTATAGATTCAATGCAAAATCCATCAAAATACCAATGACATACTTCACAGACCAAGAACAAATACTTCAAAAGTTCATATGGAACAAAAAGTTGTGTAATAGCCACAGCAATCTTGAAGAAGAAGAACAAAGTTGGAGGGATCACATTACCAGAATTCAGGTTATACTACTAAGCCACCGTCATCAAAACAGTTTTATCCTGGCACAAGAACAGGCCTATAGACCAGTGGAACAGAACAGAGAACCCAGAAATGGACCCACAGCCATATGCTCAATTGATATTTGACAAAGGTGGCAAGAGCATTTAGTGGTGTAAAGACACCCTCTTTAATAAATGGTGTTGGGAAAATTGGACAGCTACATGCAAAAAAAATGAAACTAGACCATCAACTTACACCATACACAAAAATAAACTCAAAATGGATAAAAGACTTAAATGTGACTCATGAATCCATAAAAATTTTAGAAGAAAATGTAGGCAACAACATTTCAGACATCATACACAGCAGAATTTTCACTGATATATAACCTAAGGAAACAGAAATAAAGAAGAAAATGAGCACCTGGGGCTATATCAAACTCAAAAGCTTCTCCACAGCAAAAGATACAATCATCAAAATGGAAAGCCAACCCACTGTATGAGAGAGCGTAGTTGCCAATGATATATCATATAGGGGGTTAATTTCCAATATATGTACAGAGTGCTCATACCACTCAACAAAAGGAAAACAAAGAACCCAATTAAAAAATGAGCAGAGGACCTAAATAGACACCTCTCCAAACAGGATATACAAATGGCTAGGAAGCATATGAAGAAATGCTCAACATCACTAATCATTAGAGAGATGCAAATTAAAACAACTATGAGGTGTCATCTCACACCTATCAGAATGGCCGCCATCAACAAATCATCAAACAACAAGTGTTGGCGAGGGTGTGGAGAAAAGGGGACTCTAATACACTGTTGGTGGGAATGCAGACTGGTGCAGCCCCTATGGAAAACAATATGGTGCTACCTCAAAAAATTAAAAATTGAACTGACATTTGACCCAGTGATTCCACTTCTAGTAATATACCCTAAGAATCTTGAAACACCAATCAGAAAGAATATGTGTACCCCCATGTTTGTAGCAGCACTATTTACAGTAGCTAAGATCTGGAAAGAGCCCACATGTCCATCAGTAGACAAATGGATAAAAGGCTGTGGTACATAATCACAATGGAGCACTATGCAGCGGTAAGAAAGAAAGTTCTCTTATCCTTCGAGATGACATGGAGGGACCTGGAAAGTATTATCCTAAGAGAAACAAGCCAAACAGAGATAGACAAGTATCATATGATCTCACTTATTTGTGGAATATAATGAACGTAACATTCTGAGGAATGAGGTAGTTCCGGAGATGTGGAAGTAGGGTACAGACTGATAATTCCCAGGAGAGGGGGTGGTTGGTGTGAGATAAACCACAGAACTTCTATGCATTTATGCATGAACAATGGACATGGACAACACAGCTGGGGACAGGGCGGGGAGGGAGGGGGGAATCAGTGGGTGAAAAAGGAGAAATATCTGTAACAAAAATAAATTAATTAATTCATTTTAAAAATGTCTGAAAGGCCCCTAGTCATTTCTACTTCGTTTTGGAAGTATACTGTCTTAGCTTGCAACATTTTGCACTTTCATTTATCTTACTTTCCTAATTCTGGTTTCCTTTTTGTTGTTGTTGTTTGTGCCCCTAGCAGGAACCGATACCAGGACTCTCTTGTCCGCAGGCCGACGCTCAACTGCTGAGCCAAACTGGCCAGGGCTGGTTTACATTTTTAAGTTTACTTTGTATTCCCAGCAAATGAGAACCTAAGTAATTTTGGTCAATGGGGAGAGATGTTCTGGAAGAAGGTTGAATGGGGTTGGGTGAAGCTGATATATGCATTTAAAATTAATGCAAACAATTCACAAAGAGGATAAGGTACATGTGGATAATCAGGAGTCAACTCCATTATATTACATTTAGAAGGCAAGAGTTAGGCCTGCTCAGGCTTTGCCTTCATACCTGTGGGAAACCCTTATCATCGACAGAAAGCACAACATATTTCTCTACAGATGTAAGTCCCTTGTTGCGCTATTTTGTTTATCATCATTTATACCTAAAAATGATAGATCCTACTAAGTAGCAAAGTGAAAACAAAAGCCTCAATAAATCTGTATTTCAAATAAGATACAGCTTATTGGTAAATCAATGACGATTTGAATAAGTTCAGCCATCAATTCAAACATAGGAAGGAGATAATATTCAGTATTCTGTCCTGGCCGGTTTGGTTCAGTGGTTGGAACATTGACCTGCAGACCAGAGAGCCCCAGGTTTGGTTCCCTAGAAAAAAAAATTCAGTATTCTTTGCATAAGTAGGGGAGATCTTTACAAATAAAAGTACATCATGTATTATGTGTGCTTCTGTACAGTGTTTAAATTCTGTAGCTTAGATAGCTGTGTAAAGCTTGATTAGCATAAGTAAATTCAACTGAGATAATGGCTCTTTACCCGGGATTTTTAAAATGCCAGACAACCAAACCCAAAGCAGTCATAACTTCCAATGCTTGCAATGCATTTCCAGGGTTCCATTCTATCATAGCCTAGAATTATCAGGGTGAATGCTGAAACAAGTATTTATTTTATTTCCAGAGCAATGTGTTAGCTTAAAATTTCTTCTTTCTAGTTTTAAATCTCTTTTAATTAACCCTTTGAGCTGTGTGTTCTTTAATGTATAAAATTATCAGAAACTATGTTCAAGAAGACATAATGTTAAAGGTGAGATCAAAGCATAGTAAAATAGCCAATAGTGATATAAATCAATTAGAGGAATTGTCAGAAGGCATCATAGGGCTTAAATGCCAAAACTATTCCAGGCTTAATAGTTTAAGGTATGCCTGTTCTAATGACACATCAATCTTTGAATTACGCCTCCTGTCAAAAACAGTATTCAAGAAGTTCTTGGTGATTTCTTGTCACTGAAGTTCTAATACCTGACATATTTATTTCATACAGCAAGAAACAACACCATGTGCAAATAGCTGTAATGAGTATTATCTAGTTCCTTTTCTGGCAATGAAATGACCCTGGTTTGTTCTGTTCTGGGAAAACTGTCAGATGAGCTTTGAAAGGCTAGCAGGGTTGGAAGGTTCATTCTGGTTCCTAAAATGGACCTGTTTAAGTTCTGGACAGAGAAGAAGTATAAATAGAAGGTATATAGCACTTTTCCCATTGTCTGATGGAGACCCACTTTGTCCTACTTTATTGATATCTGGACTTGCAGTTGTTCCAGGCCTTTGGACACAAATACTTGGTTGGAATTGTAGTTTTATCAATTGCTAGCCATGTGATCTTGGGAAAGTTACTTAACCATCCTCAGCTTCACATTTTACACATATAAAGAGAGGATAATAATACCTAATGCATAGTATGCTTGTGACTATTAATAGAACTAAACATGGGTGCCAGGTGTAAACCTCAGATCTTAAATACAGGTGTGCAAAAGGTGGGACTTCTTTTTCTGTAAAACAAATAGATTTCTATTTCTAGTCTCCATTTTGATAGGTGGCAGACACATCCTTTCGGTCAGTTAAGGAGTTCTCTCTCCTAATTTACTGCTGGGATTCCAGGGTGAAGTGCCTCTGGTCCTCAGCAGGCACCATCCTTCCCTGCTGGTACCCACACAAGCTGCTACTGCCCTCATTCCCCACTGTGGGCCTTCTCTCTGCCATGGCTCTTTCTCACCTCTGGACTCCATCTCAGCTGTCCTCTCTTGCCACTCTTCAGCTATGGGAGACTATAAGGCTACTTCTCTGTCTTCAGCCCAGAAATATCCCTACAATTTCTAATCTTTTGTTCCTGAGCCAAGCCGGGCTTAGAAGGAAATCACTTTGAGGCTTGCTACTGCCCAGGCCACCACGTGCAAAGTGCAGCACATATCACATCTACTCTTGAAACCACAGAATCTGACTGTAGTTCATGTAATTCTACCATCCTCCTGCCTCCAACTTCAGATCTGGGTGTGAGGCATCTGCTTCTCAGGGACACACTCTCTAGCTTCTCCTCTCTCTCCTGTCTCCCCAGCTTAACAATAACTAATATTGATACAGTGATTGATATTATTATATGCCTGGTACTCTTTTAAACATGTTATAAATGTAGTCCTCAGAATAACCCAGTCAGGGTGGTACTATTGTTATCACCATTTTACATATGGGAAAGCGGAGGCACTAAGAGGTTAAGGACAAGGTCATGCAGCTTGTATGTAGTGAAATTGGGATTTAAAATTACATGGTCTATCTGCAACTGCCCAACTCTTCCTCTCAGAAAGTATTTATCACCCAGCTGGTGTGGTTCAGCGATTGAGCGGCAACCTATGCACCAGGAGGTCGCAGGTTCAATTCCCGGTCAAGATACATGCCCAGGTTGTGGCCCGGGTCCCAAGTGGGGGGCATGAGGGAGGCAGCCAGTCAATGTTCTCTCTCATCAATGTTTTCTATCTCTCTCTTCCTCTCTCTCTAAATTAAATAAAGATAAAAAAATGTTTTAAAGTATTTTTCCAGGGAATGTGTGAGGAACTGCATTAGAAATTTGTAAGCCAAGAAGTTGTCTCAAAATTCCTTTTCATTTCTGTGGTAGCATCTTTTCCCTGTGACAATGAAGCAGACAGAATAAAAGCACAGCACAATATGTGTGTCTTGAAGAGCTGGGTAGCAGATAATACTTCACAGTCAGTATTCAACCACACTTTTCAAGTACATATATAGAGTCAAAGCACATTCAATGTTAGTCCCCATTCCCTCCTCCAAAGGCTCTATCCTAGAGTTCACCCCACACAACTAACTCAGTTCTATACAATATATATTTTAACATTAATATTATATATTTTAATGACAGATTTTGTTTCTCTTTCAATTAAAGAAAACAATAGAACTCATGCTTTTATAACCACCCCTTAAAATTGGGTCATAAGCCTAGAAAATTTGGGAGAAAGAAAGGAGTGCTATAACAGGCCACAGTGCTGTCTTTTCTGAGTCTATAGTCAGTTGAGTAGATCACCACACATACAAATATAAGTCCCTGTATATAGTAGTACTCAAAAATAGTCAATTCAATGTGAGATACTAAAAAGGAGGGATAATATCAAATGAGAAAATCCTGCCTCCTATATGATTGACTGGATGGTCAACAGTGGCTCAGCATATTTCTTTTGTTTTCTGTATGTGTGTACCACAGAGCCTGCATGTCATTTGTGATTTCCAAGGGCTCAAGGTCTATGCTATTTTTGAAGCCTTGGGTTTTATGTCCTTTTCTGAGAATAACCCCAGAATGGAAATTAGGTTTTAAGCAAATGTTCTTTGATGAATAGAGTGCTGTGCATATAGTACACATGACAGCTAAGTGGTTATAGCCTGTGAATCCAGTTTTTATAACTCTCCATTTTGATTATTTTGTTATAATACCATAGATGACTAATTAGTGTGTTCTTGGGTCCTGGATGAATTGATGATGGTAAAATATTAGCATCATAGCGAGTCCAGTGATTTTCGTTTTTCAAATAATTAATTTATTTTTATTACAAATGTTTTCTCCTTTTTACCCCAATGATTCTGCCCCCTGCCCTCCCTGCTGTGTCCTCAGCTTTGTTGTCCATGTCTATTGTTCATGCATATAAGTTCTGTGGTATATTGCTCCCCCACGAGCCACTCTTCTGTACCCCACTTCCACATCTCTGGGACTACTCCATTCCTCAGACTGTTATGTTCATTATATTCCACAAATAAGTGAGATCATATGATTCTTGTCTTTCTCTGATTGGCTTGTTTCACTTAGGATAATGTTTTCCTTGTTGTCTCAAAGGATAAGAGATCTTTCTTTCTTCGAGCTGCATAGTACTGCATTGTGTAGATGTACCATGGCTTTTTTATCCATTCGTCTACTGCTGGACATTTGGGCTGTTCCCAGATCTAAACTATTGTAAATGGTGCTGCTACAAACATGGGGGTACATATATTTTTTCTATTGGTGTTTCAGGCTTCTAAGGGTATTTTCCTAGAAGTGGGATCACTGGGTCAAATGGAAGTTCAATTTTTATTTTTTTGAGGTAATGCCATATTATTTTCCCAAGTGGCTGCACCAGTCTGCATACCCACCAGCAGTGAACTAGAGTCCCCTTTTCTCCACACCCTCGCCAACACTTGATGTTTGATGATTTGTTGATGGCGACCCTTCTGACAGGTGTGAGGTGATACCTCATTGTTGTTTTAATTTGCATCTCTCTGATGATTAGTGATGTTGAGCATTTCTTCATGTGTCTCTTGGCCATTTATGTGTCCTGTTTGGAGAGGTGTCTATTTAGTTCCTCTGCCCATTTTTTAATTGGGTTCTTTGTCTTCATTTTGTTGAGTTGTATGAACGCTCTCTATATATTAGAAATTAACCCCTAATCTGATATATCATTGGCAACTATGCTCTCCCATATAGTGGGTTGCCTTTCCATTTTAATGATTGTGTCTTTTGCTGTGCAGAAGCTTTTGAGTTTGATGTAGTCCCATGTGTTCATTTTCTCCTTTGTTTCTGTAGCCTTAGGTGATGTATCATTGAAAATGCTGCTGGGTATAATGTCTGAAATTTTGTTGCCTACAATTTTTTCTAGAATTTTTATGGATTCATGAGTCACATTTAAGTCTTTTATCCATTTTGAGTTTATTTTTGAGTATGGTGTCACTTGATGGTCTAGTTTCATTTTTTTAGCATGTAGCGGTCCAATTGTCCCAACGCCATATATTAAAGAGGTTGTCTTTACTTTACTGTATGCTCTTACCGCCTTTGTCAAATATTGTCTCGGTTCCATTTCTGGGTTCTCTCTTCTGTTCCATTGGTCTCTCTGCCTGTTATTGTGCCCGTACAAGGCTGTTTTGATTAAAGTGGTTTTGTATAATAACCTGAATTCTGGTAATGTGATCCGTCCAACTTTGTTCTTCTTTTTCAAGATTGTTCTGGCTATTCAAGGACTTTAGAACTTTAGAAATATATGTTCTTGTTCTGTTAAGTATGTCGTTGGTATTTTGATGGGGATTACATTGAATCTATAGATTGCTTTGGGTAGTGTGGACATTTTAATGATGTTAATTTTTCCAATTCATGAACAAGGTATGTGCTTCCACTTTTTTATATCTTCCTCTATTTCTTTTTTCAATGACCTGTAGTTTTTGCGAATAGGTCCTTTATTTCTTTGGTTAACTTTATTACTAGGTGTCTTAAATTTTTTGCTGCGATAGTAAATGAGATTGTTTTTATAGTTCCTCTTTCTGTGAGTTCATCATTGGTGTATAAGAATGCCATCAATTTCTTGACGTTAATTTTGTATGCTGCAACTTTGCCAAATTCATTTATTAAGTCTAGTAAATTTTTGATGGAGTCATTTGGGTTTTCTACGTAAAGTATCATGTCATCTGCGAATAATGACAGTTTCAATTCCTCATTTCCAATTTGATCCCTTTTATTTTTTCTTCCTGTCTGATTGCTGTGGCTAAGACTTCCTGTACTATGTTAAATAAGAATGGCAAGAGTGGGCATCCTTGTCTTTTTCCTGTTCTTAAGGGAAATGCTTTTAATTTTTCCCCATTGAGTATGATGTTGGCTATAGGTCTTTCATATATGGCCTTTATTATGTCAAGACATGATCCCTGTATTCCCAGATTGCTGAGCATTTTTATCAGAAATGGGTGCTGGATTTTGTCAAATGCTTATTCGGCATCTATTGATATGATCATATGATTTCTATCTTTCATTTTTGTTAATGTGGTCTATCACATTCATTGATTTGTGAATATTGTACCAATCTTGAATCCCTGCGATAAATCCCACTTGATCATGGTGAATATTTTTTTTTTATGTATTGCTGGATTTGATTTGCTAGTATTTAGTTCAGAATGTTGGCATCTATGTTCATCAGGGATATTGGCCCGTAGTTTTCTTTCTTTGTAATGTGTTTTTCTGGTTTTGGAATTAGAATTATGCTAGCCTCATACAACAAGTTAGGAAGTCTTCCTTTTTCTTGAATTTTTTGAAATAGTTTGAAGAGAATGGGTATTAATTCTTCTTAGAATGTTCGGTAACCTGTGCTTATCTCTTGCTGCCTTTGGGATTCTCTCTTTGTCTATAATTTTTGGCACTTTAATTACTAAGTGTCTTAGTCTGGGCCTCTTTGGATTCTTCTTCCTTGGGGCTCTCTGTGCTTCTTGAACTTGAATGCCTTCTTCCTTCATCAAGTTAGGAAAGTTTTTTGTCAATATTTTGTCAAATATATTCTCTAACCCTTGTCCATTTTCTTCCTCTTAGGGGACTCCTATGATGCAAATGTTATTATGTTTCCAGTTGTCCTACAGTTCTCTTAAGCTGTCTTTCTGTTTTATAATTGTTTTTTCCTTTTGGTTTTCTGATTGGTTGATTTTTTCTATCCTGTCTTCTAATTAATTGATCTGGTCCTCAGCTTCCTCTACTCTGCTGCTTAGTTCTTCCAATGTGTTCTTCATTTCTGCTATGCCTTTCTTCATTTCCACTTGGTTGGTTTTCAGTGTTTCTATATCTTTACTTATGGTGCTGATATCCTTCCTCATACTTTGAGCTTCCTCAAGATCATAGCTCTGAACTCTACCTCTGATAATTTGCTTAGCTGCATTTCATTTATCTCATCTTTGATAGAGTTATCTTGTTCTTTCATTTTGAATTTGTTTCTTTGTTCACCATTTTGGCTATCTTAGTGGGTTAGGAGCCTGCCAAATTTTCCCTGTGGGTGTGGCGTTCTGTTTCTTGTGGCTCCCTTTATTCGGTTCGGATGAGCTGGGTGGGCCCACGTTAAACACCACTGTCAAGGCTTACTTTCCTGGGTATATTTGCAAGCCCAGGAAAGGTTCAGTTATCCTCTAGCTTTTTCCTGGTGGCTAGTAGTCTCAGTTACTCAGTGCCTTGGAATGTATCCCTGGTGTTCTGCATACGAGGATTTCCAGAGGGTGGGATGGATGCTGGTTGTTAATGAGCTTCAATTTCCATTTATTTGTCTCACCTGGGAAAGGATGAATCTCCCAGGTGGGGGGCTGCTGCTTTTCCCCACAGCTTGGGGAAGGAGCACATTGGCCACCTTCCTTTGTGCCCACAACTCAGCAAATATTCTGAGTGCCCTCCAAATCCCGGGTGTCCATACAAAGTTCCAGCCCTGTCTGCTCTCCCCCTGCTGTAGCCCCCAGGTAAGTGGCTGTGGCTATTTTAGTGCTTTGTCTTGGGACTCTGTGCTGTGTAGCAGGCTTGGTCTTTATTCCCCAAGTGCAGTGTTCACAGCTAAGATTGCTGCTGTCCATGGGTTTGCAGCCTGCCACCCCATCATGCCTCCACAGATCCTACCAGTGTTCCTAGTTATATGGTCCTGTCCTGCTGCTTTTCTTTTGATTTTTTTCTGAGAATTTGTGTTTATGTTTGTTGTAATTTTTGTTTGATCCTGGGAGATTGTCTGAGTTCTTCCATTCACTCTGCCTCCCTTTTCACATCCTTTATGCCTATCTTGTGTGCAGCTGTGTCTCACAGGCCTCTCTGGTGCCCCTGCACCCTTAAGGTCCTGTGAGTAACTATATCGCACAGTACCATTGGGGACCGGGCTCTATGCCTATGTTATAGGATGCTGGGTCACGTAGGCCTCTCTGGTGCTTCCTCACCCCACAGGCCTCATGCTTAACTAGATCATGCAGTCCCTGCTTGGTAGCACAGTCCTCTCTGGTGCTTCAGCACCCTGCATGTCCTGTGGGTAATCAGATGGCACAGTCCCTGCTGGGTCGCACAGGTCTCTCTGGTCCTTCCACACCTCACAGGTCCCATGGGCAACTGGATCAAACAGCTCTTGCTGGGTTGCACAGGCCTTGCTGGTGCCCCTATACCCTGCAGTCCCACAGTCAGGCAGCTGGATTGCACCAATTTCTCTGGGGCTCAGGCTTCTTGCTGCTCTTGTGGGCTATTGGACTGCACAGGCCTCTGTGGAGCCCCAGGTCCTGCAGCTGGTGGCTGGGGAGTGCCGTTGTCCCATGGGGTTCAACTCTTGCTAAGCTTTTGCTGTAGTTTTTGGGGATAGGTCTCAGCTGCTGATCTGTGCTTCTGTTGCCTGGGGATGGATGTCTGCTCCCCGACCTCTGTTGCTGGGGGTGTATCTGGACTCTGATCAGGCTACTACTATGCAGGATAGTGCTTGGCTCTGGGCTGTCTGTGGCTTCTGCGACCAGCACCTTGGGAGCTCCACTACCGTGCACCAGTCTGTGTTGACACAGAGTGTAGACTGGTCCTATGGTGCCAGGTGTGCTGGTGTGCTCAGGTATCTGGGCCTAGCTGTTCCCACTGCCTGCTCGCAGGGAAGACCTAGGATCTTCCAAAATGGTGGGACCTCCTCTCGGTGCAGGGAGTAGCACCCTAAGGTCCACTTACTGCGGTAGCTGGCTGCTCCCGTCCACAGCACAGGAACCTTCTGCTGCATGGCTCTACACTGCTTGGGTTTGGTCGTCCACCTTCATGTCCACTCACACTCTCTCACACACTCGCCCTCCCTATGGTCTTGCCGCTGCCATGGTATCCCAAACGGATAAATTTGTATTTAAACAAGATCTTCTGATGATTCTCACAAATAATAGCTTTGGGGAAGCACTTCCCTACACTATCTATTTGTAGTTGTTAAAATACCACAATTTAAATCCCTAAATATTTCTTATCTTTCATAACATTAGAATTTCTGATTATGACTTCTCTGTCAGTGTTTTTGAGAATCCTATATATTTTATGAAGCTGTTTCTACTTAACCCACCAAAATGTAAGATATCTCTTCCTTGAATTACTTTGATGTTTTACTTATACCACTCATTTGCCACATTTCTCTTGTATTTTGTATGCAGAGCTATTAATTTTTCTGCTAGATTATAGTCTCTTTCTGGTAATACCCACGAAATGGAAAGTGGCATAGAATTTTGTTCATCACTGTGTTCTTGAAAGGTTCTGGAACAGTTTCTGACACCTAGTAATTAATAACAAATGCTTGTTAAGTAAATGAATGAATGGCCAATTTTATAATAAATCTATTTGAATTGTGGAGTTCACTTGAAAAATGTGATAGATAATGGGCCATGGGTCATGCTGTTCATAATTTTGATGATTTTTAATTTTCAAGCAAAATATTAATTATCCCAGCTGGTCATGTTGTTTCTTAAAATTTTTTTTTTTATTCTTGAATGTATTACAAATGTCCCCCTTTTTCCCCCATTGACCCGCCTTCCCGCTCCCACCCCTCTCTTGCCTTCCCCAGCCTAGTGTCCCTGTAGATTGGTTGTGCATATATGCATATAAATTATTTGGTTTATCTCTTCACACTCCTCCCATTTCCCATCCATCTAAGGTTTGTCAGTCTGTTCCTTACTTCCATAATTCTGGATCTCTTTGGGTCAACAGCTTATTTTGTTCATTATGTTCCACAGATAAGTGAAATAATGTGACACTTCTCTTTCTCTAAGTGGCTTATTTAGTTTAGCTTAGCATAATATTCTCCATGTCCCTCCATTTTGTCTCAAGGGGTAAGATATCTCTCTTTCTTACAGTTGCATAGTATTCCATTATGTAAATGTACCACAGCTTTTTTATCGACTCATCTACTGATGGCACTTAGGCCATTTCCAGATCTTAGCTATTGTAAATAGTGTTGCTTTCTCAATGACTTTCAAACCTGTACCACCACAACTACAGGACTGCAGGAATTTTTAATAATCTTTAAGTAGTTTATTATTAAAAACCAAGTGATTGAACTCATTGAGTCGACTGATGCCTTTTTTTTATAGCTTTAATATTAACCCCGGAATGAACCAAAAAAAAAAAAAAAAAAAAAGCTAACCAAACCACAACAAAATATATGAATCAAAACGTACAAAATAGTATCTCACTTCCAATGTCGGGTTATGGATGACTAGTGATGAAAGGGAAAAATGTCGGTGAACTCTCAAGTTAACAATTACACTAGCTCATCTACTCAACAAAATCTGGATAAATTAGAGGCCTTGTTGTTTTAAAGTTTATGACTCATATCTCTTAATCTCTGTGGATCTAAGCACGGAAACTTAATATAAGGCAGAAGCTAAATGGTCCAAATCCAATCTTTTAGCAGTACAAGAATCAAAAGAGATTTTAGAATGTGAAAAAGTCAGTCAACTTCTTTTAGATGCTTAGCAATTTAAAACGTATTCCTGCCCTGGCCGGTTTAGCTCAGCGGTTAGAGCATCAGCCTGCAGTCCAGAGAGACCTGGGTTCGGTTCCTGCTAAGGGCACGTATCATGGTTGCAGTTTGTCCCCAGCCCTGTTGGGTCGTGCGGGTGGCAGCCACTCAATGTGTACCTTTCACATTGATGTTTCTCTCTCTCCCTCCCACTCTATCTGAACAAAAAATGAAAATAAAAATAAATAAAAAAATAAAACATATTCCTCTAGTTACAAATGACTGAAAGTATCAGTAGAAGAGACATCAGTTTCTAACCAGTTTCTATTGATGTTGTAAACCACACTGAAGTTTCTTTTTCATATCAAAATTATGACACCTTAAATTAGAAAGTGATTCTATTTATCAATACTTTTTGAAAGTATTGTTTACTGACTATTACCTTTTCACAAAATGATTTGTCTGTAAGGTTGAATTGTGAGGAGAATACTAGAATACTTGGCTACTGAAACATTAAAGTCCTCTATGTTTTATTCTATATGTCCAGTGCTCTAGAGTCTCTATTTGTAATACATTCAGATTCCACAATTAGGCTGGAAAAGAGGAAAGCCAATGTAGCAGGGAGTATTTTGGATAAGGACTGGACTTCACGAATTATGGTAAGGCAGTAGAGCAAAGTAACTAAAAACCTGGTACTGAGATTAGACTGATATGAATGTAAATCCTGCCTTGCTCTTCTAATATCTGGGCAACACTGAGTAAGTCCCTCATTTTTTTAAGTGAAGATATCTCACTGAAGCCTTCAGTGATGAAATGTATAAAGTGCTAATCAAGGTATCTAGAACTTAGTGTTATAACTGTGAAGTTTCCTATTGTTATAGTAGCTATTAGTAAAGCTGTTTCTGGCCTTGCCGTTCCCATGTTTTTTTGCCTGGTTGGCATTCTGCCTCATCTATGTTTTCTTCTACCAACCATGTCCTTTGGTGGTTCATTTGACTGTTTATTATCTGTACCACTCTTTAGGCTACCTTCTTTCTTCCTTCACCATTGGTATTGTGCTTGTATCCACAGCTTGTACTGCTTTTGTTCCTTTAGATATCCCTCCTGGGCACCTCCCTCCCCAGCTTGGATTATCTTGCTGGTAAGTGATCTTAAATCTAACCTTAATCTCCCTTTAGACATTTACCTAATTTCCCTAACAACATCTCTAATCAAAACCCTTAACCTCAGGAAGATGAAGAACAATACATAGATAGTAGGACATCTAGTGCAAAACTTCCCAAAATGTGTTTTGCACAATTCAAATCCTGCAAATTTTTATGCGAGAAAAGATGGGATTTTCTGGATAAATAATTTTGAAAAATTTTGCATACAACTTGCCTCCTGCAGATTCACAGTGAACCTTCATACTTGGAGACTTGGACAAGCCAAGTTAAACAGAAAACTGATTAACTCTGTTATCTGGAAGTTAATTTTTTCCTTCTGGTAATACCCATGAAATGGAAAGTGGCATAGTTAAGTAGACTGGCATTATAGTCCAGTTTTTATTTATTACAGAGTGTAACAGTCAGGATGCCTACAATAACCTGGAAGCCCCTCATCCCAATAGTTCATGTTATCATTAGCAGCTACTATTTCAGGTATTGCCAATTTCTATGGCAAAAAGAAAATAATCTGGGAGGTATTACATTTAAAACTAAATGCTCATCCCAGAAGTAGTGCATGTCACTTCCACTAAGCACTCGTAGGTGAGTATCAGTTATTTGGCTTCACAAAACCATAAAGAAGTTAAGAAGTGTCATCCTAGCATCTACATGGGAGGAGGAAGAAGTAAAAACATTTGGTGAACAGTAATAATGACTACCACACTAAATTTCAATGTTCATATGTGTAAATAGGGAAGAAAAATAACCTCTTGTGATGATCATATGAAATGAAAAAGAAAATAATTTGTAAAGTGCAAAGTGCTCTAAAATTCTAAAATATTATTATCAAGGTGGTTCTTATATAAGTTAGTCACTTAGTAGCTGTCTAGATTATCAGATCAGTTGTAACAGTATCACAGTACTGTGTTTAAATAGAGCTTATTTTACTTTATAATGATCCCGAAGCAAAAGAGTAGTGACACTAGAAATTTAGATATGGCAAAGGAAACCATAAAGTGATTCCTTTAAGGGAAAATGTGAACTCTCTTGACTTTTAAGGGGGAAAAAAGTATTCTGAGGGTTCTAAGATCTATGGTGAGAACAAATCTATCTGTGAAATTGTGAAGAAGGAAATTATGTGTGCTAGTTTTAGTGTTGCACTTCAAACTGCAAAAGGTACCATCACAATGCATGATGAGTGCTTAGTTGAGATGAAAAAAAAAAAAAAACATTAAATTTGTGCATGGAAGACATGAACTGAAACTGTGTTCCAACTGAGGGCAACAAGTTGCACCAAAATGCATTGAATCTATACAAAGATTTCAGCAAGGGATCTACTAAAACAAGTAACACTAAGTGATCTACTGCAAGTAAGTGATATTAACAATGAGATATTTTGAGAGAGGGAGAGAGAAAGAGACCACATTTACTTAACTTTTATTACCACATATTGTTATAATTGTTCCATTTTATTAATAGTTGTTGTTATTAACCTCTTACTGTGCCCAATTTATAAATTAAACTTTGCCATGGTATGTATGTATATAATAAAAACATAGTATATATAAGGTTAAAAATTATCTGTGGTTTCAGGCATCCACTGGATTCTTGAAATATATCAAGAATGGATAAGAGGGACTATTATAATCCCATATGGAAAAGATTCAAAATTTTCCTGGGCATTTGAGCTGAGCCCTGAGTAGGAAGAGGTTCTTCCAAAGTGAGATTGTAGTGTGGGTGGGAGGAGGGACAGTGACATTCTTGGAAGAAAGACAAGAATAGTCAAAATTCCCAAAGGGCAAAAATTGCACAGAAGATTCAGGAAACAGTTAAGTGTTTGCCATGGTTGGCACACAGGATATGTGCAGGCTGGGGATGGGTAATGAAACTGGGGAAGTGGAGATGAATGAGTGAAGGAATATAAAAGCAAAAATAGCAGCTTCCATTTATAGATAGAGTAGCACAGAGGCTCTTGGCATGCACCATCTCTAGTCCTCACAATAACCTGCAATAGTGTTTTGGCAAGTATCGGTCTGAGACCAGCAACATCGGCATCAGCATCATCTGGGAACTTTTCAGAAATGCAGATTCTTCAGTCTATCCCATACTTACAGAACTGGTAAATCTGGTGGTAGGTCCCAATATTCTGTTTTAACAACCCCTTCAGGGAATTCTAACACACAGTAAATTATGAGAACCACTGACCAGTAAGTTAAGAATTTTTATCCTATGTTTTACAGGTATAGAAACTAAGTCCGGAGGGGTACAGTAACTTTCATTAGGGTCACACAGCCATTTAGTGGTTGAGTTAATTTGTCTAAGCTCCAAACCTCTGATCTTCTTTCACATCATGCTGCCTTATTTCTGGCTGGGGATATTTGTTCTGAAGACACTGGTGAGTCATACAACATATTAAATGAGGGAGATGACTTGATCACATTTGTATTTTTAGAAATATAATTTTGGCAACATAGAAGGTACAATGAAAGTGAACTCTCAGGCAAGGAAATCAATTAAGAGCCTGTTGATATAGACCAGGCAAGAGATTATGAGGGCCAAATGACCATCATTTCACATATGGAAAAACTGAGGCACAACATATTTTTATTGCCCATTTACTGGTTGAAAGATAAAATTCCCAATATAATTCAGAAATGTTCATTCAGATTTATGTATTATTTATCTCTAGAGTTAAAACATAAAAATCTTGGGGGTGGCCATGGGTTAGAGTTCTGTTAAATGAGAAGGGAGAATAAACTCCAAACTTGCAACAGAGAAACTTCCCATTGAATGATCTCATTGTTGTTTAATTTATATTTATCAGATCACTAGTGAGTTTGAGCATACCTTCAAGTGCTTTCTAGCTTTTTGTTTCTTTCTCTACTTTCTTCACATTTTCTACCAAGGACAATTACTTTATATCTATGCCCATAATTCCCAAACTTTATATTACTAACTCTGGCCTTTTCCTAAATTTCATGCTAACATATCTAAATACCAAAATAGATCTTGAATTTCTCATAGAACATCTCAACTATAATATAATTTAGTGCTTTAAGTTCCAGAGTCTATCATCAAAATATCATATGCTTTCTCTATTTTATATGAATAAATGGCACCACAATCTACTCAGTTGCTCAAGATAGAAATCTAGAAATCAATTTTCATTACTTTTGGTTTTTCATCCCCCACATCCAATCCATCAGAAAGTCTAGATGGCTACACATCCAACATATATCTAGAATCAATCAACTTATTATCATTAGAATGTACAATGCCACTGTTTGCATTGAGTTAATGTATTACATAATATGTATTTGTCTGTTCACATTCCTATTTATTTCCTGTATCCACCATTAGACTTCCAGTTCCAAGAGGGCAAAACCACATCTGTCTTGGTTACTACTATGTCCCTAGCACCTAGCACAGTGCCTGGGGTTTATTAAATATTTACTGAATAAATGATTTCTTTTATTTTAATTCTACTCTCTAGGAAGCTGATCAGCCAAATGCTAAGCAGAATATGAAAATCCAGACCACATGTAAGAATTCACTCTCAGTATTTTTAGCCCCTTATTACCTATCATAGTATCCAGCATAGAAAGATTGTATGATAAATAGTACAGGAGTTAATGAAAATATGCAGTATTTCAAAAATGTTGAAAATAAAATCTGTGTGACTATGTGGCTTCAAACACACACAGAATTTCCTCTTTCCATGATGGGATTATAGCCTGCATCATAGTTAATGTTCATTTACAGCTTCATGATACGACCCAAGTTATAAAAGCTTCTAGAAGATCACAATCCTGAAGATACCTGGGTTCTTAAATTAGTGAAGAATAGCTCCACAAAAGGGCAATAGAAGTGGCTAAAAAAACTGAATAGTTGTGCCCTGGCTGGTTTGGCTCAGAGGTTAGAGTGTCGGCCTGCGGTCCAGAGAGACCCGGGTTCGGATCCCGCAAAGGGCATGTACCTCGGTTGCAGTTTGTCCCCTGCCCTGGTTGGTTGTGCGGGTGGCAGCCACTCGATGTGTCCCTTTCATGTCGATATTTCTCTCTCTCTCTCTGTTCCTCTCGCTCCCTCCCACTCTACCCTCCCACTCTACCTGAACAAAAAATGGAAAAGTGTCCTCAGGTGAAGATTAAAAACAAAACAAAACTGAATAGTTGTGTTAGCCCCAAAGCACTGTCCCTGGTAGGTAGATCTCCTTTACACCTAGGTGAGAGCTGGATTCACAGACTAGTAAGAGCCATTCAGAAATAGGAGGCAGTCTGGTCTGTGTAGGTGAAGGAAGATTAGGAAAAGTAGACATGCTGAGGCTGTAGGTAGAACTTACCATAGTGGCCATACATTTCCAGGAGCTCTCAAATATTGGTGTGCTTCAGACTAAGGGTACATATATGAACATGCAGTTTTCCAGGTCCCATCACAAAAATTATTTTTAAAGCACAGAATCTGGCTTAGGAAACTGTATTTTATCAAATACATGAGAGGTCTCAACCACATTTTAAGAAAACTCACACTAGAGGGACTCCAAAATGGCAGCGGAGTGAATGGAAGCTACACAGACCATCTCCCAGGACCAAACTGGAATTACAACAAAAATAAAGACAAATTGTAAGGAAAAAGCAACAGAAAAAGCAGCTTGGAGAATCATATAACCAGGGACACTGACTCAATCATGGTCAGTGCGGAGGCACGAGAGGGGAACTGGGAGACCACAGACAGCAGCAGCCTTAGCTGTGAGCAGCGCCCTTGGTGTTACACTCCCAGGTGGCTCCAGAGCACAGAGTCTGGACAGATGCTAAAATAGCCACAGCCAGTCACCTCTGGCAGAGAGGGCAGACTGGATGAGTACTGTGTGGGGACACTCGGGATTTGGAGGGCACTCAGACCTTTTGCTGAGTTGCAGCCATAAGGACAGTGGTCAATTTAACCATTCCCAGGGTTCTGGGGAGAAGCGGTGGCCCCTCCTTTGGAGATGCAACCCCACCCGGTGGCAATTGAAATGAAAATTGAGGATCATTAACAACCTGCATCTGCCCCACGGTCAGGAAATCCCCTTATTCTGAGCACTTGAGGGGTTTTTTTATTCAAATGAGAATCCAACACTTTTCAAGTAACTGTGACTAATAGCCTCCAGGCAAAAAGCTAGAGAATAACTAAACCCTTCCTGGTCTTGCAACTCTGCCCAGGAAGGTAAGACTTGACAGTGGTGTTTAACGTGGGCCCTCCCACACTCATCCAAACCAAGTAGAGGGTGCCACAAAGAGCAGAACACCAACAACCACAGGGAAAATTTGGCAGGATCCAAAACCCACTGAGACAGACAAAATGGTGAAACAAAGAAAAAAAGGCAAAATGGAAGACCAACAAACATCTACCAAAGATGAGATAAATAAGGTGTAGTTAAGCAAGTTAACAGAACTAAAATTCAGAGCCATGATCTTAAGGAAGCTCAACAGCATGTATAAGGACATGAGAACCATTAGTGAAGACATAGAAATGTTAAAATCCAACCCGTTGGAAATCAAAAACCACCAAGAAGAGATCAAGAGTGACATATCAGAAATAAAGAACACATTGGAAGGTCTAAACAGCAGAGTAGACG
The DNA here is from genome assembly GCF_014108415.1 of Molossus molossus. Taxonomy (NCBI): domain Eukaryota; kingdom Metazoa; phylum Chordata; class Mammalia; order Chiroptera; family Molossidae; genus Molossus; species Molossus molossus. Next base: position 85,954,922 of record NW_023425355.1, on the reverse strand, counting down.
AAGGTGAGGACAGAATCAGTGAATTAGAAGACACGGTAGAAAAAAATCAATGCATCACAAAACCAAAAGGAAAAAAAAATTTTAAAAAAAGAAAGACAGCTTAAGAGAACAGTGGGACAACTGGAAATGTAATAACATTCACGTCATAGGAGTCCATGAAGAAGAAGAAAATGAGCAATGGTTAGAGAATATATTTGAAGAAATAGTGACAGAAAATGTCCCTAATCTGGTGTAGGAAGAAGGCATTCAAGTTCAAGAAGCACAAAGAGTCCCAAGTAAAAAGAACCCAAACAGGACCACACCAAGACACATAATAATCAAAGTGCCTAAAATTAAAGACAAAGAGAGAATCCTAAAAGCAGCAAGAGATAAGCAACAGGTTACCTACAAAGGAACCCCCATAAGGATTTCAGCTGACTTCTCAACAGAAACACAATAAGACATAAAGGAATGGCATGAGGTAATCAAGGCCATGAAACACAAGGATCAGAATCCAAGACTACTCTACCCAGCAAGCTTATCATTCAAAATAGAAGATCAAATAAAGAGCCTCCCAGAAAACAAACAAACAAAAAAATGGCTAAGGGAATACATTAGCACCAAACCAGCACTGCAAGAAATGTGAAAAGGAATGCTGTAATTAGCAGGAGAACTAGAAAAAATATATAACCACACTAAACAAAACTGGCAATAAATAAGTACATATCAATAATCACTTTAATATGAATGGATTCAATGCTTCAATAAAAAGACACAGAGTAGCTGATTGGATGAAAAAGCATGACAGATCTATATCTTGATTACAAGATACCCACCTCACAACAAAAGATTCACATAGGTAGAAAGTGAAGTGATGGAAAAAAATCTTCAAGCAAACAAAAAGGAAAAATAGGTGGAGGAGCAATACTCATATATGATAAAGTAGATTTCAAAATGAAGTCCATAACTAGAGACAAAGAAAGCCACTACATAATATTGAAAGGATCTATTCAACAGGAAGATATAACCTTGATAAACATTATGCACCCAATATAGGAGCACCAAAATATATTAAAAATCTTCTGGAAGACTTCAAAGGAGAAATTGATAGCAATACAATCATAGCAGAGGACTCCAACACACCTCTGACATCACTGGATAGATCCTCTAGACAAAAATTAGCAAGGAAATAGAGACTCTAAATGAAGCATTAGACCAAATGGATCTAATAAATAGCTACAGAGAATGACAGCCCAAAACTACAGAATTCACATTCTTCTCAAGTGCACATGGGATATTCTCAAAGATAGACCACATGTTAGGACACAAATAAGTCTCTACAATTTCAAGAAGATTGAAATCATATCAAGCATCTTCTCAGATCACAATAGCATGAAACTAGAATCAATTACAACAAGAACATACAAAGACATTTGAAAACATGGAGAGTAAAAACGATGTTATTAAACAACAAGTAGATTACCGAGATCACGAAAAAAATTAAAAACTTTTAGAAAACCAATGAAAATGAACACACAACAACACAAAATCTATGGGATGCAGCAAAAGCAGTTCTCAGAGAGAAGTTCATAGCACTACAGGCCTACCTCAAGAAACAAGTAACATATCTAATACACTATCTAACCTCTCAACTTAAAGAACTAGAAAGCAAACAAAAAGAAAACCCCAGAGAAAGTAGAAGGAAGGAAATAGTAAACATCAGAGCAGAAATAAATGACATAGAGTCCAAAAATCAATTCAAAGGATCAATAAAACAAAGTGCAGGTTCTTTGAAAAGATTAAAAAGATTGATGGACCCTTATCTAGACTCACCAAGAAACAAAGACAGAGAACCCAAATACAGAAAATCAGAAATGAAAGAGGAGTAGTAACAAGTGATACCACGAAATACAAAGATTGTTAACAACTACTATGAACAATTGTATGGCAACAAATTCGACAATCTAAGCGAAATGAATAAATTTCTAGAAAAAAACAATCTCCCAAAACTGGACCAGGAAGAGATAGAAAACTTGAAGAGACCAATAACACCTAAGAAAATTGAAGATATAATGAAGACTCTCCCAGCAAACAAAAGCCCAGGCCTGGATGGCTTCACAGGGCAGTTTTACTGAACATTCAAAGAACTAACACCCATTCTCCTCAAACTATTTCAAAAAATTTAAAAAGAAGGAAGATTTCCAAACTCGTTTTATGAGGCCAGCACAATTCTAATTCCAAATCAGAAAAAGTCATTACAAAGAAAGAAAACAACATGTAAATATCCCTGATAAATATAGATACCAAAATCCTGAACAAAACACTAGCAAATCGGATCCAGCAATACATCAAAAAAATTATTCACCATGACCAAATAAGATTCATACCAGGGATGCAAGGCTGGTACAATATTCACAAATCAATAAATATGATACACCACATACACAAAATGAAGAATAAAAATCACATTATCATATCAATAGATGCTGAAAAATCCTTCAACAATATCCAGAATCCATTTCTGACAAAACTGCTCAGCAATGTGAGTATAGAGGGATCATATCTCGATATAATAAAGACCATATATGAAAGATCTACAGCCAACATCATACTCAATGGGCAAAATTTAAAAGCATTTCTCTTATGAACAAGAACAAGACGAGGATGCCCACTTTCGCCACTCTTATTTAATATAGTACTGGAAGTCTTAGCCACAGCAATCAGACAGGAAGAAAAAATAAAAGGGATCAAAATTGGAAAGTAGGAAGTGAAACTTTCATTATTCACAGATGACATGATATTATACGTAGAAAACCCCAAAGACTACATCAAAAATTTACTAGACTTAATAAAAGAATTTGGCAAAGTAGCAGTATACAAAATTAATGTCAAGAAATCAATGGCATTTTTATACACCAATGATGAACTCGGAGAAAGAGAAACTAAGAAAACAATCCCATTTACCATTGTGGCAAAAAAAATTAAGATACCTAGGCATAAACTTAACCAAAGATATAAAAGACCTATTCACTGAAAACTACAGGTCATTGAAAAAAGAAATACAGGAAGATATAAAAAAGTGAAAGCACATACCTTGTTCATGGATTGGAAGATTTAACATTATTAAAATGTCCATACTACCCAAAGCAATCTATAGATTCAATGCAATCTTCATCAAAATATCAATGACATACTTCACAGAACTAGAACAAATACTTCAAAAGTTCATATGGAACCAAAAAAGGAACTCGAATAGCCACAGTAATCTTGAAAAAGAAGAACAAAGTAGGAGGGATTACCAGATTTCAGCTCATGCTACAAAGCCACTGTATTCAAAACAGTGTGGTACTGGCACAAGAACAGGCATGTACACCAGTGTAATGGAACAGAGAACCTAGAAATGGCCCCAAGGCAATATGCTCAATTAATATTTGACAAAGGGGGCAAGAGCATACAGTGCAGTAAAGACAGCCTCTTTAATAAATGGTGTTGAGAAAATTGGACAGCTATGTACAAATAAATGAAACTAGACCACCAACTTATACCTTACACAAACATAAGCTCAAAATGGATAAAAGACTTAAATGTGACTCATAAATCCATAAAAATCCTAGAAGAAAATGTACGCAACAAAATTTCAGACATCATACGCATCAGAATTTTCACTGATACATCACCTAAGGCAATAGAAACAAAGGAGAAAATGAACACATGGGACTACATCAAACTCAAAAGCTTCTGCATAGCAAAAGATACAATCATCAAAATGGAAAGGCAACCACTGTATGGGAGAGCAATTTGCCAATGATATATCAGGTAAGGGGTTAATTTCCAATGTATATAGAGTGCTCATACAGCTCAACAAAAGAAAGACAAAGATCCCAATTAAAAAATGGGCAGAGGAACTAAATAGACACCTCTCCAAACAGGACATATAAATGGTTAAGAGACATGAAGAAATGCTCTACATCACTAATTAGATAAATGCAAATTAAAACAACAATGAAGTATCACCTCATACCTGTCAGAATGACCGCCATCAACAAATCATCAAACAACAAGTGTTGGCAAGTGTGTGGAGAAAAGGGGACTCTAGTACACTGCTGGTGGGAATGCAGACTGGTGCAGCCACTATGGAAAACAATATGGTGTTACATCAAAAAATTAAAAATTGAACTTCCATTTGACCCAATGATTTCACTTCTACATAGCTTGAAATACCAATCACAAAAAATATATGTACCCCCATTTTCATAGCAGCACTGTTTACAATAGGTAAGATCTGGAAACAGGCCAAATGTCCATCGGTGGAGGAATGGATAAAAAAGCTGTGGTTCATATACATAATGGAGTACTATGCAGCTGTAAGAAAGAAAGGTCTCTTATTCTTTGATATTACATGACGGGACCTGTAAAGTATTATCCTATGTGAGACAAGCCAAACAGAGGAAGACAAGTATCATATGATCTCACTCATTTGTGAAATATAATGAACATAACAGTTTAAGGGTAGTCTCAAAGACGTGGACGTAGCATACAGACTGACTATCCCCAGAAGAGGGCATGGAGGGAGAAAGATAAACCACAGAGCTTATATGCATGTGTGCATGAAAAAGGGACATGGACAACAAAGCTGGGGACAGGGTGAAGAGGGAGGGGGAGGGGAATCATGGAGGGGAATAGGAGAAACATCTGTAACAAAATAAATAAATAAATTTATTCAATAAAAAAAAGAGAACTCACACTACAGATACTAAAGCAAACCACAGTTAAGAACAGTGACTTTCAATCTGTGTGCCATGACACACTGGTATGCTGTAAGAATACTTATTTAATTTTTTAAAAATTATTTTTATTAATTTTTTTATTTACAGATGTTTCCTTTTTTTTCCTTCATTGACTGCTTCCTTCCCATCGCCCCACCCTATCCACAGCTTTATTGTTTATGTCCATTGGAAATGCATACATGCATGTAAGTACTGTGGTTTATTTCTTCTCCCCTCCCCAAATTCCCTCTTCTGAGGTTTGTCAGTGTGTACCTCACCTCTATGTTTCTGGATCAATTTTGTTCATCAGTTTGTTTAGTTCATTATATTCCACAAATAAGTGAAATCATGTGATATTTGTCTTTCTCTGCTTGGCTTAATTCGTAGAAATAGTACTCTCCAGGTCCCTCCATGTCAACTCAAAGAATAAAAAATCATTCTTTCTTAGAGCTGCATAGTATTCCATTGTGTGCATGTATCACAGCTTTTTTATCTACTCATCTAGTGATGGACACTTCAGTTGTTTACAGATCTTAGCTATTGTAAATAGTGCTGCTATGAACATAGGGGTGCATATATTCTTTCTGATTGGTGTTTCAGGCTTCTTAGGATATATTGCTAGAAGTGGGATCACTGGGTCAAATGGCAGTTCAATTTTTAACTTTTTGAGGTAACACCATATTGTTTTCCATAGTGGCTGCACCAGTCAGCATTCCCAGCAGCAGTATACTGGAGTCCCCTTTTCTCCACACCCTCACCAAAACTTGTTTGACCATGTGTTGATGGCGGCCATTCTGACCTGTGTTAAGTGATACCACATAGTTGTTTTAATTTGCATCTCTCTGATGATTAGTGATGTTGAACATTTTTTCATATGTCTCTTAGTCGTTTGAATATCTTGTTTGAAGAGGTGTTTATTTATGTCCTCTGCCCATTTTTTAATCGAGTTCTTTGTCTTTCTTTTGTTGAGTTGTATGAGACCTCTATATATTTAACCCCTTATCTGATGCATCACTGGCAATTATTGTTTTTTCTTTTGCTGTGCATAAGCTTTATAGATTGATGTAGGCCCATGTGTTCATTGTTTGGTTTGTTTCTCTTGCCTTAGGTATTGTATCAGGGACATTTTGCTGTGTGTGATGTCTGAAATTTTGTTACCTACATCTTCTTCTAGAATTTTTATGGACTCATGAACCATATTCAAGTGTTTTATCTATTTGAGTTTATTCTTGTATGTGGTGTAAGTTGGTGGTCTAGCTTAATTTTTTTGCAAGTAGCTGTCTAATTTTCCCAGCACTATATATTGAAGAGAATGTCTTGACTCCACTGTATATGCTAGCCACCTTTGTCAAATATTAATTGAACATGTCTTAGGTCAATTTCTGTGTTCTCTGTTATGTTCCATTGGTCTATCTGCTTGTGCTTGTGCCAGTACCAGGCTGTTTTGATTACAGTGGCTTTGTAGTATAACCTGAAATCTGGTAATGTGATCCCGCCTACTTTTTCCTTCTTTTTTAAGACTACTGTGTTTATTTGGGGTCTTTTTTGATTCCATATAAACTTTTGGAGTGTTTGTTCTCATACTGTGAAATATGTCATTGGTATTTTGATGGGGATTGCATTGAATGTAGAAGTTTCTCTGGGTAGTATGAACATTTTAATGATGTTGATTCATTCTACAATTGAATATGGTATATGCTTTCACTTTTTTATATCTTCCTCTATTTCTTTTTTAATGACGTATAGTTTTCTCTAAAGAGGTCTTTTACTTCTTTAGTTAAGTTTATTCCTAGCCATCTTAATTTTTTTTGCTGTGATGGTAAATAAGATTTTTGTTTGTTTGTTTCTCTTTTTTTGAGTTCATTATTGGTGTATAAGAATACTGTTGATTTCTTGACGTTAATTTTGTATCCTGCTATTTTGCCAAATTTATTGATTAAGTCTCATAGGCCCTGACCGTTTTGGCTCAGTGGTTAGAGTGTCGGCACATGGACCAGAGCGTCTTGGGTTCAGTTTTCACTAAGGGCACACACCTTGGTTGCAGTTTATACCCAGCCTCAGTTAGAGGCATGTGGGTGGCAACCACTCCTGTCTCTTTCACATCGATGTTTCTCTCTTTCTCTCTGTCCCTCTCTCCCTTCTCCTCTGAAGATGAATACAAAAAACCTTAGGTGATGATAAAAAAAATATTAAGTCAAGTACATTTTTGATGGAATCTAGGGTTTTCTATGCATAATATCATGTCATCTGTGAATAATTACAGTTTTACTTCCTCCTTTCTAATTTGGATTTCTTTTATTTTGTCTTGATGTTGAATTGCTGTGGCTAAGATTTCTAGTACTACGTTAAATAAGAGTGGTGAAAGTGGGCATCCCTGTCTTGTTCCCATTCTTAAGGGGAATGCTTTTAGTTTTTGCCCAGTGAGTATGATGCTGGTTGTAGGTTTTTCATATATGGCCTTTATTATGTTCCGATATGATCTCTTTATTTCTACATTACTGAGTGTTTTTATCATAAATGGTTTCTGGATTTTGTCAAATGCTTTTTCAGCGTTTATTGATATGCTCATATGGTTTTATCTTTCCTTTTGTTTATGTGGTTTATCACATTTATTGATTTGCGTATATTGTACCATCCTTGCATCCCTGGTATGAATCCCACTTGGTCATGATGAATAATTTTTTGATCTATTGCTGAATCCGATTTGCTAATATTTTGTTCAGGATTTTGGCATCTGTGTTCATCAGGGATATTGGCCTGTAGTTTTCTTTCTTTTCAGTGTCTTTATTAGATTTGGAATTAGGATTATGCTGGCCCTATAAAATGAGATTGGAAGTGTATCATCCTCTTGGATTTTTTGGAATAGTTTGAGGGGAATGGGTGTTAGATCTTCGAATGTTCAGTAAAACTCCCCTGTGAAGCCATCTGTGCCTGGGCTTTAGTTTGCTAGGATTTTGTTAATTCCATCTTTAATTTCTTAAGTTGTTATTGGTCTGTTCAATTTTTGTATCTCTTCCTGGTTCAGTTTTTGGAGGCTGTGTGTTTCTAGAAATTTATTCATATCTCCTAGATTGTTCAATTTCTTGGCATATTATTGTTCATAGTGCGTTTCAATGATCTTTTGTATTTCTGTGGTGTCAGGTGTTACTTCTCCTTCATTTCTGATTTTATTTGGTTTCTCTCTTTTAGTTTCTTGGTGAGTCCGGCTAAAGGTTAATCAATCTTGTTTAGTTTTTCAAAAAACCAACTTTTTGTTTCAGTGATCTTTTGAATTGTTTTTTGGTCTCTATGTTGTTTATTGCTGATCTGACCTTTACTATTTTTTTCCTCCTACTAGCTTGGTATTTTTTGCTTTATACTTTTTTTTTTTTTTTATCCTCACCCGAGGACATGTTTCCATCTTTTGCACAGATAGAGTAGGAGGGAGAGAGAGAGAGAGAGAGAGACATCAACCTGAAAGGGACACATCGAGTGGCCGCCACCCACACGACCAACCAGGGCCGGGGACAAACTGCAACCAAGGTACATGCCCTTAGCGGGAACCGAACCTGGGTCTCTCTGGACCGCAGGCCAATGCTCTAACAGCTGAGCCAAACCGGCCAGGGCTATACTTTCTAGTTGTTTACGTCGTAGTGTTAGATAGTCAATTAGGATTTTTTCTTGTTTCTTTAGGTAGGCCTGTAGTGCTATTAACTTTCCTCTCAGGACTGCTTTTGCTGTGTCTCATAGATTTTGTGTTGTTTTGTGTTCATTTTCATTGGGTTCCAGGAAGTATTTTATTTCTTCCCTTATCTCATTAGTAACCCATTCATTGTTTAATAACATGCTATTTAGCCTCCAAGTGTTTGAATGTTTTTGTGTGTTTTTATTGTAATTGAATTCTAGTTTCATACCACTGTGATCTGAAAAGATGCTTGATATGATTTCAATGTTCTTAAATTTGTAAAGACTTGCTTTGCTTTATAACATGTGGTCTATCCAGTGAATATCCCATAGTCACTGGAGAAGAATGTATATTCTGCATCTTTGTGGTAAAATGTTCTGTAAATATCAGTGAAGTCCAAGTGATCTAGTTTGTCTTGTAAGGACTCTATGTCCTTTGTTAATTTTTTGTCTGGAAAATCTATCCAGTGGTGTCAGTGGCATGTTAAAGTCACCCAATATAATGGTATTGTTATTGATCTCTCCCTTGAAGTCCTCCGGAAGTTTTATAATATATTTTGGTGCTCTTGTATTTAGTGCGTATTTGTTTTCCAGGCTTATATCCTCTTGTTGGATTGATCCTTTCAATATTATGTAATGGCCTTCTTCGTCTCTTATTATAGCCCTTGTTTTGAAGTCTATCTAGTGAAATATCAGTATTGCTATACCAGCTTTTTTTTTTTTCATTTTCAGTTGCTTGGGAAATTTTTTTTATCTCTTCCCTTTTATCTTGTGGGAGTCTTTTGTTGTAAGTTTGGTCTCTTGTAGACAGCATATATATGGATCCTATTTTTTTATCCAATCAGCTACCCTATGTATTTTAATTGGAGCATTTAAGCCATTTACATTTAAGGTTATCATTGATAGTTATTAATTGCCATTTTATTTTATGCCTGTGTTTATCTCTCTCTCTGTTTTTTCTTCTTTTTACAACAGTCTTTTCAGCATTTCTTTCAGTGCTGGTTTGGTGTTGGTAAATTTCCTTAGCTTTTTGTTTGTTTGTTTGTTTTTTGTCCATGAAGCTCTTTATTTCTCCTTCGATTTTGAATGATAGCCTTGCTGGATAGAGTAGTCTTTGATTCAGACTCTTACATTGCATTACTTTGTACATTTCATGCCATTCATTTGTGACTTGCAGCAATTTTATTGAGAAATCAGCTGACAGTCTAATGGGAGCTCCCTTGTAAGTAACTTTCTGTTTTTCTCTTGCTTTCTTTAAGATTCTATCTTTGTCTTTTATGTTTGCCATTTTTATTATGATGTGTCTAGCTGTGGGTTTTCTGGGGTTCATGTTGCTTTGGACTCTTTGTGTTTCCTGGACTTGTGTGACTTTTATCTTTACCAGTTTAGGAAAGTTTTCTGTCCTTATTATTTCAAACAGGTTCTCTATTTCTTTCTCTGATTCTTCTCCTTCCAATATTTCTATAATGTGAATGTTTTTACGTTTTGTATTGTCCCACAACTCCCTTAAACTTTCCTCCTGCTTTTTAATTTTTTTTTATTTGCTGCTATGTTTGGTTGTTTTTCTGTACCTTGTCTTCTAAGTTGCTGATTCTGTCTTCAGCTTCTTCTAATCTACTATTAAACTCTTCTAAAGTATTTTACATAACAGTTATGTCATTCTTTATTTCCTCTTGATTTTTATGCATAGCTTATACCCCTTTATGTGTAGCTTCTACCTCTTTTTTAAGCTGAAGGAGTTCCCAGTGAGCTCTTCACAATTCTTAAGTTGTTTGTAGTTCTCACCAAATTTTTGAGCACCCTTAAAATTATTGTTTCAAATTCTTTATCTGATAAGTTGCTTTCTTCCATTTCCTGTAGTTTCTTTTCTTGTGATTCCACTTTTTATTTTCTTTGGGTGTTGTTTCTTTGTCTCCCCATTTTAGCTGTCTTGTAGCTCTAGACCTGGTGAGGGATGTTTGAATGTGTAGGCAGATTACTGTGTATCAAAAAAGGCTACTTTGCCTCCCAGACTGTTCTGTTATGTTTCACCTCTTGCTTATTATGGATCCTAGAGGATTAACTACTGGGGGCTGGTATTTGTGTTTCCTGGTGGGTGCTGCTGCTGGATCCAGTGGTCTCCTCTAAAGCTGCATTCCCTGCCTGTCATTGGTGCCACCTGTAGCTACATAGCTCAGGCCTTGCTGAAGCTGCACTTTCTGCCAGCACCATGGGTAGCTGTGTTGCACAGGCCTAACTGGAGCCTGGTTCCCTTCTGATCTTGTGGAAAGCTGGGTTGTACAGGGACTGTTGGAGCCCCTGCTTTATGCTGAGTTCATGGGGAGCTGGATCACACAGGTCCTTCTCAAAACCCGGCCCCCCACCACTCTTGTGGGCTGTTGGGTTGCACAGGTCCCATTAGAGTCCTGGCTCTCCACTGTTCTTGTGGGCAGTTGTGTTGTGCAGTCCTGTATGGAGCCCCGAGTCACACTGCTGGTGGCTGGGGAGTGCTGCTTCCCAGTGGGGCTCTAGTCCTCCTCAACCTTTGCTGTAGTTTTTGGGGATGGGTCTTAGCTGTTGATCTGTGCTTCTATTGCCTGAAGATGGATGTCTGCTCCCCAGCCTCTGTTGCTGGGTGTATATCTTGACTCTGATTGGGTTGCTACTGTGGGGGATGGTGCCGGGTTCCCGGCTGTTGGTGGTTTCTGCAACAGGCACTTTGACAGTTCCACTACTGTGCACTGGTCTGTGTTGATACAGGTGTCCACTGGTCCGACAGTGCCAGGTGCATTGCTGGGCTCAGGTTGCTGGGCCCTAGATGCTCCCACTGCCTTCTCCCAGGGGAGACCTGGGATCTTTCAAAATGGCAAGACCTCCTTATGGCATAAGGAAAAATGTCCTGAAGAGCTGCTTACCACAGTAGCCAGATGCTCCCCATCCACAACACAGAAACCTTCTTCTCTGTGTCTCTGCAATGCATGAGTTTGGTTATTCACTTTCATGTCCACTTACACTCTCACACACCAGCTCACTCTCTCACTTACTTACTCTCCCTCCTCTGCTCCTGCCAGCCACCCTCTTCCAGAGCAAGTGTCACTGCAAGAATATTTAAAGCATGCAACACCTCACTAGTCAGTGGCACGGACCTCTTTTCCCTTACATTGTCAAAGTAAAAAATGACAACAGCCCACACAATAGCTGTCTAGTGTAAATGAATTATACCTACATATTTTTTGTCATATCAGCAAAAATATATATTTTTGGTATGCTGTTGAATGTTAGTAATTAGTTTATGTGTGCCATGAAATAAAAATGGTTGAAAATCTTTGATCTAGAATAAAAAATGAAGATACACTTCATAATAGATAGGACAAGCAGAAATTCAGCTTCACACAGATAGAAAAGGACAGAAAATTGTCCAGGGACAAGAGTGTTTTCTGAATCCAAGAACCATAAACTCTTTCAAATCCAGGGGCAAAGGGAGTGACTACAAGGTCAATGAAGATCACAAAGCTTGGATACACAACTCTTTGAGGCTCTCCTAAATGTAGTCAGAAGAATCTTTTCCTGCCAAAAGCAATTAAGCTGTTCATTAATTTCAGAGCAGGCACTCCATCAGTGCTTTGCATTATTAAATTGGGCTTAGGACTTTATAAAAAAAAATATATAGGTCCCCTATACAACCATCTAATTAATAACATAGTAATCTCCTAGAGAAAAACACATGTAAATAAAGCTCCAAAATATTTTCAAAAATATACATAATAAATCCTGGTAATGTGGAACAAAATAAACATTTAAAGTTCCAAGGTGGAGACAGAAATCAGGGTCTGAAAGATTTCTTAGAAAACATCAGTCTTGAGCAGGATATTGAAATAAATAAAGGTAACTTCAGAATCTTATAAAACAAAAATGACCTCTAGTACTAACCATGTAATAAAAAAGATCTAATAGGATATAATTAATTAAAAACAAAGAAAAAAAACAAACAAACAGATGAGCAAAAACAAAGCACAGTGCCCAGGATTAGACATCCATTCCCCTTTATGGAGAGATGGACACATGTTTGGGTTGAAGTTTAAGAAAGGTTTTGGGGAGGAGAATAAATGGTGGCACAGTGAATGGAAGCTTCACAGACCATCTCCCAGGACCAAACTGGAATTACAACTAAAATAAAGACAAGTCATCAGGAAAAACAAACTAAAGAGCAGCTAGAGAGAACATTTATAACCAGAAACAAAAATATTACACCAAATCAAGCCTAGTAGAAGTTTTGGAAGCGCAAGAGGGCTGCCTGGGTCCCCACTGCAGCAGCTGTGGGCTGCCTTAGTAGTGAGCAGTTCCTTGGAGGAAGTCAGGCACTAAATCCCCAAGACAGCTCCTCAGCACATAATGGCAAAGCAGGTAAAGACTCCCACATAACATCTGGCTGAGGAATGCACAGGAGCTGAGGCTTTGTCTGGCAGGGAGAGGCACAGGAATTCCAATATTTTTCTGAAGGACTATGACACTAAATAAGCTATAGCCACTCACCTTGGGTTCTGGCAGAGAGTGGATTGGACAGAGGGTGGATTAGACAAGAACTATGTGAAGAGAGTTGATGGTGCATGGCACTGGGGAGAGAGCTGGAAAGGAGGTCACCAGGAGTTTTATGCTGAATTACTCCTCCATGGGACAGTAGACGTATTACTCAAAGAGCCCCTTCCCAGAGCCCTGGGGAGAAGTAACAGAACTTCCCTCAGGAATTTATCACCACCAGGCTGGAGTAATGCTAAGTGAGGCTTATTAACAGTTAGAATCTATCAACAAAAAGAAGGGGTGGGGGGAAGAAGCCACTTGAAATTTGCTCCTGGATCTCAGTGTTGTTGGTCCAGACTCTGAGGACTGAGCAGGCTGAGGCCTGAGTTCCTATGTGAGCATCTCCCTCAGGGCTTCCATAGCCATCTCTGTCAAGTAGCCCACTGTTTTAACCTGGGGGAGAAGCAACTGCCTCTCCCTCGGAAATTTAACATCATCTTGTGACTATGGGGACTGAGCTGCAAAGGCAGAAGCCAGGGACCCCAGCAGAGTCAACAATCCACACATCAGAAACAACTTTTATATTAAAAAAAAATCTTTCACCCAGGGAAACGCAAATGCCCCACCTGCTGGAAATCCTCTTATCCTGTGCACCTAAGGAATTTCTCAAACAGCTGAGGTCTAAAATCAGATGCTCACTAAGCAACTGAGACTAATAGATTGCAGGCAAGAGTTATAGGATAACTGAATCATTGCTTGGACATCATATCTACCCACGAATGTAAAACCTGACACTGGTGTTTAATGTGGGTCATTCCACAGTCATCCAAATCCAGTGGAGGGAGCCACAATCAACAGAACACTGACATTCACGGGGAAAATTTGGCAGGCTTCAAAACCCACTAATACAGCAAAAATGGTGAAACAAATCACCAATGAAAGAAAACAAAAATTTAAGAAAAGAAAGGATACATGACATGAAATTAAGCAAGTTATCAGAGGTAGGGTTCAGAGCGATGATTATGAGAATGCTCAACAACATGAGTAAAGAGCTCAATAGCATGAGTAAAGATATAGAAACAATGAATATCAACAATATGGAAATGAAAGACCACCAAGTGGAAATGAATAACATAGCAGAAATAAAGAACACATTGGAAGGAATAACTGGCAGAATAGAGGAAGCTGAGAATGGGATCAGAGAATTAGAATACAGGATAGAAAAAAATCACCCAGGCAGAGAATCAAGAAGAAAAAACAATTATAAAACACAAGAAAAGGTTAAGAGAACTGTGGGAGAACATGACCTATAACAACATCCATATCATAGGAGTTCCATAAGAAGAAAATGAGCAAGGGTTAGAGAATATATTCAGCTGGGACCAGGGGAATTGGATTGAAGCTGCGCCCACGGCTGGGTCTAGTGGCCTCAGCTGAGACCAGCTGCCACCTCGGCTGGGTCCTGAGACGTCAGCTGGGTGCTACACACTCAGCTGGGTCCAGTTGACTTGGCGGGAAGCTGCCACCACCTCGGCTGAGTCCGGCGACAGCAGCTGGGTCCTGTGGCCTCAGCTGGGTGCTACGCCCTAGGCTGGATCCTGTGAACTTGGCTAAGTGCTACACACTCAGCTGATGCCGCAGCCTCAGCCGCCCTTAGTTGGGAGCAGCGCCCCCGGATTAAAAGTCCCAGGCGGCTCCACGATGCAAAGTCCGGACAGAGGCTAAATTGGCAGAAGCCACTCACCTTGGGCAGAGGGAAGGCAGACTGGAATGGAACTGTGTGGGGACACTCAGGATATGGAGGGTGCTCAGAGCTTTGGTTGAGTGCAGCCACGCAGGACGGTGGTCATCTTACTCCTTCCCAGGTCCCTGGGGAGAGGTGGCAGCCCCTCCTTCAGAGATTCAACCCCACCAGGTGGCCATAGAAATGCTAATTGAGGCCCATTAACAACCAGCATCTGCCCACCCTCAGAAAATCCTCTTACCCAGAGCACCTGAGGGAGTTTTTCAGTCAACTCAGAAACCAAGGTTCCTCAGGTGACAGCTACTAATAGCCTCCAATCAAAAAAGCTAGAGGATAACTACCATTCCCTGGCCTAGCAACTCTAACCAGGAAAGTTAAGACTTGACAGAGGTGATTAAAGCTGGTCCTCCCTGCCTCATCCAAACCCTGGAGAGGGAGCCATAAAGAGCAGAACACCAACACCCACAGGAAAAATTTTGCAGACTCCAAAGCCCACTGTGATAGCCAAAATGGTGAAAAACATAAATAAAAGCCAAATGAAAGAACAAGAGTACTCTACCGAAGATGGGATAAATGAGGTGCAGTTAAGCAACTTAACAGAATTAGAATTCAGAGCCATGATCTTGAGGAAGCTCAATAGCATGGGTAAGGAAATGAACACCATGAGTAAAGACATAGAAATGTTGAAAATTAACCAGTTTGAAATTAAAAACCACCAAGAAGAAATGAAGAATGCCATATCAGAAATGACAAACACATTAGAAGGTTTAAAAAGCAGAGTAGAAGAAGCTGAGGACAGGATCGGTGAATTAAAAGACAGGGTAGAAAAAAATCAACCAATCAGAAAACCAAAAGAATAAAACAATTAAAAAACAGAAAGACAGCTTAAGAGAACTGTGGAACAACTGGAAACATAATAATATTCGCATCATAGGAGTCCCCGAAGAACAAGAAAAAGAGCACGGGTTAGAGAATATTTTCGAAGAAATAGTGACAGAAAACTTTCCTAATTTGGTGAAGGAAGAAAACATTCAAGTTCAAGGAGCAGAGAGAGCCCCAACTAAGAAGAACCCAAACAGGCCCACACCAAGACACATAGTAATCAAACTGCCAAAAATTAAAGACAAAGAGAGAATCCTAAAAGCAGAAAGAGATAAGCAACAGGTTACCTACAAGGGAAACCCCACAAGGCTCTCACCTGACTTCTCACAAGAAACACTACAGGCCAGAACGGAATGGCATGAAGTAATCAAGGTCATGAAAAACAAGGATCTGAATCCAAGACTACTCTACCCAGCAAGGCTATCATTCAAAATAGAAGGTCAAATAAAGAGCTTCTCAGGCAAAAAAAGGCTAAGGGAATCCATTAGCAACAAACCAGCACTGCAAGAAATGTTAAAAGGACTGCTGTAATTAGCAGGAGAAATGGGAAGATAAATAGAACCACACTAAACAAAAATGACAATAAATAAGTACATATCAATAATCTTCTTAAATGTAAAAGGATTGAATGCTCTCATAAAAAGACACAGAGCAGCTGATTGGATAAGAAAGCATGACTCATCTATACGTTGTTTACAAGACACCCGCCTCACAACAAAAGACTCACATAGATTGAAAGTGAAGGAATGGAAAAAAAAATCTTGCAAGCAAATGGTAAGGAAAAAAAAAACTGGGGTAGCAATACTCATATCTGATAAAATAGGTTTCAAAATAAAGGCCATAACTAGAGACAAAGAAGGCCACTACATAATATTGAAAGGATCTTTCCAAAAGGAAGATATAACCTTGATAAACATATATGCACCAAACATAGGAGCAACAAAATATATTAAAAATCTTCTGGAGGTATTCAAAAGAGAAATTGATAGCAATACAATCATAGAAGGGAACTTCAACACTCTGCTGACATCACAGGATAGATCCTCTAGACAAAAAATTAGCAAGGAAACACAGACTCTAAATGAAGCACCAGAAAAATGGATTTCATAGATATCTACAGAGAATTACACCCCAAAACTACAGAATTCACATTCTTCTTAAGTGCACATGAGACATTCTCAAAGATAGACCACATGTTAGAGCACAAACTAAGTCTCTACAAGTTCAAGAAGACTTAAATTATATCAAGCATCTTCTCAGATCACAATGGTATGAAACTAGAAATCAATTACAAGAAGAACATACAAAGACATTTGGAAACATGGAAGCTACATAGCATGTTATTAAACAATGAATGGATCACCGAGGAGATCAAGGAAGAAATCAAAAACTTTCTGGAAACCAATGAAAACGAAGACACATCAACACAAAATCTATGGGATGCAACAAAAACTGTCTGAGAGGAAAGATAATAGCACTACAGGCCTAACTCAAAAAAAAAAAAAAATCTCTAATACACTATCTAGCCTCACAACTTAAAGAACTAGAGAGCAAACAGAAAGAAAGCCCCAGAGCAAGAAGAAGGAAGGAAATAGTAAAGATCAGAGCAGAAATAAATGACATAGAGAACAAAACAGCAATTCAAAGATTCATTGAAACAAGGAGCTGGTTTTTCGAAAAGATAAACAAGATTGACGGACCCTTAGCTAGACTCACCAAAAAACAAGGAGGGAGAACCCAAATACACAAAATCAGAAATCAAAGAGGAGAAGTAACAACGGACACCACAGGGAAAAAAAAAAAAAAAAGATTGTTAACAACTACCATGAACAATTATATGGCAACAAATTCGACAATCTAAGTGAAATGGACAAATTTCTAGAAACACATAGTCTCCCAAAACTGGATCAGGAAGTGATAGAAAACTTGAACAGACCACTAACAACAGGAGAAATTGAAGATGTAATCAATACTCTCTCAGCAAACAAAAGCCCAGGCCTAGATGGCTTCATGGAGGAGTTTTACCGAACATTCAAAGAGGAACTAACACCCATTCTCCTCAAACTATTTCAAAAAATTCAAGAAGAAGGAAGACTTCCAAACTCATTTGCATAATTCTTATTCCAAAACCAGAAAAAGACAATACAAAGAAAGAAAACTACAGGCAAATATCCCTAATGAACAGACACCAAAATCCTGAACAAAATACAAGTGATACCTCGGTTCTCGAACGCCTCGGATTTCGACCAAATCGGTATTCGACCAGGAGATTCGAGAAACTTTTGTCTTGGAATCTGAACAAATATTTGGAACTCGAACTTCCGAGATGAGCCAAGTTGAGCCCAATGGCGTTCATTCGGCCCAGCGCGCCTTGCTTGCGTCATCAGTGTGAGTGCAGAGAGAGTCACGCTTTTTGGAGAGAGTCACGCTTTACACTGAATTTAGCCCTTAGACATACTGTACACTTTTATTTCTTGTTGAGACATATTTTTCTACATATTATATACAAATTAGGCCAGTAAATAGGCATTTTCTGGGGCTTGGAACGAATTAATCCAGTTTCCTTTATTTCCTATTGGGTTTCATTGCTTCGGTTCTCGAACAATTTGGTTCTCGACCGTCCTCCTGGAACGAATTATGTTCGAGAACTGAGGTATCACAGGATGAGCAAATTGGCTACAGCAATACACCAAAAAAATTATCCACCATGACCAATTCGCATTCATCACAAGGATGCAAGGCTGGTACAATATTCGCAAATCAATAAACGTGATACACCACATAAAAAAAATGAAGAATAAAAACCACATGATCATATCAATAGATGCCAAAAAAAGCCTTCAACAAAATTCAGCATCCATTTCTGATAAAAATGCTCAGCAATGTGGGAATAGAGGGATCATATCTGGACATAAGAAAGGCCATATATGAAAGACCTATAGCCAACATCATACTCAATGGGCAAAAACTAAAAGCATTTTACTTCAGAACAGGAACAAGTCAAAAATGCCCACTTTCACCACTCTTATTTAACATATTACTGGAAGTCTTACCCACAGCAATCAGACAGGAAGAAAAAATAAAATTGGAAAGGAAGAAGTGAAACTGTCATTATTCATAGATGACTTGATAATATACGTAGAAAACACCAAAGACTCCATCAAAAATTTACTAGACTTAATAAATGAATTTGCAAAGTAGCAGGATGCAAAATTAACGTCAAGAAATTGATGGCATTATTTTACACCAATGATGAACTCACAGAAAGAGATACTAAAAAAACAATCCCATTTTCAATTGTAGCAAAAAAATTAAGATACCTAGAAATAAACTTAAGCAAAGAAATAAAGGACCTAGTTGCAGAAAACTACACATCATTGAAAAAAGAAGTAGACGAAGATATAAAAAAGTGAAAGCACATACCTTGTTCATGGATTGGAATAATTAACATCATTAAAATGACCATACTACCCAAAGCAATCTACAGATTCAATACAATCCCCATCAAAATACCAACGGCATACTTCACAGAATTAGAACATGAACTTCAAAAGTTTATATGGAATCAAAAACACCTCGAATAACAACAGCAATCTTGAAAAAGAAGTACAAAGTTGGAGGGATCACATTACCAGATTTCAGGTTATAATACAAAGCCACTTTAATCAAAACAGCCTGGTACTGGCACAAGAACAGGCATATAGATGAGTGGAACAGAATGGAGAACCCAGAAATGGACCCAAGGCAATATGCTCAATTAATATTAGACAAAGGTGGGAAGAGCATACAGTGAAGTAAGGATACCCTCTTTAATAAATGCTGCTTGGAAAATTGGAGAGCTACATGCAGAAAAATGAAACTAGACCAATCAACTTACACCCTACACAAGAATAAACTCAAAATGGATAAAAGACTTAAATGTGACTCATGAATCCATAAAAATCCTAGAAGATAATGTACGCAACAAAATTTCAGACGTCATACGCAACAGAATTTTCACTGATACATCACCTAAGGCAAAAGAAACACAGGAGAAAATGAACACATTGGACTACATCAAACTCAAAAGCTTCTGCACAGTGAAAAATACAATCATCAAAACAGAAAAGCTACCCACTGTATGGGAGAGCATAATTACCGATGACATATCAGATAAGGGGTTAATTTCCAATTAAAAAATGGGCCGAGGAACTAAATAGACACCTCTCCAAACAAGATATACAAATGGCTAAGAAACATATGAAGAAATGCTCATCATCACTAATCATCAGAGAGAAGAAAATTAAAACAACTATGAGGTATCATCTCACATCTGTCAGAATGGCTGCCATCAAAAATCATCAAACAACAAGTGTTGGTGAGGGTGTGGAGAAAAGGGGACTCTAGTAGACTGCTGGTGGGAATGCAGACTGGTGTAGCCACTATGGAAAACAATATGGTGTTACCTCAAAAAATTAAAAATTGAACTTCCATTTGACCCAGTGATCCCGCTTCTAGGACTATACCCTAAGAAGCCTGAAACACCAATCAAAAAGAACATATGTACCCCCATGTTTGTAGCAGCACTATTTACAATAGCTAAGATCTGGAAACAGCCCAAATGTCCATCAGTAGACAGATGGATAAAAAAGCTGTGGTTCATATACACAATGGAGTACTATGCAGTTGTAAGAAAGAAAGATTTCTTATCCTTTGAGAGTACATGGAGGGACCTGGAAAGTGTCATCCTAAGTGAAACAAGCCAAACAGAGAAAGACAAGCATCATATGATCTCACTTTTTTGTGGAATGTAATGAACATAACAGTCTGAGGAATTGGGTAGTCCCAGAGTAGTGGAAGTGGGGTACAGACTGACAATCCCCAGAAGAGGGGTTGGTCAGGGAGAGATAAACCACAGAAATTATATGCATGTATGCATGAACAATTGACATGAACAACAAAGCTGGGGAAAGGGTTTGGAGGGAGGGGAGGTGGAGAATCAGTTGGGGAAAAAGGAGAAACATCTGTAACAAAAAATTAATTAATAATAAAAAAATAAAAAGAAAGTGAAGGATTGAAAAAATATTCTCAAGAAAACAAAAGAAAAGAGGTGGGCTATCAATACTTATACCTGATAAAATATACTTCAAACTGAAGGCTATAATTGAAAACAAAGAAGGCGACAACATAATATTGAAAAGATCTATCCAACAGAAGGATATAACCTTGGTAAACATAGACACACCCAACATAAGAGCACCAAAATATAATTTTGTTTTTCTTTTTTTAAATTTTTTATCCTCACACGAGGACATTTTTTTGATAATTTGTTCAGATAGAGTGGGAGGGAGAGAAAGAGAAACATCGATGTGAAAGGGACACATAGAGTGGTCGCCACCCACAGGACCCATCCGGGGCTGGGAACAAACTGCAACCAATTTACATGCCCTTAGCGGGAACCAAACCCGGGTCTTTCCAGACCGCAGGCCGACGCTCTAACCGCTGAGCCAAACCAGCCAGGGCCAAAATATAAATTTTTTTAAAATTATTTTTATTAATTTATTTTTGATACAGATGATTTCTTTTCCCCCACGCCCAGTCCCCACCTTTGTTGTTTATGTCCCCTGTTTATGCATAGATGCTTATAAGTTCCATGGTTTATCACTTCCCCACTACCTCCACATCTTCTGAAGAATGTCAGTCTGTACGCTACTTCTATTTCTCTGTGTCTATTTTGTTCATAAGTTTGTTAAGTTCATGATATTCAACAAATAAGAGAGATCATGTAATATTTGCCTTTATGTACTTGGCTTGTTTCATTTAGCATAATACTCTCCAGGTCCCTCAATGTCATCTTGAAAATAAGAGATCTTTTTTCTTAAACTACATAGTATGCCATTGTGTATATGTACAACGGCTTTAATTGATTTTATTTTATGTGTTCAATTATTTAATTATATTTGTTACAGATGTTAATCCATTCCCCCCACAGATTGCTCCATCCCCTCCCTCCCAACAAGTACCCAGCTTTGTTGTCCATGTCCATTGTTCATGTATACATACATATAAGTTCTGTGGTTAATCTCTCCCCAACCAATACCTCTTCTGGGGATGATCAGCCTGTACCCCACTTGCACTTCTCTGGGACTACCCCATTCCTCAGACTGTTATGTTCATTATATTTCACAAATAAGTGAGATCATATGATACTTGTCTTTCTCTGTTTGGCTTGTTTCACTTAAGATAAAACTTTCCAGATCCCTCTATGTCGTCTCAAATGACAAGAAAATTTTATCTCTTACAGCTGCATAGTACTCCATTGTGTATATGTATCACAGCTTTTTTAATCTATTGGTCTACTGATGGACATTTGGGCTGTTTCCAGATCTTAGCTATTGTAAATAGTGCTGATACGAACGTGGTGGTACATATATTCTTTCTGATTGGTGTCCCAGGCTTCTTAAGGTTTATTCCTAAAAGTGGGATCCCTGGGTCAAATGGCAGTTCAATTTTTAATTTTTTGAAAAAAAAAAAAAAAAAAAACATATTGTTTTCCATAGTGGCTGCACCAATTTGCATTCCCACCAGCAGTGTATTAGAGTCCCCTTTTCTCCACACCCTCGCCAACAATTGTTGTTTGATGATTTGTTGATGGCAGCCATTCGGACAGGTGTGAGGTGATACCTCATTGTTGTTTTAATTTGCATCTCTCTGATGATTAGTGATATGAGTATTTCTTCATATGTCTCTTGGCCATTTGTATGTCCTGTTTGGGGAGGTGTCCATTCAGCTCCTCTCCCCATTTTTATTTGGGTTCTTTGTCTTCCTTTAGTTGAGTTGTATGAGTACTCTCTATATATTGGAATTTAACCCCATATTTGATGTATTATTGGCAATTATGCTCTCCCATACATGGATAGCCTTTCCATTTTGATGATTTTATCTTTTGTGTGTAGAAGCTTTTGAGTTTGGTGCAATCCCATGTCTTCATTTTTTACTTTATTTCTGTTGCCTTAGGTGATGTATCAGTGAAAATTCTGCTGTGTATGATGTCTGAAATTGGGTTGCCTACATTTTCTTCTAGAATTTTTATGGATTCATGTGTCACATTTAGGTCTTTTAGCTATGTTGAGTTTATTCTTGTGTATGGTGTAAGTTGATGGTCTAGTTTTATTATTTTGCATGTAGCTGTCCAATTTTTTCAAAACCATTTACTGAAGAGGCAGTCTTGACTCCACTGTATGCTCTTGCCACCTTTGTCAAATATCAATTGAGCATATTGCCTTGGGTCCACTTCTGGGTTCTCTATTTTGTTCCATTTGTTTATCTGCGTTATCTTCTTCCAGTACCAGGCTGTTTTGATTACAATGGCTTTGTAGTATAACCTGAAATCTGGTAATGTGATCCCTCTCACTTTCTTCTTTTTTTTCAAGATTGTTGTGGCTATTCAGGGTCTTTTTTGTTCCATATAAACATTTAAAGTATTTGTTATAATTTTGTGAAGTACGTCATTGTTATTTTGATAGGGATTGCATTGAACGTTTAGATGGATTTAGGTAATATGGACATTTCAATGATGTTCATTCTTCCAATCCATGAACAAGGTATTTACTTCCACTTTTTTATATATTCCTCTATCAATTTTTTCAATGACCTGCAGTTTTCTGTGAATAGGTCCTTTATTTCTTTGGTTAAGTTTATTCCTAGGTATCTTAATTTTTTTGCTGCAATGGTAGATGGGATTCCTTGTTTAGTTTCTCTTTCTGTGAATTCATCCTTGGTGTATAAGAATGCCATCAATTTCTTGACGTTAATTTTGTATCTGGCTACTTTGCCAAATACAATTATTAAGTCTACTAAATTTTTGATGGAGTCTTTGGGGTTTTCTACGTATAGTATCATGTCATCTGCGAAAAATGACAGTTTCACTTCCTGCTTTCCCATTTGGATCCCTTTCATTTTGCTTCCTGCCTCATTGCTGTGGCTAAGACTTCCAGTACTATGTTAAATAGGAGTGGCAAAAGTGAGCATCTTTGTCTTGTTCCTGGTCTTAAGGGAGATGCTTTTAATTTCTCCCATTATGTATGATGTTGGCTGTAGGTCTTTTATATGTGGCCTTTATTATGCCCAGATGTGGTCCCTATATTCCCAGATAGCTCATCTTTTTTATGAGAAAAGGGCCCTCGGTTTTGTCAAATGTTTTTTCAGCATCTATTGATATGATCATATGATTTTTATCTTTTAATTTGTTTATATGGTGTATCACATTTATAGATTTGCAAATATTGTACCAGCCTTGCATCCCTGGGATGAATCCCACTTGGTAATGGTGAATAATATTTTTCATCAATTTGCTAGTATTTTCTTCAGGTTTTTGACATCTATGTTCATCACAATGTTGGTCTGTAATTTTCTTTCTTTGTAATGTCTTTTTCTGGTTTTAAAATTAGAATTATGCTGGTCTTATAAAACAAGTTTGGAAGTCTTCCTTCTTCTTGTATTTTTTGAAATATTTTTAGGAGAATGGGTATTAGTTCTTTTTTGATTGTTAGGTAAAATACCCTCGTGAAGCCGTCTAGGTCTGGGCATTTGTTTTCTGTGATAATCTTCATTACATCTTCAATTTCTTTTGTAATTATTGGTCTGTTCATGTTTTCTTTCTTCGTCTTTTTTTAATCCTCACCGAAGGACACTTTTTTGTTGTTGTTGTTCAGATAGAGTGGAAGGGAGAGAGAGGAAGAGAGAGAAACATTGATGTGAAAGGGAGACATTGAGTTGCCGCAACCCACACGACCCAAACAGGGCTGGGGACAAACTGCAACCGAGGTACATGCCCTTAGCGATCACTGAACCGGGGTCTCTCTAGACTGCAGGCCAATGCTATAACCACTGACCCAAACCAGCCAGGGCTGTTTAAGGTTTCTATATCTTCCCGGTTCAGATTTGGGAGACTATGTGTTTCTAGAAATTTGTCCATTTCTCTTAGATTGTCGAATTTGTGGCTGTATAATTGTTCATAATATTTGTGAACAATCCTTTGTATTTCTGTGTTGTCAGTTATTTCTCCTCTTTCATTTCTGATTTTGTGTATGTGCGTTCTCTTTCTTTGTTTTGGTGAGTCTATCTAAGGGTCCATCAATCTTGTTCATCTTTTCAAAGAACCAGGTCATTGTTTCCCTGATGGTTTGAATTGTTTCGTTGTTGTTGTTGTTTTGTTTTGTCTCCATTTAATTTATTTCTGCTCTGATCTTTACTATTTCTTTTCTTCTATTTGCTCTGGAATTTTCTTATTGTTTGCTTTCTAGGTATTTAAGTTGTGAGGTTAGATAGTCTATTAGAAATTGTTCTTGCTTCTTGAGGTAGGCCTATTATGTTATGAACTTCCCTCTCAGAACTGCTTTTGCTGCATCACAGAGATTTTGTGTTGTTGTGTGTTCATTTTCATTGGTTTCCAGGAAGTTTGTAATTTCTCCCTAGATCTCCATGGTAACCCATTTATTGTTCAATAACATGCTATTTACCCTCCATGTTTTCAAATGTCTTTGCATGTTCTTGTCGCAAATGATTTCTAGTTGCATGCCACTGTGATCTGAGAAGATGCTTGACATAATTTTAATCTTCTTGAACTTGTTGAGACTTAGTTTTTGCCATAACATATGGTCTATCTTTGAGAATGTCCCATGTGCACTTGAGAAGAATGGTAATTCTGAGATTTTGCTGTGTAATTTTCTGTAGATATCTATTAAATCGATTTGATCTAGTGCTTCATTTAGAGTCTGTGTTTCCTTGTTAATTTTTTGTTGAGAAGCTCTATCCAGTGATGTCAACGGGGTATTGTAGTCCCCTGGTATGATTGTATTGCTGTTGATTTATCCTTTGAAGTCCTCCAAATTATTTTTAATATATGTTGGTGCTCCTAGGTTTGGTGCATATATGTTTACCAAGATCATATCTTCCTGTTGGATAGATCCTTTCAATATTACATAGTGGCCTTCTTCATATTTAGTTATGGCCTTCATTTTGAAATCTACTTTATAAGATATGAGTATTGCTACCCCAGCTTTTTTTTTTCTTTTCCATTTGCTTGAAAAATATTTTTCCATCTCTTCACTTTCAACCTATGTGAGTCTTTTGTTGTGAGGTATGTCTCTTGTAAACAACATATATGTGGGACTTCCGGTCAAGATGGCGGCGTAGGTAAACGCGGTATCGCGTCCTCCCACAACCACATCAAAGTTAACAACTAAACTACAGAACAACCATCATTCAAAACCGCCTGAAATCAAGCTGAATGGAAGTAGTACAACTACGGAATTAAAAAAAAAAAAACAACAACAAAAAAAACCCAGCTACATCCAGACTGGTAGGACGAGCGGCGGTGGCGCAGTGGCAGCGTGCAGCGGTGAGACGGGCTGGCCCCACACCCAAGCGTGGTGGATAAAAATCAAGAGGCTCCTGCGGCTGGGCAGGTCCTTCCTGAGGACTGAGGGGTCCCCGTCCCACACCAGGTGCCCCGTTCAGGGTTCCAGTGCCAGGAAGAGAAGTCCCCATAACTTCTGGCTGGAAAAACCAGTGAAAACTGAGGCTCAGGGAATCTGACCTGGCTGGAGCCCCAGGCAGCTCCCTAAAGGGCCGGCGCATGGACTTATTGGACTCACTCCCTCTAAGCTCCGAGGGGAGGCAGCTCGAGGGGCGCCAGAGACATACAGGGAAGAACTGAGCTGTTTGGCACTGGAGCAAGGGCTGGAGAGGGGGCTTCCTCAGGGACAAACATGCAGTAAGAGGCCTTTGTTCCTTTGGTGCGCCCTTCCCGGGGGCGGCAGACAGAAGCCATATCTGGGACTCTAGCAACCTGGCTCACACTGGTAGCCCTGCCCTGCTGACTCCCTGAGGCCCCGCCCCACCCCACCCAACTTTCAAGCCCACCCAAGCTGTTGCCACTTGCTTAACCATAGGATTGGCTGGTCTTGGATCCTGCTTCAGGTTTTTCCTAAATTCTTTCAAACAAGCAGCATCGGGTCTCAGCGAGCTCCATACCTCTCATTAAGTAATACACTGAAACAAACACAGGGAGGCAGCCAAAATGAGGATACAAAGAAACAGGTCCCAAATGAAAAAGCAGAACAAAACCCCAATAAAAGAACTAAGCAAAAGGGAGATAAGCAACCTAACAGATACTGAGTTCAAAATACTGCTTATAAGGATGTTCAATGAACTTAGTGAGAACCTCAGTTAACTTAGGGAGGGCCTCAAGAGCATAAAAAGGACCAGTTAGAAATCATAGATACACAGTTAGAATTAAAGGAGGCATTAACTGAAATAAAGAATAATTTACACAGCTTTAATAATAGAGTATGTAAATCCAAGGAGCAAACCATTGATTTGGAATATAAGCAAGCAAAAAATCCCCAATCAGAACAGCAAAAAGAAAAAAGAATCCAAAAAAATGAGGATAGTGTAAGGAGCCTCTGAGACAACTTCAAGCGTGCCAACATTCGCATCTTGGGGGGCCCGAAGGAGAAGAGCGAGAACAAGAAATCGAAAACCTGTTTGAAACAATAATGGCAGAAAACTTTCCTAACTTGGTGAAGGAAACAGACATACAAGTCCAGGAAGCACAGAGCGTCCCAAACAAGATGAACCCCAAGAGGCACACACCAAGACACATCATCATCAAAATGCAAAAGGTTCAAGACAAAGAGAGAATATTAAAAGTAGCAAGAGAAAGGCAGCTAGTTACCTACAAGGGAGTACCCATTAGGCTGTCAGCTGATTTCTCAAAAGAAACTTTGCAGGCCAGAAGGGAGTGGCAAGAAATATTCAGAGTGATGAAAACCAAGAACCTACAACCAAGATTACTCTATTCTGCAAAGCTGTCATTTAGAATTGATGGACATATAAAAACTTTCCCAGACAAGAAAGAGTTAAAGGAGTTCATCACTACCAAACCATTATTATATGAAATGATGAAGGGTCTTTTTGAAGAAAAAGTTAAAATGTATGAACAAACAAAATGGCAATGAATACATATCTATCAACAATGGAATCTACAAACAAAATGAACAGGAAGAACAGAAACATTCTCATAGATACAGAGAACATTTTGTTGGTTGCCAGTTGGGAAGGGGGTTGGGAAATGGGTGAAAAAGGTAAAGGGATCAAGAAGCACAAACTCATTGCTAGACTGACAAACCTCAAAGGGAAAGGATTTGGGGGGGGTGGGAAGAAATAAACCAAAGAACTTATATGCATAACCAATGGACACAGACAATAGTGTGGGAAAAGGTGGGAGGGGGGTGGGAGTGGGGAGGAGGGGGTCAATGGGGGAAAAATGTGGAACATCTGTAATACATTTTACATCCAACAATAAAGATTTGAAAAAAAGAAAAACAAAAAACAAATGAAACAAAAAACAACATATATGTTTGTTATGCTTTCTTATCCTATCAGCTACTATGTATCTTTTAATTGGAGTATTCAAACCATTTACATTTAATGAGATAATTGATATGTACTGATTTATTGCCATTTCTGCTTACTGTGGGTATATATTCTTTTTGTACTAATCACAGCAGTTCTTTTATCATATCTTGCAGTGCTGGTTTGGTGTTAATATATTCTCTTAGCCTTTTTTTGTCTGGGAAGCTCTTTATTTGACCTTCTATTTTGAATAACAGCTTTGCTGGGTAGTGTAGTCTTAGATTCAGATTCTTGTTTTTCATGACATTGGTTACTTTATACCACTACCTTCTGGCCTGTAGTGTTTCTTTTGAGAAATCAGCTGAGATCCTTATGGGGTTTCCTTTGTAAGTAACCTGTTGGTTATCTCTTGCTGCTTTTAGAATTCTCTTTTTGTTTTTAATTTTTAGCATTTTAATAACTATGTGTCTTGGTGTGAGATTGTTTGGGTTCTTCTTACTTGGGGCACTCTGTGCTTCTTGAACTTGAATGCTTTCTTCCTTCATCAAGTTAGGAAAATTTTCTGCCACTATTTCTTCAAATATATTCTCTTACACTTGCCCATTTTATTCCTCTTTGGGGACTCCAACAATGTGAATGTTATTATATTTCCAGTTGTCCCACAGTTCTCTTAAGCTGTCTCCCTGTTTCTTAATTGTTTTTTCCTTTTGGTTTTCTGATTGGTTGATTTTTTTCTACACTGCCTTCTAATTCACTTATCTGGTCCTCAGCTTCCTCTACTCTGCTGGTTAGTCCTTCCAATGTGTTCTTAATTTCTGCTATGTCATTCTTCATTTCCACTTGGTTGGTTTTCAAAGTTTCTATATCTTTACTCATGGTGCTAATGTCCTTACTCATGCTGTTGAGCTTCCTCAAGATCATGGCTCTGAACTCTACCACTGATAATTTGCTTAGCTGCATTTCATTGATCTCACATTTGATAGGGTTCATGTGTTCTTTCATTTGGATTTTGTTTCATTGTTTCACCATTTTGGCTATCTCAGTAGGTTTGGAGCCTGACAAATTTTTCCTGTGGGTGTTGGTGTTCTGCTGTTTGTAGCTCCCTCTACTGGGTGTGGATGAGTCTGGTGGGAACACGTTTAACACCGCTGTCAATTCTTACTTTCTTAGGTAGATTTTCAAGCCCAGGAAATGTTCAATTATCCTCTAGTCGATTCCTGGTGGCTAGTGTTCTTAGTTACTCAGTGCCTTGGAATGCAGCCATGGTATTCTGCATAAGAGTATTTCCAGAGGATGGAATAGATGCTATTTGTTAACGAGCCTCAATTTGCATTTCTTTTCCTAACCTGGGAAAGGCTGACACTCAGACAGAGGGGACTGCTGCTTTTTTCCACAGCTCAAGAAGGAGCACACTGACCACCATCCTTTGTGGTCGCAACCCAGCAAAAACACTGAGAGCCTTCCAAATCCCTGGAGTCGCCACAGAGTTCCAGCCCAGTCTGCTCTCCCTTTGCTGTAGTCACTTGGTGACTGGCTGTAGCTATTTTAGTGCTTTGTCCTGGCTCTCTGGGCTGTGGATCAGGCTTGGTCTTTATTCTTCAAGGGTGCTGCTCACAGCTTAGACTGCATCTGTCTGTGGGCTTCCTGCCCGCCACCCTCTCACACCTCTACAGGTCCTAACAGTGTCCCTGGTTATATGGTTCTGTCCTGCTACTTTTCTATGAGAATTTGCCTTCATTTTAGTTGTAATTCCCATTTTCTCCTTTGCAATGGTCTGTGTAGCTTTTATTCACCCGCCTTTATTTTCACATTCTCTACACTTGTCATGTGTGCACTTGGGTCGCACAGGCCTCTCTGGAGGTCCTGCACCCTGCCTGTCCCACAGGTAACTGGATCACACAGTCCCTTTGGGGAACCAGCTTTATGCCTATGTTATGGGCTGCTGGGTCGCACAGGCCTCTCTGGTGCTTCAGCGACCCCCAGGTACTGCAGGTAACTCACAATATCATTTTTATCCACTCATCTACTGATCGACACTTGGGCTGTTTTGAGATCTTAGCAATTGTAAGTTGTGCTACTATGAACATAGGGGTAGATATAGGTTTTCTGATTGATGTTTCAGGCTTCTTAGAATATATTTTTAGAAGTGGGATCACTGGGTCAAAAGGCAGTTTCATTATTAACATTTTGAGGTAACACCATATTGTTTTGCATAGTGGCTGCACCATTCTGCATTCCCACCAGCAGTGTACTAGAGTCCCCTTTTCTCCACACCCTCACCATTACTTGTTGTTTGATGATGTGTTGATGGCAGCCATTCTGACAGATGTGAGGTCCTTCCTCACTGTTGTTTTAATTTGTATCTCTCTGATGATTAGTGATGTTGAGCATTTTTTCTTTCATTTGTTTTTCTTTTTTCTTTTTGCATTTATCTTCAGATAGAGTGTGAGAGAGAGAAGAAGAAAGAGAGAGACATTGATGTGAGAAAGACACATCGACTGATCTCCACCCTCAGGACCCCAATCAAGACTTGGGAAATATTGCCACCCAGGCATTTGCCCTTAGTGGGAACCAAACTCAGGACTCTCTGGTCTGTAGGCCGATGCTCTAACAACTGAACCAAACTGGCCAGGGAGATCATTTTTTCATATACCTCTTGGCCATTTGTATGTCCTGTTTGGAGAGTTGTCTCTTGAGGTCCTCTGCCCATTTTTTAATTGAGTTCTTTGTATTCATTTTGTTGAGTTGTATTAGTACACTATATATTTTGAAAATTAATTTTTTATCTGATTTATCATTGACAATTATGTTCACCCATGTAGTGGTTTCTCTTTCCATTTTGATGGTTGTTTCTTTTGCTGTGCAGAAGCTTTTCAGTTTGATGTAGTCCAATGTGTTCAACTGTGCTTCCTTTCTGTTGCCTTAGGTGATGTATCAGTAAAAATTTGGTGTATATGATGGCTGATGTTTTGTTGCCTACATTTGAATTTAAAATTTTCCTGCATTTTGAAGTTATTCTTGTGTACTGTGTAAGTGGATAGTATAGTTTCATATTTTTTTTTTTCAGGTAGTTGTCCCAATACCATTTATTGAAGAGGCTGTCTTGACTCTACTGTATGCTCTTGCTACTTTTGTCAAATATTATTTTGTGAAATATTTTAATTCTTGTTGTCTCCCATATGTTGGGAGGGGGGAAAGGGAATGGACAAAGAAACAGACAAACACAAAAGACAGGGTACAAGACTGCAGCACCAAGTACTGCATTGTTTTATTTTTATATTCTCTATCTACATTAGGCTAGGTCCCAAGTATTCGCTGATTTCACTCTTGTTATAATCTAACTGTTCCTTAATCTTTAAGGTCAATGAGTTCCTTGGGAGTCAACCATATCCTGTTTTCAGGCATATGTTGTAACATACTTGTTTGCAAGGTATGTGCTCTCCAAGGTTATGGGAACATTCCAGAGCTTGTTTGCAAGACATCTGGGCTCCTTCCAAGTTATCTGTGTGCAGAATAACAGGGCTTAACTCTATAAGACCTCACAATTCTTTCTTTCTTCATTTATTCTATTATTTCTTTTTTATTTAATTAATTAATTTATTTTTGTTATAGATGTTTCTCCTTTCCCCGCCACTGATTTCTCCTTCCCACCCTCTCTGCCCTATCTTCAGCTTTGTTGTCCATGTCCATTGTTCATGCACACATGCATAAAAGTTCTGTGCTTTATCTCACCCCTACCAACCCTCTTCTGGGAATTGTCAGTCTGTACCCCACTTCCACGTCTCTAGGACTACCCCATTTTTCAAACTATTATGTTAATTTTATTCCACAAATAAGTCAGATCATATGCTACTTGTCTTTCTCTGTTTGGTTTCTTTCACTTAGGATAACCTTTTTTTTCCCCATAGCTTTTATTTTATTTTATTTTTTAAATTAATTAATTTATTATTACAGATGTTTCTCCTTTTTGCCCCACAAATTCCCCCTACTCCTCCCTCCCAGCCCATTCCAAAGCTTTGTTGTCCATGTCCATTGTTCATGCATACATGCATATAAGTTTTTGGTTTATCTCTCCCTAACAACACCCTCTTCTGAGGATAGTCCATCTGTACCACACTTCCACATCTCTGGGACGACCCCATTCCTCCGACTGTTATGTTCATTTTATTCAACAAATAAGTGAGATCAAATGATACTTTCCTTTCTCTGTTTGGCTTGTTTTGCTTAGGATAATACTTTCCATGTTCCTCCATGTCGTCTAAAGGGATAAGAAATATTTCTTTCTCACAGCTGCATAGTACTCCATTGTGTATATGTACCACCGCTTTTTTATTCATTCATCTACTGATGAATATTTGGGCTGTTTCCAGATCTTAGCTATTGTAAATAGTGCTGCTACAAACACGGGGGTACATATATTCTTTCTGATTGGTGTTTCAAGCTTCTTAGGGTATATTCCTAAAAGTGAGATCACTGGGTCAAATGGAAGTTCAATTTTTAATTTTTTAAGGTAACACCATAGTGTTCTCCATAGTGGCTGCACCAGTCTGCATTCCCACCAGCAGTGTACTAGAGTCCCCTTTTCTCCACACTCACTCCAACACTTGTTGTTTGATGATTTGTTGATGGCAGCCATTCTGACAGGTGTGAGGTGATAAGTCATTGTTGTTTTCATTTGCATGTCTCTGATGATTAGTGATGTTGAGCTTTCCTTCATATGTCTCATATGTCTCTTAGCCATTTGTATATCTTGTTTGGAGAGGTGTCTATTTAGTTCCTCTGCCCATTTGTTAATTGTGTTCTTTGTCTTCCTTTTGTTGAGCTGTATCACCTCTCTATATATATTAGAAATTAATCCCTTACCTCATATATCATTGGCAACTACACTCCCCCATACAGTTGGTTGCCTTTCTATTTTGATGATCTTATCTTTTGCTGTGCAGAATCTTTGGAGTTTGATGTAGTCCCATGTGTCCATTTTCTCATTTGTTTCCGTTGCCTTAGGTGATGTGTCAGTAAAAATTTTGCTGCTTATGGTGTCTGCAATTTTGTTCCCTACAGTTTCCTCTAGAATTTTTATGGATTCACGGGTCACATTTAAGTCTTTTATCCATTTTCAGTTTATGTTTGTGTATGGTGTAAGTTGATGGTCTAGTTTCATTTTTCTGCATGTAGCTGTCCAATTTTCCCACCATTTATTAAAGAGGCTATCATCACTGTATGCTCTTGCCACCTTTGTCAAATAGTAATTGAGCATATTGCTATGGGTCCATTTCTGGGTTCTTCATTCTGTTACACTGGTCTATATGCCTGTTCTTGTGCCAGAACCAGGCTGTTTTGATTACAGTTGCTTTGTAGTATAACCTGATATCTGGTATTGTGATCCCAACTACTTTGTCCTTCTTCTTCAAAATTACTGTGGCTATTCAGGGTCTTTTTTGGCTCCATATAAATTTTTGAAGTATTTGTTCTAGTTCTGTGAAGTATGTTGTTGGTATTGGGATGGGGATTACATTGAATCTATAGATTGCTTTGGGTAGTATGGACATTTTAATGATGTTAATTCTTCCAATCCATGAACAAGGTATGTGCTTCCACTTTTTTTTATATTTTTTTCTATTTCTTTTTTCAATGACCTGTAGTTTCCTGTGAATAGGTCCTTTACTTCTTTAGTTAAGTTTATTCCTAGGTATCTTAATTTTTTTTGCCGCAATGGTAAATGGGATTTTTTTTTTTTAGTTTCTTTTTCTGTGAGTTCATCATTAGTGTATATGAATGCCATCAATTTCTTGACGTTAATTTTGTATCCTGCTAGTTTGCCAAATTCATTTATTAAGTCTAGTAGATTTTTAATAAAGTCTTTAGGGTTTTCAATGTATATATCATGTCATCTGCAAATAATGACAGTTTCACTGTCTCCTTTCCAATTTGGATCCCTTTTATTTTTTCTTCATATCTGATTGCTGTGGCTAAGACTTCCAGTACAATGTTAAATAAAACTGGCGAAAGTGGTCATCCCTTTCTTGTTCCTGTTCTTAAGGGAAATATTTTTAATTTCTGCCCATTGAGTAAAATGTTGCCTGTAGGTCTTTCATATATGGTCTTTATTATGTCTAGATATGATCCCTCTATTCCCACATTGCTGAGAATTTTTATTAGAAATGGATGCTGGACTTTGTCAAAAGCTTTTTCAGTGTCTATTGATATGATCATATGGTTTTTATTTTTCATTTTGCGTATGTAGTGTATCAAATTTATTGATTTGTGAATATTGTACCAGCCTTGCATCCCTGGGGTGAATCCCTCTTGGTCATGGTGAATAATTTTTTAATGTGTTGCTGGAACCATTTTGCTAGTATTTTGTTCAGGATTTTGGCTTCTATGTTATGTTCATCAGGTACTTTGGCATGTAGTTTTCTTTCTTTGTAGTGTCTTTTTTTCAGTTTTGGAATTAGAATTATGTTGGCCTTAAAATTAGTTTGAAAGTCTTCCTTCTTAAATTTTTTGAAATAGTTTGAGGAGAATGGTTGTTAGTTCTTTTTTGAAAATTTGGTAAAACTCCCCGTGAAGCCATCTGCTCCTGGACTTTTGTTTGCTGAGAGAATCTTGATTACCTCTTCACTTTCCTTAGTTCTTATTGCTCTGTTCAAGGTTTCTATCTCTTCTGGGTCCAGTTTTGGGATATGGTGTCTTTTTAGAAATTTGTCCATTTTGCTTAGATTGTCGAATTTGTTGCCATATAATTGTTCATAGTAACTGTTAATGATCTTTTGTATTTCTGTGGTGTCCGTTGTTACTTTTCTTTTATTTTTGATTTTGTGCATTTTAGTTCTCTCTCTTGGTTTCTTGGTGAGTCTATATAAGGGTCCATCAATCTTGTTTATCTTTTCAAGACACCATCTCTTGTTTCATTTATCCTTAATTTATTTTTGTCTCTATGTCATTTATATCTTCTCTGATCTTTACTATTTTCTTTCTTCTACTTGATCTGGGGTTTTCTTTTTGTTGGCTTTATTTTTCTTTAAGTTGTGAGGTTAGACAGTTAATTTGATTTTTTTTTCTTGAGGTAGGCCTGTAGTGCTATGAACTTCCCTCTCAGAACTGCTTCTGCAGCATCCCATAGATTTTGTGTTGTTGTGTGTTCATTTTTATTGGTTTCCAGGAAGTTTTTAATTTCTTCCTTAATCTCCTCGGTAACCCATTCATTTTTTAATAACATGTTATTTAGCCTCCATATGTTGAAATATCTTTGAATGTTTTTGTTGCAATTGATTTCTAATTTAATGCCATTTTGATCTGAGAAGATTCTTGATATGATTTCAATCTTCTTGAACATTTAGAGATTTAATTTGTGTCCTATCTTGTGGTCTATCTTTGAGAGTGTACCACGTGGACTTGAGAAGAATGTGAATTTTGTAGTTTTGTCATGTAATTCTCTATAGATATCTATTAAATCAATTTGGTCTAGTGCTTCATTTAGAGTCTGTATTTTCTTGCTAATTTTTTGTCTAGAGGATCTATCCAGTGGTGTCAATTGGGTGCCGAAGTTCCTTGCTATGATTGTATTGCTGTGGATTTCTCCTTTGAAGTCTTCCAATAGATTTTTAATATATTTTGGTGTTCCTGTATTGGGTGCATATATATTTATCAAGGTCATATCTTCCTATTGGATAGATCCTTTCAATATTATGTAGTGGCCTTCTCTGTCTCTTGTTATGGTCTTCATTTTGAAATCTATTTTTTCAGATATGTGTATTGATACCCCAGCTTTTTTTTGTTTTCTGTTTGGAGAAATTTTTTCCATCCTTCACTTTCAACCTATGTGAATCCTTTGTTGTGAAGTGGGTCTCTTGTAAACAACGTATAGATGAGTTATGCTTTCTTATCCAGTCAGCTACTCTGTGTCTTTTCAATGGGGAGTACAGTCCATTTACATTTAAAGTGATTATTGATATGTACTTATTTATTGCCATTTTTTTATTATGGTTATATATTTTTTTCTATTTTTTCAACTAATTACAGTAGTCCTTTTAACATTTCTTGTAGTCCTGGTTTAGTGCTAATATATTCCCTAGCCTTTTTTGTCTGGGAAGCTCTTTATCTGACCTTCTATTTTGAATTACAGCCTTTCTGTATACAGTAGTCTTGGATTCATATCCTTGTTTTTCATGACCTTGATTATTTCATGCCATTTCCTTCTGGCCTGTAGTGTTTCTTGGGAAAAGTCAGCTGAGAACCTTATGGGTTTTCCTTTGTAGGTAACCTGTTGCTTCTCTCTTGCTGCTTTTAGGATTCTCTCTTTGTCTTTAATTTTTGGAAGTTTGATTACTATGTGTCTTGGTGTGGGACTGTTTGGGTTCTTCTTACTTGGGACTCTCTGTGCTTCTTGAACTTGAATGCCTTCTTCCTTCACCAAATTAGGGAAGTTTTCTGTCACTATTTTTTCAAATATATTCTCTAACTCTTGCTCATTTTTTACCTCTTCAGAGACTCCTATTATGCTAATATTATGTTTCTAGTTGTCCCACTGATCTCTTAAGCTGCATTTCTGTTTTTTAATATATTTTTTTTCCTTTTGGTGTTTTGATCGGTTGATTTTTTTCTACCCTATCTTCTTATTCACTGATGCAGTCCTCAGCTTCCTCTACTCTGCCATTTAGACCTTCAAATGTGTTCTTTATTTATACTATGTCATTCTTCATTTCTTCTTGGTGGTTTTTAATTTCCAACTGGTTTATTTTCAACCTTTTTATGTCTTTACTCATGTTGCTTATTTCCTTACACATACTGTTGAGCTTCCTTAAGATCATGGCTCTTAATTCCAGTTCTGTTAACTTGCTAAACTGCAACTCAAATATCTCCTCTTCAGTAGAAGTCTTTTGTTCTTTAATTTAAATTTTGTTTCTGTGTTTCACCATTCTGGCTATTATAGTGGGCTATGAAGTGTGTCAAGTTTTACTTATGGGTATTGATATTATGTTGTTTGTGACTCCCTCTCCTGGGTTTGGATGAGCCATGGAGAACCCACATTACACACCCCAGTCAAGTCTTACTTTCCTCGTCAAAGTTGCTAACCCAGATATTGCTCCAGTTATCCTCTAGCTTTTCGCCTGGACGCTTTCAGTAGAGGTTACCGGAAGATCCTTTTCTGCTCAGTTGAATTAAAAAGTCCCTCAGGTGCCCAGCATAAAGGGAATTCCCTAGCATGGGGCAGACTATGGTTGTTAATGGGCCTCAATTAGCATTTCAATGCCCACCAGGTGGGGTTGAATCTCCGCTGGACAGGCCACCACCTCTCCCCAGAGCCCTAGGAAGGAATAAGAGGACCACAGTCCTGCGTGGCTGCAACTCAGCAATAGCTGTGAGCACCCTTCAAATCCAGAGTGTCCCCACACTGTTCCAGTCCAGTTTGCCCTCTCTCTTCCAGAGTCCAAGGTAAGTGGCTGTTGCTATTTTTAGCCTCTATCCCAGCTCTGCACTGCGGAGTCGCTTGGGAGTTTAACCTGAGGGTGCTGCTCAGAGCTAAGGACCCTGCCTACCATGGGATCCCAGCCCCCCTCTCCCATCTCCGCAAGCCTACTGGGATTGAGTCAGTGTCCCTGGTTATGTGGTCCTCCAAGCTGCTTTTTTTGTATCCTTTTTCTGATAATTTGTCTTTATTTTTGTTGTAATTCTAGTTTGGTCCTGGGAGATGGTCTGTGTAGCTTCCATTCACTCTGCTGCCATTTTGGAATCCTGTTAGGATAACACTTTCCAGGTGACTCCATGTGGTCTAAAAAAATAAGAGATGATTCTTTCTGAGAGCTGCACAGTACTCCATTGTGTATATGTACCACGGCTTTTTTATCCATTCATCTACTGATGGACACTTGGGCTGTTTCCACATCTTACCTATAGTAAATAGTGCTGCTACAAACATGGGGATACATATTTTCTTTCTGAAATGTGTTTCAGGCTTCATGGGGTATATACCTAGAAGTGGAATCACTGGGTCAAATAGAAGTTCAATTTTTAATTTTTTGGGGTAACATCACCATATTGTTTTCCATAGTGGCTGCACCAGTCTGCATTCCCAACAGCAGTGTACTAGAGTCCCATTTTCTCCACACCTTCACCAACACTTGTTGTTTGATGATTTGTTGATGGTGGCTATTCTGACAGGTGATACACATTTTTTTAAATGGCATCTGTTTGATGATGAGTGATGCTGAGCATTTCTTCATATACCTCTTAACCATTTGTATGTCCTATTTGGAGAGGTGTCTATTTAATTACTCTGCCCATTTTTTAAATTGGGTTCTTGGTCTTCATTTTGTTGACTTGTATAAGCAATCTATATATATTGGAAATTAACCCCTAATCTGATATGTGATTAGCAATTATGCTGTCCCCTACAGTAGGTTGCCTTTCCATTTTAATGATTGTATCTTTTGCTGTAAAGAAGCTTTTGAGTTTGATGTAGTCCCATGTGTTCATTTTCTCCCTTGTTTCTGTTGCTTTAGGTGATGTATCAGTAAAAATTTTGCTGCATATGATGTCTAAAATTTTGTTGCCTACAGTTTCTTCTAGAATTATTATGGATTCATGAATCACATTTATGTCTTTAATTCATTTTGAGTTTATTTGTGTGTAGGGTGTAAGTTAATAGTTTAGTTTTATTTTTTTGCATATAGTTGTCCAATTTTTCCAACACAATTTCTTATAGAGGCTGTCTTTACTCCACTGTATGCTCTTGCCACATTTGTCAAATATTAATTGAGCATGTTGCCTTGGGTGCATTTCTGAGTTCTCTGTTCTGTTACACTGATCTATGTGCCTGTTCTTGTGCCTGTACCAGACTACTTTGATTAAAATGGCTATGTAGTACAACCTGAAGTCTAGTAATCTGATTTCTCCTACTTTGTTCTTGTTTTTCAAGATTGCTGTGGCTATACAAGGTTTTTTTTTTTTTTTTGGTTCCATATGAACTTTTGAAATATTTGTTCTAGTTCTGTGAAATATGTTATTGGCATTATGATGATGATTGCATTGAATCTATAGATTGCTTTGGGTAGTATGGACATTTTAGTGATGTCAATTATTCCAATCTATGAACAAGGTATGTGCTTCCACTTTTCTCTATCTTCCTCTATCTCTTTTTTTAATTACCTGTAGTTGTCAGCAAATAAGTCTTTTATTTCTTTGGTTAAGTTTATTCCTAGGTACCTTAATTTTTTTGCTGCAATGGTAAATGGGATTGTTTTATTTGTTTCTTTTTGTTGAGTTAAACATCGGTATATAAGAATGCCATTGATTTATTGATGTTAATTTTGTATCCTGCTACTTTGCCAAATTCATTTATTAAGTCTATTAAATTTTTGATGGAGTCTTTGTGGTCTACATATAGTATCATGTCATCTGCAAATAATGACAATTTCACTTCCTCCATTTCAATATGAGTCTCTTTAATTTTTTTCTTTCTGTCTGATTGCTGTGGCTAAGACATCCAGTACTATGTTAAATAAGACTGGCGAATGTGGGCATCCCTGTCTTGTTACTGTTCTTATAGGAAATTCTTTTTGTTTTTGTCCATTGAGTATGATGTTGGCTGTACATCTTTCATATATGGCCTTTATTATGTTCAGATATGATTCCTCTACTCCCACAGTGCTGAGCATTTTTATACATGAAGAAAAAATAAAAGGGATCCAAATTGGAAAAGAGGAAGTAAAACTGTCATTATTTGCAGATGATATGATATCGTACACAGAGAACCCTGAGGACTCCATCAAAAACCTACTAAAGTTAATAAATGAATTTAGAAAACTAGCAGAATACAAAATTAACATCAAGAAATTGATGGCATTCTTATACACCAACTATAAACTCAAAGAAAGAGAAACTAAAAAAAATTCTATTCACCACTGCATTAAAAAAATTAAGATACCTAAGGATAAACTTAACCAAAGAGGTAAATAACCTCTTCAAAGAAAACTACAGGTCATTGAAAAAAGAAATAAAGGAACATATAAAAAAGTGGAAGTGTATACCTTGTTTATGGATTAGAAGCATTAACATCATTAAAATGTCCATACTACCCAAAACACTTTAGAGATTCAATGCAATTCCCATAAAAATACCAACGACATATTTCACAGAACTAGAACAAACACTCCAAACGTTTATGTGAAACCAAAAAAGGCCCCAAATAGCCACAGAAATCTTGAAAATAAATAACAAAGTTGAAGGGATCACAAACAAGACATCGGGTTATACTACAAATCCACTGTAATCAAAACAGCCTGGTACTGGCACAAGAACAGACAGATAAATCAATGGAACAGAACAGTGAACCCAGAAATTTACCCAAGATAATATGCTCAATAATATTTGACAAAGGCAGCAAGATCATACAGTGGAATCAAGACAGTCTCTTCAATAAATGATGTTGGGAAAATTGTACAGCTACTTGCAAAACAATGAAGCTACACCACAAACTTATGCCATACACAAAAATAAACTCAAAATGGATAAAAGACTTAAAAGTAACTTGTGAATCCATAAAAGTTCTAAGAGAAACCTAGGCAACAAAATCTCAGACATTATACGCAGCAGAATTTTTACTGATAGCACACCTAAGCCAAGAGAAAAGTAAAAATGAACACATGGGACAACATCAAACTAAAAAGATTCTGCACAGCAAAAGAAACAATCATCAAAATTAAAATGGAACCCACCATATGGGAGATCATAATTGCCAATGATGCATCAGAGAAGGGGTAAATTTTCAAAATATATAGATTGCTCATACAACTAAACAATAGAAAGACAAAAAAAAAAAAAAGAAACAATTAAAAAATGGGCAGAGGACCTAAATAGACACCTTTCCAAACAGCACATACAAATAGCCAAGAAACATAGGAAGAAATGTTCAACATCACTAATCATTAGAGAGATGAAAATTAAAACAACTATGAGTTATCACTTCACACCTGTCAGAATGGCCACCATCAACAAATCATCAAACACCAAGTGTTGGCGAGGGTGTGGACAAAAGGGGACTCTAGTACACTAGTACACTGATGGTGGGAATGTCAACTGGTGCAGCATTATGGAAAACACTATGGTGTTACCTCAAAAAGTTAAATATTAAACTTTCATTTGACCCAGTGATCCCACTTATAGCAATATTCCCTAAGAAGCCTGAAACGGCAATCAGAAAGAATATATGTACCCTTATGTTTATAGCAGAACTATTTACAATAGCTTAGATCTAGAAATAACCCAGGGGTCCATCAGTAGGTGAATGGATAAAAAAGTTGTGGTACAAGTACACAATGGAATAATATTCAGCAATAAGAAAGAAAGAACTCATCATTTTAGATGACATGGAGGAACCTGGAGAGTATTATGTTAAGCAAAACAAGCCAAGCAGAGAAAGACAAATATCACTTGATCTCACTTACTTGTGGATTATAATAAACTAAACAAACTGATGAACAAAATTGACATACAGACATAGAGGTAGGGTACAGACTGACAAACATCAGGAGAGGAGTTGTTGGGGGCGGGGGAGATAAACCTAAGAACTTATATGCATGTATGCATAACCAATGGACATAGAAAAGACAGCTGGGGATAGGATGGTGGGATGAAGAATAAAAAGTCAATGGGGGCCCTGGCCAGTTTGTCTCAGCAGTTAGAGCGTCGGCCTGCGGTCCAGAGAGACCCGGGTTTGGTTCCCGCTAAGGGCATGTACCTCAGTTGCAGTTTGTCCCCGGCCCTGGTTGGGTCATGTGGGTGGCAGCCACTCGATGTGTCCCTTTCACGTCGATGTTTCTCTCTCTCTCTTCCCTTCCCGCTCTATCTGAACAAAAAAAAATGGAAAAATGTCCTCGGGTGAGGATTAAAAAAAAAAAAAAAAGCCAATGGGGGAAAAAGGAGAAATATGTGTAACAAAAACAAATTAATAAAATAATTTAAAAAATAAAAACATTAAAAATGGCGGCAGAGTGAATGGAAGCTACATAGACCATCTCCCAGGACCAAACTGGAATTACAATAAAAATAAAGACAAATCATCAGAAAAAAGCAACAGAAAAGCAGCTTGCAAGACCACATAACCATGGACACTGACTCAATCCTGGTAGGTTTCTGGAGACCCGAAAGGGGAACTGGGAGCCCACAGACCTCAGCAGCCTTAGATGTGAGCAGAGGCCTTAGCTGTGACGGGTGGGCCTGGAGATGTGGCCTTAGCTAGGAGAAGCACCCTCGGGGTAAACTTCCAAGCAGCTCCACAGCACAGAGCCGGGACAGGGGCTGAAATAGCCACAGCCACTCACCTTGGGCTCCAGCAGAGGGAGGGCAGACTGGACTGCAACTTTGTGGGGACACTTGGGATTTGGAGGGCGCTCAGAACTTTTGCTGAGTTGTGGCCACTCAGAACTGTGGGAATCTTACTCCTTTGTAGGGCTCTGGGGAGAGGCAAAAACCCTTCCCTCAAAGATTCAACCCCACCTGGTGGCCATTGAAATGCAAATTGAGGCCCATTAACAACCAGATTCTGCCCCATGCTTGGGAAAGCCCCTTACTCTGAGCTCCTGAGGGAGTTTTTTATTCAACTCAGAAGCCAAGGCTCTTCAGGTAATCCCTACTGATAGCCTCCAGGCAAAAAGCTAGAGGATACCTGTACCACTCCTGGGCTAGCAATTCTAACCAGGAAAGTAAGACTTGACAGTGGTGTTTAACGTGGGTTCTCCCTGGCTCATCCAAACCCAGGAGTGGGAGCCACAAACAGCAGAACACCAACACCCACAAGGAAAGTTTGGCAGGCTCCAAAGCCAACTGTGATAGCCAAAATGGTGAAAAACAAAAACAAAAGCCAAATAAAAGAACAAGAGACCTCTACCACAAATGAGATAAATGAGGTGCAGTTAAGCAAGTTAACAGAACTAGAATTCAGGGCCATGATCTAGAGGCAGCTCAACATCATGTGTAAGGACATGAGCACCATGAGTAAAGACATAGAAATGTTGAAAAGCAAACCGTTGGAAATTAAAAACCAGCAAGAAGAAATGAAGAATGACATAACAGAAATAAAAAACACATTGGAAGGTCTAAAAAGCAGAGTAGAAAAAGCTGAGGACCGGATCAGTGAATTAGAAGATAGGGTAGAAAAAATCAA
The DNA here is from genome assembly GCF_014108415.1 of Molossus molossus. Taxonomy (NCBI): domain Eukaryota; kingdom Metazoa; phylum Chordata; class Mammalia; order Chiroptera; family Molossidae; genus Molossus; species Molossus molossus. The sequence goes on along the minus strand of NW_023425355.1, from coordinate 85,911,829 downwards.
CCAATCAGAAAACCAAAAGGAAAAAATAATTAAAAAACAAGAAAAGAGCTTAAGAGAACTGTGGGACAACTGGAAATGTAATAACATTTGCATCATAGGAGTCCCCAAAAAGAAGAAAATGAGCAAGGGTTAGAGAATATATTTGAAGAAATAGTGACAGAAAACTTCCCAAATTTGGTGAAAGAAAAAAGCATTCAAGTTCAAGAAGCACAGAGACCCCAAGTAAGAAGAACCTAAACAGGCCCACACCAACACACATAGTAATCAAAAGGCCAAAATTAAAGAGAAAGAGAAAATCCTAAAAGCAGCAAGAGATAAGCAACAGGTTACCTACAAAGAAAACCCGATAAGGCTCTCAGCTGTCTTCTCAACAGAAACACTACAGGCCATAGGGAATGGCATGAAGTAATCAAGGTCAAGAACAAGGATCTGAATCCAAGACAACTCTATACAGAAAGGCTATCATTCAAAATAGAAGGTCAGGCGTCTCGGCCACCAACATGCCATCCAGACTGAGGAAGACCCAGCAACTTCGGGGCCACGTGAGCCACGGCCGCGGCCGCATTGGCAAGCACAGGAAGCACCCGGGAGGCCGAGGTAATGCTGGTGGCTTGCATCATCACAGAATCAACTTCGACAAATATCACCCAGGTTACTTCGGAAAAGTTGGTATAAGGCATTACCACTTAAAGAGGAACCAGAGCTTCTGCCCAACTGTCAACCTTGATAAATTGTGGACCTTGGTCAGTGAACAGACATGGGTAAATGCTGCCAAAAACAAGACTGGAGCTGCTCCTATCATTGATGTGGTGCGATCGGGCTACTACAAAGTTCTGGGGAAGGGAAAGCTCCCAAAGCAGCCTGTCATTGTGAAGGCCAAATTCTTCAGCAGAAGAGCTGAAGAGAAGATTAAGGGTGTTGGTGGGGCCTGTGTCCTGGTAGCTTGAAGCCACATGGAGGGAAGTTCCCAAAAACAGCTTGTAAATTCTTCAGCAGAAATGCTGAGGAGGATACGAAGGGTATTGGCAAGGCTGAAGAGCTGAGAAGATTGATGGTGCTGGTGGAGTCACATGGAGGGGAGCCCATTAAAATGTCCACAAGTGCTTTTGAAAAAAAAAACAAAAAACAAAAAACAAAATAGAAGGTCAAATAAAAAACTTCCCAGACAAAAAAAGGCTAAGGAAATACATTAGCACCAAACCAGCACTGCAAAAAATGTTAAAAGGAGTGTTGTAATTAGCAGGAGAAATAAGAAAAATATATCCACACAAAAGAAAAATGGCAATAAATAAGTATATATCAATAATAACCTTAAATGTAAATGGACTGAATGCTCCCATAAAAAGACACAGAGTAGCTGACTGAATAAGAAAACATGACTCATCTATATGTTGTTTACAACATACCCACCTCAAAACAAAGGCCTCACATAGGTTGAAAGTGAAGGGATGGAAAAAAATCTACCAAGCAAACAAAAGAAAAAAAAAAGCTGGGGTAGCAATACTCATATCTGTTAAAATAGATTTCAAAATGAAGGCCATAACTAGAGACAAAAAAGGCCACTACATAATATTGAAAGTATCTATCCAGCAGAAAGATATAACTTTGATAAATATATATGCACCCAATATAGTAGCACCGAAATATATTAAAAATCTTCTGGAGGACTTCAAAGGAGAAACTGATAGCAATACAGTCATAGCAGGGGACTTCAAATTCCCGCTAACATCACTTGATACATCCTCTAGACAAAAAATTAGCAAGGAAACAGAGATAATAAATGAAGCACTAAACCAAATGGATTTAATTGGTATCTACAAAGAATTACACCCCAAAACTACATAATTCACATTCTTCTCAAGTGTACCTGGGACATTCTCAAAGATAGACCACATGTTAGGGTACGAACTAAGTCTCTGCAAGTTCAAGAAGATTGAAATCATATCAAGCATCTTCTCAGATCACAATGGCATAAAACTAGAAATCAATTGCAACGAGAACATACAAAGACATTTGAACACATGGAAGCTAAATAGCAGGTTATTAAACAACGATTGGGTTACCAAAGAGATCAAAGAAAAAATCAAAAACTTCCTGGAAACCAATGAAAATGAACACACAACAGCACAAAACCTATGGGACACAGTGAAAGCACTACTGAGAGGGAAGTGCATAGCACTACAAGCCTACCACAAGAAACAAGAAAAGTTTCTAATTGACTGTCTAGCCTCACAACATAAAGAATTATAAAAGCAAACAAAAAGAAAATGCCAGAGCAAGTAGAAGTAAGGAAATAGTAAAGATCAGAGCAGAAATAAATTACATAGAGTCCAAAAAAAACAATTCAAAGGATCAATGATACAAAGAGCTGGTTTTTTGAAAAGATAAACAAGACTGATGGAACCTTAGCTAAACTCACCAAGAAACAAAGAGAGAACCGAAATGCACAAAATCATAAATGAAAGAGGAGAAGTAATAACTGACACCACAGAAATACAAAAGATTGTTAACAACTACTATGAAAAATTGCATGGCAACAAATTCTACAATCTAAGCAAAATGGACAAATTTCTAGAAACACATAGTCTCCCCAAACAGGACCAGCAAGAGATAGAAAACTTGAACAGATCAATAACAGCAGAAGAAATTAAAGATGTAATCAAGACTCTCCCAGCAAACAAAAGCCCAGGCCCGGATGGCTTTATGGGGGAGTTGTACTAAACATGCAAAGCAGAACTAACACCCATTCTCCTCAAACTATTTCAAAAAATTCAAGAAAAAGGAAGACATCCAAACTTGTTTTATGAAGCTAGCAGAATTCTAATTCCATAACCAAAAAAGACACTACAAAGAAAGAAAACTACAGGCCAATATCCCTGATGAACATAGATGCCAAAATCCTGAACTAAATACTAGCAAATCGGATCCAGCAATACATCAAAAAAATTATTCACCATGACAGAGAGGGATTCAGCCCAGGGATGCAAGGCTGGTACAATATTCGCAAATCAATAATCGTGATACACCACATAAATAAAATGAAGAATAAAAACCACATGAAAATATCAATAATTACCAAAAAAGCCTTCGACAAAATCCAGCATCCATTTCTGATAAAAACGTTCAGGAATGTGGGAATAAAAAGATCATATCTGGACATAATAAAGGCCATTTATGAATGACCTACAGGCAACATCATACTAAATGAGCAAAAACTAAAAGCATTTCACTTAAGAACAGGAACAAGGCAAGGATGCCCACTTTCGCCACTCCTATTTAACATAGTACTGGAAGTCTTAGCCACAGGAATCAGACAGGAAGAAAAATAAAAGGGATCCAAATTGGAAAGGAGGAATTGAAACTGTCGTTATTCACAGATGACATGATACTATATGTAGAAAACCCCAAATACTCCATCAAAAATCTCCTAGACTTCATAAATGAATTTGGCAAAGTAGCAGGATACAAAATTAACGTCAAGAAATCAACGGCATTCTTATACACCAATGATGAACTCACAGAAGGAGAAACTAAGAAAACAATCTCATTTACCATTGCAGCAAAAAAATTAAGATACCTAGGAATAAACTTAACCAAAGGAATAAAAGACTTATTCACAGAAAACTACAGGTCATTTAAAAAAGAAATAGAGCAAGATATAAAAAAGTGAAAGCACATACCCTGTTCATGGATTGGAAGAATTAACATCATTAAAAGGTCCATACTACCCAAAGCAATCTATAGATTCAATGCAATCCCCATCAAAATGCCAATGACATACTTCACAGAATTAGAACAAATACTTCAAAAGTTCATATGGAACCAAAAAAGACCTTGAATAGCCACAGCAATCTGGAAAAAGGAGGACAAGGTTTGAGGAATCATTTTACCAGATTTCAGGTTATAATACAAAGCCACTGTAATCAAAACAGCCTGGTACTGGCACAAGAACCAGCATATAGACCAGTGGATCAGAACGGGGAACCCAGAAATGGACTCAAGGCAATATGCTCAATTAATATTTGACAAAGATGGCAACAGCATACAGTGGAGTAAAGAAAGCCTCTTTAATAAATGGTGCTGGGAAAATTTGACAGCTGCATTCATAAAAATGAAACTAGACCATCAACTTACACCCTACACAAGAATAAACTCAAAATGGATAAAAGACTTAAATGTGACTCATTAATCCATGAAAATCCTGGAAGAAACTCTATGACACAAAATTTCAGACATCATATGCAGCAGAATTTTCATTGATACATCACCTAAGGCAACAAAAACAAAGGAGAAAATGGACACATGGGACTACATCAAATTTAAAAGCTTCTGCACAAAAAAGATACAATCATCAAAATGGAAAGGATACCCATTGTATGGGAGATTATAATTGCCAATGATATATCTGATAAGGGGTTAATTTTCAATATATATAGAGTGCTCATACAACTCCACAAAAGGAAGACAAAGAACCCAGTTAAAAAATGGGCAGAAGAGCTGAAGAGACACTTCTCTAAACAATCCATACAAATGACCAAGAGACATATGAAGAAATGCTCAACATCACTAATCATCAGAGAGATGCAAATTACAACAACAATGAGGTATCACCTCACACCTGCCAGAATGGCTGCCATCAACAAATCATCAAACAACAAGTGTTGATGAGGGTGTGGAGAAAAGGGGACTCTAGCACACTGCTGGTGGGAATGCAGACTGGTGAAGCCACTATGAAAAACAATATGGTGTTACCTCAAAAAATTATGAATTGAACTTCCATTTGACCCAGTGATCCCACTTCTAAGAATATACCCTAAGAAACCTGAAACACCAATCAGAAAGAATATATGTACCCCCATGTTTGTAGCAGCACTATTTACAATAGGTGAGATCTGGAAACAGCCCAAATGTCCATCAGTAGATGAATGGATAAAAAAGCTGGGGTACATATACACAATGGAGTACTATGCAGCTGTAAAAAAAGAAAGATCTCTTATCCTTTGAAACGACATGGAGGAACCTGGAAAGTATTATTCTAAGTGAAATAAGCTCAACAGAGAAAGACAAGTATTATATGATCTCACTTATTTGTTGAATATTATGAACATTACAGTCTGAAGTATGGGATAGTTACAGAGACATGGAAGTGGGGTACAGACTGACAATCTCCAGAAGAGGATGTTGTGGGGGAGAGATAAACCACAGAACTTATATGCATGTATGCATGAACAATAGACATGGACAACAAAGCTGGGGACAGGGTGGAGAGGTAGGAGGAGGGTAATTAGTGGGGAAAAAAGGAGAAATATCTGTAAAAAAATAAATAAATAATTTATTTTAAAAGGAAAAAAATAATTAAAAACAACAACAGCAAAAAAATTATTTTTTTGAATTTACAAATAGTAAAAGAACACTTCAAGCAAAATTTCCGGAATACTGACAAACTGGAGAAAACGTTTTCAGTCACATATGATAAGGTAAGGAAACAGACCAATGTACAGAAAGCTGCATTTAAACCACAACTTTAAAAAGAAAAATAGTTAAAACAGAAATAGCAAAGGGCTATTTTTGTTATTAAACAAGAACAGCAAAGCAAATGACAAGCATGTAAAAGAAATTCAATTTCAACAATCATCTAAACAGCACAAATAAAAATTACAATGAGATATCATCCCTAATCTCCCAGGTTAGCTGAATTGAACAATGTTGATGCACAGGAAATAATCACAATTCATGCAACCCCAGTACTAATAGAGTGCTTATTGTAGCACTGTTTGCAATACAGACATACCTCCAAGATATTGCTTGTTTGATCTACAGCAATAATGAAAGTATCACAGCAAAGTGAGCTTTTTTTTTAACCAATTTATTTATTTATTTTTGTTACAGATGTTTCTTCTTTTTCCCCCCACAGATTTCCCACTCCCACTCCCTAACACCCTATCCCCAGGCTTGTTGTCTATGTCCATTGTTTATGCATGCATGCAAATAAGTTCTGTGGTTTATCTCTCCCCCACCACTCCCTCCTCTGGGGATTGTCAGTCTATACCACAATTTCACATCTCTGGGAATACCCCATTCCTCACACTGTTATGTTGATTATATTCCACAGATAAGTGAGATCATTTGATACTTGTCATTCTCTGTTTGACTTGTTTCACTTAGGATAACACTCTCCAGGTCCCTCCAAGTTGTTTCAAAGGATAAGAGATCTTTCTTTCTTAAAGTGGAATAGTAATGCATTGTGTATATGTACCACAGTTTTTATTATTTAATTAGTTAATTTATTTTTGTTACAAATGTTTCTCCTTTTTCCCCCACTGATTCCCCCCTCCCCCTCCCTTCCCACATTCTCTCCAGCTTTGCTGTCCATGTCCATTGTTCCTGCATATAAGTTCTGTTGTTTATCTTTCCCCCCCACCCCCTCTTCTGGGGATAGTCAGTCTGAACCCAACTTCCATGTTTCTGGGACTACCCCATTCCTCAGACTGTTATCCATTTGTCTACTGATGGACATTTGGGCTGTTTCCAGATCTTAACTATAGTAAATATTGGAGCTATAAACATGGGGGTTCATATCTTCTGTCTCATTGCTGTTGCAGGATTCTTAGGGTATATTCCTAGAAGTAGGATCACTGGGTGGAATGGCAGTTCAATTTTATATTTTTGAGGTAACACCATAGTTTTTTCCATAATGGCTGCACCAGTCAGCATTCCCACAATCAGTGTACTAGAGTCCTCTTCTGTCCACACCCTCGCAAACACTTGGTGTTTGATGATTTGTTGATGGCGGCCATTCTGGCAGGTGTGTGGTGATACCTCATTGTTGTTGTAATTTGCATCTCTCTGATGATTAGTGATGTTGAGCATTTCTTCATATGTCTCTTAGCCATTTGTATGTCTTGTTTGAAGAGGTGTCTATTCAGCTCCTCTCCCCATTTTTTAATTAGGTTCTTTGTCTTCCTTTTGTTGAGTTGTATGAGCACTCTCTATATATTGGAATTTAACCCCTTATTTGATATATTATTGGCAGTTATGCTCTCCCATACAGTGGGTAGCCTTTCCATTTTGATGATTTTATGTTTTGTGTGCAGAAGCTTTTGAGTTTGGTGCAGTCCCATGTGTTCATTTTTTACTTTATTTCTGTTGCCTTAGGTGATGTATCAGTGAAAATTCTGCTGTGTATGATGTCTGAAATTTTGTTGCCTATTCTTCTCTTAGAATTTTTATGGATTCACAAGTTACTTTTAAGTCTTTTATTCACTTTGAGTTTATTCTTGTGTATGGCATAAGTTCGTGGTATAGCTTTATTGTTTTGCAAATGGCTGTCCAATTTTCCCAACATCATTTATTGAAAAGACTGTCTTGACTCCACTGTATGCTCTTGCCACCTTTGTCAAATATTAATTGAGCATATTGTCTTGGGTCCATTTCTGAGTTCTCTGTTCTATTCCATTGATCTATCTGCCTGTTCTTGTGCCAGTACCAGGCTGTTTTGACTAGAGTGGATTTGTAATAAACCCTGATATCTGGTTTGTGATCCCTCCAACTTTGTGATTCATTTTCAAGGATTTTATGGCTATTTGGGGGCTTTTTTGGTTTCATATAAACTTTGGAATATTTGTTCTAGTTCTGTGAAATATGTTGTTGGTATTTTCATGGGGATTGGCATTGAATCTATAAAGTGTTTTGGGTAGTATGGACATTTTAAATTTGTTAATTCTTCCAATACATGAACAAGGTATGTGCTTCTACTTTTTAAAATCTTTATTTATTTTTTAAATGACCTGTAGTTTTCTGTGAATAGGTCTTTTATTTCTTTGGTTACATTTATTCTTAAGTGTCTTAATGTTTTTGCTGTAATGGTAAATGGGCTTTTATTTTTTAGTTTCTCTTTCTGTGAGTTCGTCTTTGGTGTATAAGAATGCCTTTGATTTCTTGACATTAATTTTGTATCCTGCTACTTTGCCAAATTCATTTATTAAGTCTAGTAAATTTTGATGGAGTCTTTGGGGTTTTCTATGTATAGTATAATGTCATCTGCGAATAATGACAGATTCACTTCCTCCTTTCCAATTTGGATCCCTTTCATTTTTTCTTCCGGTCTGATTGCTGTGGCTAAAATTTCCAGTGATATGTTAAATAAGAGTGGCAAAAGTGGGCATTCTTGTCTTGTCTTCTTTCTTAAGGGAAATGCTTTTAATTATTTCCCATTGAGTATGATGTTGGCTGTAAGTGTTTCATATATGTCCTTTACTATGCTGAGATATGATCCCTCTATTCCCAGATTGCTGAGCGTTTTTATCAGAAATGGGTGCTAGATTTTGTCTAATGCTTTTTCAGCATCTATTGATATGGTCATATGATATGTATCTTTCATTTTGTTTATGTGGTGTTTCACATTTCTTGATTTGCAAATATTGTACCAGTCTTGCATACCTGGGAATAATCCCACTTGGTCATGGTGAATAATTGTATTGATGTATTGCTGGATTCGATTTGCTAGTATCTATCAATCTATCAGCTAAGCATCTAGCAATTTTGTTCAGGATTTTGGCATCTATGTTCATCAGTAATATTCTTTCTTAGTAGTATCCTTTTCTGGTTTTGGAATTAGAATTATGTTGGACTCATAAAACAAGTTTGAATGTCTTCCTTCTTCTTGAATTTTTTGAAATTGTTTGAGGAGAGTGGGTATTAATTCTTCTTTGAATGTTTAGAAAAATTGCCCCATGAAGTCTTTTGTTTGCTGGAAAAGTCTTCATTATGTCTTCAATTTCTTGTGCTGTTATTGGTTTCTTCAAGTATTCTATTTCTTCCTGGTCAAGTTTTGCTAGACTATGTGTTTCTAGAAAGTTGTCCATTTAACTTAGATTGTTGAATTTGTTGCTGTTCATAATATTTTTAAAAAATCTTTTGTACTACTGTGGTGTCAGTTATTATTTCTACACTTTAATTTCTGATTTTGTGTATTTGGATCCTCTGTTTTCTGGTGAGTTCAGCTAAGCATCTATCAATCTTTTTTTATCTTTTCAAAGAAACAGGTCTTTGTTTCATTGATCCTTTGAATTGTTTTTTGGTCTCCATGTCACGTATCTCTGCTCTGATCTTTACTGTTTCCTTCCTTCTATTTGCTCTGAGGTTCTCTTTTATTTGCTTTCTAGTTATTTACCTTGTGAGATTAGATAGTCTATTAGAAATTTTTCTTGTTTTTGAAGTAGGCCTGTAATGCTATAAATTTCCCTCTCAGAATGGCTTTTGCTGCATTCCATATATTTTGTGTTGTTGTGTATTCATTTTCATTGTTTTCCAGGAAGTTTTCAATTTCTTTCTTGATCTCCATGGTAACCCATTCACTGTTCAAATTCAGGCTATTTAGCTTTTATGTTTTCAAATGTCTTTCCATGTTCTTGTTGCAATTGATTGCAACTTCCATTCCATTGTGATCTGAGAAGATGCTTGATATGATTTCAATCTGCTTGAACTTGTAAAGATTTAGTTTTTGCCCTAATATGTGGTCTATATATGAGAATGTTCCATGTGACCTTGAGCAGAATGTGAATTCTGGTATTTTTTAGTGTAATTCTCTCTAGATATCTATTCAATCCATTTGATCTAGCACTTCATTTAGAGTCTGTATTTCCTTTTGAATTTTTTTTCTAGATGATCTATCCTGTAAAGATAGCGGGGTGTTAAAGTCCCCTGCTATGATTATATTGCTGTTGATTTCTTCTTTGACATTTTCCAGAAGATTTAAAATATATGTTGGAGCTACTATATTGGGTGCATATATGTTTACCAAGGTTATATCTTTCAGGTGGATAGATCCTTTCAATATTATGTAGTGGCCTTCTTTGTCTGTAGTTATGGACTTCATTTTGAAATGTACTTTATTAGATATGAATATTGCTACCCCAGCTTTTCTGTGTTTTCCATTTGCTTGAAAGATTTTTTTCCATCCCTTCACTTTCAACCTATGTGATTTTTTTGTGAGATGATTCTCTTGTAAACAACATATATGTGAGTCATGCTTTCTTATCCAGTCAGCTGCACTGTGTCTTTTTATCAGAGCATTCAAACCATTCACATTTCAGGTGATAACTGATATGTACTTATTTATTGCCATTTTTCTTTAGTGTGGTTCTGTTTTTCTTCCTATTCTACTAATTACAGCAGTCCTTTTAGCATATCTTGCTGTGCTGGTTTGGTGTTAATATATGCCTTTAGCCTTTTTTTTTTTTTTTTTGGTCTGGAAAGCTCTTTATATGACTTTTTATTTTTAATGATAGCCTTGCTGGATAGAGTACTCTTGGATTCAGATTCTTGTTTTTCATGACCTTGATTACTTCATGTCACTCCATTCTGCCCTGTAGTGTTTCTGTTGAGAAGTCGGCTGAGAGCCTTATGGGGTTTCATTTGTAGGTAACATGTTGATTATCTCTTGCTCCCTTAGGATTCTCTCTTTGTCTTTAATTTTTGGCATTTTAATCATTATGTGTCTTGCTGTGGGCCTGTTTGGGTTCTTCTTACATGGGGCTCTCTGTGCTTCTTGAACTTGAATGCCTTCTTCCTTCACCAAGTTAGGAAAGTTTTCTGTCACTATTTCTTCAAATATATTCTCTAACACTTGCCCATTTTCTTTCTTTTTAGGGACTCCTATGATGTAAATGTTATTACATTTGAAGTTGTCCCACAGTTCTCTTAAGCTGTCTTCCTGTTTGTTAATTGTTTTTCGTTTTGGTTTTCTGATTGGTTCATTTATTCTACCCTGTCTTCTGATTCACTGATTTGGTCTTCAGCTTCCTCTACTTTGCTAGTTAGTACTTCCAATGTTTTCTTTATTTATGCTATGTTATTCTTCATTTCCACTTGGTTGGTTTTCAATATTTTTATATGCTTACTCATAGTGCTGATGTCATTACTCATGCTGTTGAGCTTTGTCAATATCATGGCTCTGAACTCTGCCTTGATAATTTGCTTAGTTGCATTTTAATTATCTCACCTTTGAGAGAGTTCTCTTGTTTTTGTTTTTTTTTTTCTTTGTTTGGGATTGGTTTCTTTGTTTCACCATTTTGCCTGTCTCAGTGGGTTTTAAAGCCTGCAAAATTTTTTGTGTGGGTGTTGATGTTCTGCTGGTTGTGGCTCCTTCTACTGCATTTGGATGGGCCTGGGAGGACCCACCTTAAACACCATTGTCAAGTCTTACTTTCCTGGGTAGATTTGCAAGCCCAGGAAAGGTTCAGTTATCTCTAGCTTTTTCTTGGTTGCTAATAGTCTCAGTTACTCAGTGACTTGGAATGTATCCCTGGTGTTCTGCATGAGAGGATTTCCAGAGGGTTGGATAGATGCTGGTTGAAAATGAGCTTCAATTTTCATTTCTTCACTCACCTTGGAAAGGCTGAATGTCTGAGTGGGGCTTACTGCTTCTTTTTCCCACAGCACAAGGAAGGAGCACACTAGCAACCTTCCTTTGTGGTCACAACTCAGCAAAAACTCTGAGTGCCCTCCAAATCCTGGGTGTCCCCACAGAGTTCCAATCTTGTCTGCCCTCCCTGTGCTATAGCCCCCAGGTGAGTGGCTGTGGCTATTTTAGAGCTCCGTCCCAGCTCTGCACTGTGGAGCGAGCTTGGTCTTTATTCCCCAAGGGTGCTGCTCACAGCTAAGACTGCTGGTGTCTGTGGGCTCCCGGCTTGCTACCCTCTCACACCTCTACAGATCCTACCAGTGTCCCTGGATATAGGGTCCTCCTCTGCTGCTTTTCTGTTGCTTTTTTCCAAGGATTTGTCTTTATTTTAGTTGTAATTCCCCTTTGGTCCTGGGAGATCATCTGTGTAGCTTTTATTCACACAGCCTCCATTTTTACATCCTCTATGCCTATCTTGTGTGCAGCTGGGTTGCACAGGCCTCTCTAGTGCCCCCCCCCCCACCCTGCAGGTCCCACAGGTAACTCGATTGCACAGTCCCTTTGGGGATCCAGCTTTATGCCTATGTTATGTGCTTCTGGGTCACACAGGCCTCTCTGGTCCCCCCCCCCCCCCCGCGCCTTGCAGGTACTGCAGGTAACTGGATTGTACAGTCCCTTTGGGAATTCAGCTTTATGCCTATTGTATGGGCTTCTGGGTCACACAGGCCTCTCTGGTGCCCTTGCACCCTGCAGGTCTTATGGGCAGGCAACTGGATCACACTAGTTTTTCTCAGGCTCTAGCTTCCCACCACTGTTGTGGCTACTGGTTTGCAGAGGCTTCTCTGGTGCCCCAGCACCCTGCAGGACCCACGGGCAGCTTGATCGCACCAGTCCTTCTCGGTCTCCAGCTTCCCACTACTCTTGTTAGCTGCTGGACTGCACAGGCCTCTGTGGAGCCCCAGGTCTCACCACTGGTGGCTGGAGAGTGCTGCTGTACCATGGGGCTCAACTTTTGCTCAGCTTTTGCTCTTGTTTTAGGGGGTGGGTCTCAGCTCCTGGTCTGTGCTTCTGTTGCCTGGGGATTGATGTCTGCTCCTCAACCTCTGTTGCTGGGGATATATCTTGACTCTGATTTGGTTGGTACTATGGGGGATGGTGTTAGGCTGCCAGCTGTCCCTGAATTTTGCAACTGGCACTCGTCTGTGTTGACACAGAGTGTCCACTGGTCCGATGTTGCCAGGTGCACTGGTGGGCTCAGGTTGCTTGGCCCTGGCGTTCGGTCCATTTACATTTAAGGTTACTGTTGATATGTACTTACTAATTGCCATTTATTGTTTATTATGGTTATGTTCCTTTTCTATTTCTTCTGCTTATTACAATAGTCTTTTCAACATTTCTTGCAGTGCTGGTTTGGTGCTAATATATTTTCTTAGCCTTTTTTGTCTGGAAAGCTCTTTATTTCACCTTCTATTTTGAATAATATTCTTGCTGAACAGAGTAGTCTTGGAATCAGATTGTTGTTTTTCATTACCTTGATTACTTCATGCCAATCCTTTTGGCCTGTAGTGTTTCTGTTGAGAAGTCAGCTTGATAGCCTTATGGGGGTTTCTTTGTAGGTAACCTGTTGCTTATCTCTTGATGCCTTTAAGATGCTCTCTTTGTCTTTAATTTTTGGCATTTTAATTACTATGTGTCTTGGTGTGGGCCTGTTTGGATTCTTCTTAGTTGGGGCTCTCTGTGTATTTTGAAATTGTATTTTTTTTCCCTCACTAAATTAGGAAATTTTTTTTGTCACTATTTTTTCAAATATATTGTCTAACCCTTGCTCATTTTCTACTTCTTCTGGCACTCCTATGATGAGGGTGTTGTTATGTTCCACATTGTCCCACAGTTCTCTTAGGCTGTCTTCCTGTTTTTAAATTGCTTTTCTCTTTTTCTTTTAGGTTCGCTGATTGTGTGATTTTTTTTCTACCCTGTCTTCTAATTCACTGATTCGATCCTTGGCCTTCTCTGCTTTGCTGGTTATTCCTTCCAATGTGTTATTTATTTCTGCTATGTCATACTTCATTTCCAATTGATTGTTGTTGTTTTTTGTTGTTGTTGTTGTTTTTTATTGATTAATTTTTGTTACAGATGTTTCTCCTTTTTTCCCCCACTGATTCCCCCTCCCCCTCCCTCCCTGCCCCTTCCCCAGATTGTTGTCCATGTCCAATGTTCATGCATACATGCATATAAGTTCTGTGGTTCATCCCTCCCCCACCTCCCCACTCCTTAGGGGATTGTCAGTCTGTACCCCGCTTCTGCGTCTCAGTGACTACCCCATTCCTCAAAGTGTTATGTTCATTATATTCCACAAATAAGAGATCATATGGAATTTGTCTTTCTCTGTTTGGCTTCATTCACTTAGGATGATACTTTCCAGTTCCCTCCATGTAGTCTCAAAGGATAAGAGATCTTTCTTTCTTACCTCTGCGTAGTTCTCCATTGTGTATATGTACCACAGCTTTTTGATCCATTCGTCTACTGATGGACACTTGGGCTGTTTCCAGATTTTAGCCATTGTAAATAGTGCTGCTACAAAGATGGGGGTACATATATTCTTTCTGATTGGTGTTTTATGCTTCTTAGAGTATATTCCTAGAAGTGGGATCACTGGGTCAAATGGAAGATCAATTTTTAATTTTTTGAGGTGACACCATATTGTTTTCCATAGTGGCTGCACCAGTCTGCATTCCCATCAGCAGTCTACTAGAGTCCCCTTTTCTCCACACCCTCGCCAACACTTGTTGTTTGATGATTTGTTGATGGCGGCCATTCTGACAGGTGTGAGGTGATACCTCATTGTTGTTTTGATTTGCATCTCTCTGGTGATTAGTGATGATGAGCATTTCTTCATATGTTTTTTAGCCATTTGTATGTCCTGTTTGGAGAGGTGTCTATTTAGTTCCTCTGCCCATTTTTTAATTGGATTCTTTGTCTTCCTTTTGTGGAATTGTATGAGCACTCTATATATATTGGAAAGTAACCCCTTATCTGATATATCATTGGCAATTATGCTCTCCCATACAGTGGGTAGCCTTTCCGCTTTAATGATTGTATCTTTCGCTGTGCAGCTTTTGAGTTTGATGTAGTCCAATGTGTTCATTTTTTTCCTTTGTTACGATTGCCTTAGGTGATGTGTCAGTAAAATTTCTGCTGCATATGGTGTCTGAAATTTTGTTGCTCACAGTCTCTTCTAGGATTTTTATGGATTCATGTGTTACATTTACGTGTTTTATCCATTTTGAGTTTAGTCTGATGTAGGGTGTAAGTTGATGGCCTAGTTTCATTTTTCTGCAAGTAGCTCTCCAATTTTCCCAGCACCATTTATTAAAGAGGCTGTCCTTACTCCATTGTATGCTTTTGCCACCTTTGTCAAATATTAATTGAGCATATTGCCTTGGGTCCATTTCTGGGTTCTCTATTCTGTTCCACTGGATTTTTTTTTTTTTTTTTTATCCTCACCCGAGGACATTTTTCCATTTTTTACTCAGATAAAGCGGGAAGGAGAGAGAGGAAGAGAGAGAAACATCGATGTGAAAGAGACACATCGAGTGGCTGCCACCCACATGACCCAACCAGGGCCGGGGACAAACTGCAGCCAAGGTACATGCCCTTAGCGGGAACCGAATCCAGGTCTCTGTGGACCACAGGCTGACGCTCTAACTGCTGAGCCAAATCGGCCAGGGCTGTTCCACTAGTCTAGATACCTGTTCCTGTGCCAGTACCAGGCTGATTTGATTATAATGGCTTTGTAGAATAACCTGAAATCTGGTATTGTGATCCCTCCAACTTTGTTCTTCCTTTTCAAGATTGCTGTGGCTATTCAAAGCCTTTTTTGGTTCCATATGAACTTTTGAAGTAATTGTTCTAATTCTGTGAAGTATGCCGTTGGTATTTTGATGGGGAATGTGTTGAATCTATATATTGCTTTGGGTAATATGGACATTTTAATGATGTTAATTCTCCCAGTCCATGAACAGGGTATGTGCTTCCACTTTTTTATATCTTGCTCTATTTCTTTTTTCAAAGACCTGTAGTTTTCTGCGAATAGGTCCTTTATTTCTTTGGTTAAGTTTATTCCTAGGTATCTTAATTTTTTTGCCACAATGGTAAATGGGATTATTTGCTTAGTTTCTCTTTCTGTGAGTTCATCATTGGTGTATAAGAATGCCATAGATTTCTTGATGTCAATTTTGTATCCTGCTACTTTGCCAAATACATTTATTAAGTGTAGTAAACTTTTGGTGGAGACTTTGGGGTTTTCTATGTACAGTATCATGTCATCTGCAAATAATGACAATTTCACTTCCTCCTTTCCAATTTGGATCCCTTTTATTTTTTCTTCCTGTCTGATTGCTGTGGCTAAGACTTCCAGTACTATGTTAAATAGGAGTGGCGAAAGTGGGCATCCTTGCCTTGTTCCTGTTCTTAAAGGAAATGCTTTTAATTTTTGCCCATTAACTATTATGTTGGCTGTAGGTCTTTCATATATGGCCTTTATTATGTCTAGATATGATCCCTCTATTCCCACAGTGCTGAACGTTTTTATCAGAAATGGATGCTGGATTTTGTCGAAGGCGTTTTCATTCTTCATTTTATTTATGTGGTGTATCACATTTATGGATTTGCAAATATTGTAGCAGCCTTGCATCCCTGGGATGAATCCCACTTGGTCATGGTGGATAATTTTTTTGGTGTATTGCTGGATTCGATTTACTAGTATTTTGTTCAGGATTTTGGCATCTATGTTCATCAGGGATAGTGGCCTGTAGTTTTCTTTCTTTGTTGTGTCTTTTTCTGGTTTTGGAATTAGAATTATGCTGGCTTCATAAAACGAGTTTAGAAGTCTTCCTTCTTCTTGAATTTTTTGAAATAATTTAAGGAAAATGGGTGTTAGTTTTTTTTTGAATGTTCGGTAAAACTGCCCTGTGAAGCCATCTGGTCCTGGGCTGTTGTTTGCTGGGAGAGTCTTGATTATATATTCAATTTCTTCTGTTGTTATTGGTCTGTTCAAGTTTTCTATCTCTTCCTGATCCAGTTTTGGGAGACTATGTGTTTCTAGAAATTTGTCCATTTCACTTAGATTTTCAAATTTGTTGCCTGTAGTGCTATGAACTTCCCTCTCAGAAGTGCTTTCGCTCCATCCCATAGATTTTGTGTTGTTGAGTCTTCATTTTCACTGGTTTCCAGGAAGTTTTTGATTTCTTCCTTTATCTCCTCAGTGACCCATTCATTGTTTAATAACATGCTATTTAGCTTCCATGTGTTCAAATCTCTTTGTATGTTCTTCTTGCAATTGATTTCTAGTTTGATGCCATTGTTGTCTGAGAAGATGCTTGATATAATTTCAATCTTCTTGAACTTGTAGAGACTTAGTTTGTGCCCTAACATGTGGTCTATCTTTGAGAATGTTCCATGTGCACTTGAGAAGAATGTGAATTCTGTAGTTTTGGGGTGTAGTTCTCTGTAGATATCTATTAAACCCATTTGGTTTAGTCCTTCATTTAGAGTCTCTGTTTCCTTGCTAATTTTTTGTCTAGAGGATCTATCCAGTGATGTGAGCGGGGTGTTGAAGTCCCCTGCTATGATTGTATTGCTATCAATAATATCTCCTTTGAAGTCCTCCAATAGTTTTTTAATATATTTTGGTGCTTCTATATTGGGTGCACATATGTTTATCAAGGTTATATCTTCCTGTTGGATAGATCCTGTCAATATTACGTAGTGGCCTTCTTTGTCTCTAGTTATGGCCTTCATTGTGAAGTCTTTTTTTATCAGATATAAGTATTGCTACCCCAGCTTTTTTTTCTTTTCCATTTTCTTGAAAGATTTTTTTCCATCCCTTCACGTTCAATCTATGTGAGTCTTTTGTTGTGAGGTGGGTCTCTTGTAAACAACATATAGATGAGTCATGCTTTCTTATCCAATCAGCTATTCTGTGTCTTTTTATGGGAGCATTCAGTCCATTTACATTTAAGGTGATTACTGATATGTACTTATTTACTGCCATTTTTGTTTAGTGTGGTTCTATTTTCTTTCCCATTTCTCCTGGTAATTACAGCAGTCCTTTTAACATTTCTTGCACTGCTGGCTTGGTGCTAATGTATTCTCTTAGCCTTTTTTTTTCTGAAAAGCTCTTTATTTGACCTTCTATTTCGAATGAAAGCCTTGCTGGGTAGAGTAGTCTTGGATTCAGATCCTTGTTTTTCATGACCTTGATGACTTCATGCCATTCCCTTCTAACCTGTAGTGTTTCTTGTGAAAAGTCAGCTGAGAGCCTTATGGGGTTTCGTTTGTAAGTAACCTATTGCTTATCTCTTGCTGCTTTTAGGATTCTCTGTTTGTCTTTAATTTTTGGCAGTTTGATTACTATGTGTCTTGGTGTGGGCTTGTTTGGGTTCTTCTTACTTGAGGCTCTCTGAGCTTCTTGAACTTGAATGCCTTCTTCCTTCACCAAATTAGGGAAGTTTTCTGTCACTATTTCTTCCAATATATTCTCTAGCTCTAACTTACTTTCTTCTTCTTCAGGGACTCCTATGATGCAATATTATTCCATTTCCAGTTGTCCCACAGTTCTCTTAAGCTGTCTTCCTGTTTTTCAATAGTTTTTTTCTTTTTGTTTTCCGATTGGTTGATTTCTTCTAGTCTGTCTTCTAATTCACTGATCCGGTCCTCAGCTTCCCCTGCTCTGCTTTTTAGACCTTCCAATGTGTTTTTCATTTCTGATATGTCATTCTTTATTTTTTCCTGTTGGTTTTTCATTTCCAACTGGTTTATTTTCAACATTTCTATGTCTTTGCTCATGGTGCTCATGTCCTTATGCATGCTGTTGAGCTTCCGCAACATCATGGCTCTAAATTCTAGTTCTGTTAACTTATTTAACTGCACCTCATTTATTTCATCTTCTGTAGAGGTTTCTTGTTCTTTCATTTGGCTTTTGTTTCTGTTTCTCACCATTTTGGCTATCACAGTGGGCTTTGGAGTCTGCCAAGTTTTCCCAGTGGGTGTTGGTGTTCTGCTGTTTGTGGCTCCCTCTCCTGGATTTGAATGCGCCAGGGAGGACCCACTTTAAACCCCACCGTTATGTCTTAGCTTTTCTGGTTAGTGTTGCACGCCCAGGGAATGGTAGTTATCCTATAGCTTTTTTTTTGCCTGGAGGCTATTAGTAGAGGTCACCTGCAGAACCTTGGTTTCTGAGTTGCCTGAAAAACTCCCTCAGGTGTTCAGTTTAAGAGAATTTCCTGAGAGTGAGGCAGGTGTTCTTGTTAATGGGCCTCAATTAGCATTTCAATGGACACCAGATGGGGTAGAATCTCTGAGGGAGGGGCCGCCGCCTCTCCCCAGGGCCCAGAGAAGAAGTAAAATATCCACAGTCCTGCGTGGCTACACTCAGTAAAAGCTCTTAACACCCTCCAAAACCCGAGTGTCCCCACACAGTTCCAGTCCAGTCTGCCTTCCCTCTGCCGGAGCCCAAGGTGAGTGGCTGCTGCCAATTTAGTCTCTGTCCGGACTCTGCGTCCTGGAAGCCGCCTGGGACTTTTAACCCAAGGGCGCTGCTTCCAGCCAAGGGCGGCCGCGGCTGTGGCACCAGCAGACGGTGTTGCAGTCAGCAGAAGCCCCAGGACTGAGCCGCGGTAGCGGGACACTGCAGAGGTGGCAGTAGCGTCCAGCGTAGTCCCCTGGTCCCCCCAAGTTTGTGCGGCGCCTGCCGAGGGCTTAGCACTCAGAGTTCGCAGGACTCAGCCTTAGTAGCAGAATCCTGCCAAATCCCCTGGTGCCCGCGAGTCTGTGCGGCTCCAGCCGAGAGCTTAGCAGGCTACAGAGTTCCCAGGGCCCATGCAGGGTGGCAAGGGAGGCGGTAGCAGTAACTTTCCACCGAGTTCCCTGTCCCCTGCCCTGGCCGCTGGGGACCGTGGGCTCCTGGCTCCCTCTCGCTTCCTCGCAAGCCTACCAGGATTCAGTGGGTGTTTCTGGTTATGTGTTCCTCCAAGGTGTCTTTCGGCTGCCCTTTCCTGATGATTTGCCTTTATTTTCGTTGTAAATTCAGTTTGGTCTTGGGAGATGGTCTGTGTCACTCCATTCATTTCGCCGCCATTTTCTCGAATCTCTCCAATTGATTGTTTTTCAGTATTTCTCTATCTTTACTTGTGATGTTAAACTGCACTTCCTCATAATTATTACTCTGAACTCTGCCTCTGATATTTTGCTTGATTTAATTTCATTTATCTCTTCTCCTGTAGAATTATCTTGTTCTTTCATTTAGGATTTGTTTCTTTGTTTCATCATTTTGGCTGTCACAGTGGGTTTTGGAGCCTGCCAAGTTTTCCCTGTAGGTGTTGCTGTTCTGCTGTTTGTGGCTCCTTCTGCTGGGTTTAGATGAGTCTGGGAGGACCCACGTTAGACACCACTGTCAAGTCTTACTTTCCTGGATAGATTTGAAAGTCAAGGAAAGGTTCAGTTATCCTCTAGATTTTCCCTGGAGGCTATTAGTCTCAGTTACTCTATGAGCCTTGATTTTTCACCCTCACCTGAATGAAAAGCTCTTCAAGTGTAAGAGGATTTGCAGTGGGTGGGGCACTTGCTTGCTATCAGACTCTGGATGTTAGTGAGCCTCATTTTTAATTTCTCTGGCCTGGCCTCGTGGTGTTGAATTCCTAAGGATGCAGCTGTTGCTTCTCCTCAGGGTTCTGGGAAGGCATTTTTTGAATAAGATGTTGACTGTCCTATGAAAGAGTGATTCAGCACAAAACTCCCAGTGTCCTCCCCTCCAGTTCTCTCCTGAGCCAGGAGTCCTGGACTCTCTCCACAGTTCCACTCCAGTCTACTCTCCCTCTGCCAGAGTCCAAGGTGAGTGGTTGTAGCTTATTTAGTGTTTTTCTAAAACCATTCACATATAATACAGCCTTCCACTGCTGTCTGTGGATTCCCAACCTGCCCTCTCATGCCGCAGTTCCTACCAAGTTTGGTTTGGCTTCTTTCTGTCCATGGTTACATAGGTTCTCTCCAGCTGCTTTTCAGTTGTTTTTTTCCAATTGATTTGTCTTTATTTCAGTTGTAATTCCAGTTTGGTCCTGGGAGATGGTCTGTGTAGTTTCTATTTACTCCGCTGCCATTTTTCTTTCTTCTCAATCTTAAAAAACAAACAAACAAATAAAACATTTCACAGAAGATCTTAATAAATGAGAAAGTAGGAAAATAATGAAAACAGAAAAGCAAGATTGTCTTTAAGTGGATTTGAATAAAGTTGAATGGGTTATTTTTCTGCTTTAGTTTAGACATGTTTATTTAATTACACACATATCTATTTTAATACTATCATGTGTCACTATAGCATAAAATTTCCAATTGAAACTAAGACTTGCTGGGAATGTGCTTTAACACTCTACAAAATAACAGCAGATCAACTCATTCAGGCAAAACCAAAACCAGGCTACTGCTTTCATTGTGACCCAAAGATTACAACACCACAAGCTGCTAGGAAATGGAACAATCCAAATTAAGACCTTGATGAAAAACAAAAAGAGGAGTGACAAATCATGTATCCAAAGAGCCACTGAGTGGTAGGGAGATAGGCACTATTGTCCTTGAATGCAGCTCATTTACAATATGGCACAGCCTGGCCAGTGTGGTTCAGTGGATTGAGCATCATCCCATGGACTGAGAGGCCCCAGTTCGACTCCTAGTCAGGGCACATACCTGGGCTGCAGGCTCAATCCCCAGTAAGGGGCATGCAGGAGGAAGCTGATTGATGTTTTTATCTCTCTCTCTTCTCCTCTCTATCTCTAAAAAAACAGTGAAAACATTAAAATAAAAACATGTGGCACAAGAATGTTCCTAATAACCCTTGGAATAAAAAATATCCGTGTGCATAATCAGATTATTTTTCTATCTGTAAACTTGATGTTGTAACATTTTGAATATCACATGTGAACTTTTATTACCATTCAGCAAACCTTTGAAAATAATTACCTTCTCCCAATAAGGAATATGTTATAAGTCAATCCAGTTATATCGCTATTTTTCATTCCACTGAAACACAGAAAAAATGCCCTTCATATATTGCACACATTGTGTGAGTTAGGTTCTGAGTGACCTTCTTACACTGTGTCATGTTAACACTGTCTTATGAGGCATTCAGGAAAGAAAGGCATTACAAACACTTAAAAACACAATCTTCACCACTTGTAAAGACCTTAAATCACCTGGACCTAAAATAATTGCTTTCTTGAGGAAATATCAACTACTAGTCTAACTATAGACATAAGATGTTAGTGGGCAAATTGTATTTTTCCAATACGTTTTCTAATTAGGGATACTGAAGAAAGGTTTTTTTAAAAAATTACCCTCAAATAACAAAAAACATAAAACTGAATGGATGATGAGGAGGGTGTTGAATAGTTTAAGGGACCTCTTACCATGTTCCATACTGAAAACATAGTATTAGATGATGAACATTAACTCAAGTTTCTCATTCTCTACTTCAACATAACATGATGTTCTTTCACTAGGCTGAAAAGTGCCAACATCAATTAAACAAGAAGAGAATCTTTTCCCAAATAGTAAGTAGAGAAACATTATAGAGTAGAAAAGTACCAACTTAGCTACAAATTTTCCATCTCATTGTTTTCTGTAAAATAAAAATTTATAATGAACATGCTCCATACAAGCTGTGCTGGTATTACTTGCTTCCAAAAACACTCACAGAGCAGTAATAAAAACCAAACATGAACTCTAGGACATCTGCTATGGCATTGTTATTGAATGCAATCATTTTGGTTACAAATCTATACTCACTTCAAATTTTTCTTGAAATATTAGTTTGTCTGCAGTATCTCCAATCTGGCCCATGAGGACTGACAGATGCTCTGGTTTTACCTCAGCTTCAACTTACACAGTTTCTCATTATACTAGCTGTAGCTCAGCAAACTATTCTTCTGTTCTGGGTGGAAAAAATGCCACCTCTCTCTGCATAGTTATCAAAACAAATACTGAGTATGAAGAAATTCAGCTCCAAATGGAAGAATAAAGAGGAGTTGTACCCTGTCCATATACTATTGAAAATCATACACACACACACACAAACACACACACATATGTACATGTACACTTTGTATTAAATATAATATTCCTTTTCCAGTTATTCCATTATATGAACATTTTTAACTAAAAAGCACATCTCACCTTTCCCAGCTCTATTTGTAACTGGTGCATTTTACATTATCTGATACTAATTACTAGCTAGAAGTTAAGAGAGCTGTGTGCCCCCAGAAAAAGATTCCTAGGTCATCCAGCAACCTAAAGTAGGTGAGGGCCTTACTATATAAATCAGGCTAGGTGCAAAGACAATGGAGAGAAGGAAAGGAGGAAAGCCTTTCTAGAAATTAAAGGACAAGTGCATTTCAACTAGTGTATACCCCTGCAAGTCAGGGGGTGAGCAGAGGAGGAGGACGACAAGGAAGAGGAGGAGAAGGACGATGATGTGGGAGATAAGAAGGACAAAGGGTAGAGGCTGACATAACAGAGAACCTGGAAAGGTGCTGATGGTTTTGTTTTCCCTGATAGCAAGAGTGTGGCTAGAAAGGCATTAGAGGTAACTGCCAAGCAGACTCTTTCTCTGCAACAAAATGTGGAACTTAAACTTTCTGTGTGACAGCATGTTTAACTTTGATTGTCATACCTCCAAAAATTTGAAGCACAGAAATGAAAAATAACTTGCAACCTGGAGAGGAATTTCATACCTCAAGAAATTCAAGGAGTTCTTTAAAACCAGTATTTTCTTCAGCAGAAGCACTAGAGATGAAGATGAATTGTATTGAGCATCTTGAGATTTGGAGACTCTGACTTAGGGGATATCCAGCTCTTTATTTCCAAACCTCTGACATTTAAAGTTGCCTGCTCAGAGCCAACAGTATAGTTCCACTAGCCAGAAATTGATAGTTACCCAAATCCTCCCAGAGCCTATATGAGGGTCTTGTCATTTTCAAACTGAGTTTTCATCTGAACCTCTAACCCCGGGCATCTGTATAAAAAAAATGGATGAGGATTATAAATCAGAATGAATGCTGTTTTTTACTCCAAAGTCAGTTGGTTTGGATCTGTTTATATAATCTTTTGTTTAATTCTATATTTTAAATGAAATGAGGTTCTGAAAGCCTTATTAGAAAGCTAGCGTTCTAACTCCCACATGGGTCAGTTAACTTCACTCTGTCACATGTCACACACACATACTATCCTCTCATCCATTAAACCATCTGGCAAATGGTGGTGTTGGCCACAATGGGAACTAAGGAGAAAATGTGGTTGGAGCAATGCAAATTCATCTTCATGGCTGTGGAAAATGCTTAGAAGTTAGGAAGGCCATCTCAAATGGCACAAGACAGTCTATTTAATTTTGCTGCCTTCTCTCCCCTACTAAATTTTATTTACATGCATTCTTACTGCCCAAATTGTCTGGAACTTCTGCATGTACCTGTGACTAACCTGTAATGATAAACTTAATTGATTGATTAATTTTTATTTTATTTTTTTCCCATCACCATGTATCCCTCCTATCATTGATTTATAATAATGCTAGTCTATGTTATTGTGATCAAGACATTAGAAACACTTTTAAGAGAAAGGTTTGTCTCAACACAGAGGAACATCTCAAGGAGAAGAAAGCACCAGTGCAGGACCAGAAGTCAAGTTTTGTGTTGAAGGTGCCCCAGAACAAAAGCTGCCACTCAGACTAGAAGCCCACTCAAATCAGCCAAGCCATTCATGAAAGTCTTCAGCTACACCTTGCAACCATCTCCTACCGGGCTCCTGACACTTATCTGCCCCCTACTCCTCTGAATTCTGCTTCCTTCCAGAACTTTGGATTTCCAACTCTCCCCGAGCTCTTGGTAGCACTTAGCTTTCATTTTTATTAGCCCTCTTGAAGGAAGCATCTCTAGTACTTACTTAGCATGCCTCTGGCCATACCCATTGTGTTAGGCACAAAAGTAAGATAAAGCTCAAAGAGCTTTGGGTAGAGATTCAAAAGATCTGAGCTCCAGCCTCACCCAAACTAATAAGAGCATTACATAAAGTAAATCCACTAACCTCTCCATACACATGCTTTCTCCTTTTTCAGATGGAGATAAATACACTGATCCTGCCTCTTTAATAGGGATAAAACAGTACCTGGCACAGACCAGTTATTCAGTCAACATTTGTTAACATATTAAAAGATTAGAAATTTAGAATATCATCCCAGTATAAGGTGATATTAAAGCATTATCACCATAGCAAATTATTTTAAATCTCTCTTAGACTTCTCAATAGTTGCATCAAATCTTAGATGATAGCAATTGTCACTTGATAGTCTTATACATAAATTTGGGTGCAATAATATTAGCTAATATTTACTGAGTATATACTAGGTATCAAGTAAATATTCCAAGAACAATTTATGTAACCCTCACAAAAACACTACTAAATAAAAACTATTACCTTGATTTCAATTATGATAAAATTGAGGCTCAGAGAGTTTGAATAACACATATTTCAAGGTAACTACACAGGGAATAAATGAGAGCATTTATATCTGAGTCAGTGCTAAGTAAACTGGCTGAGGTCTGGCGTGTGGGGGTGGGAAGAGACTCAATATACTGAAATACCAGAGAAGGCATTGGAAACTCCACAGAATCTAAGTCCATAGTAGTGTAGTTGCCAGTTTCAATGCAAACAGCTTTCAAAGAAAATGCTTTAAATTCCTTAGGACAGTAATGGGGCTTAGATGATGATGATGATGATGATGATGATGATGATGATGATGATGATCTATTGTTACTAGTGACTTGAGTACCTACAATAAGCTTAGTATTTACCATACATACAATGTTTCCTTTAATCTCATAAGAACACTGCAAAGTAGGTATTATTATACCCATTTTACAAATGTGCAAACTAAAGCATGGAAAGAAGAAATGGCTTTCCAAGGGCACAGAGCTGATAAGTGGCAGAGTGAATATTCTGATCAGTGAACTTCAAGCTCTATGAGAGGAGATCATATCACATAACCTCATTCATCATTGTACATCAGCACATTGCCCAATACATAGCATTTACTGAATGCTTAATTTAATCAGAGATTATTGGATTAAAGAATAATTCTAAAATGTGTGCTCTCGCCATTCTCCATGCTGTTTTTTCTAAGACCCATTTCTGTCTCTTGCTCCAGATATTATGTTAGATACTTTACATATGTTATCTCATGTATTTTATTGAGTTAAACTTCAAGACAAATATAATTATTCCAATTTTAGAATTGAACAAACTGAAATTTTCAGAAAGTGAGTGAATTACCTAAATCTACAAATAAAAATAGCTAAAGAGTAGGAGAATCTGGCTAGTTTCAAAACCTAATGTTTTATAAGATTTTAAATCTATCTGTCAATTATGAATTATCATTTAAGAAAAAATAAAGTAACCCTTGTGGGATACTACATTAAGTGATTGAGCTGTGTGCTTTTAGTGCATTTTCAACTTTGTAGCTATCTTCTACACTACTGTAAATGCAGACAAAAATACCAAGGCAACAGGCCTCTAGTATTTCTGCTTTAGTGTCATTTGAAATCCATGCTCCAAACATCCAGCCTGGTGCACTTATAGCACTGCCATCAGAATCACCTTATGAGAATTAAGAGGCATACAAGAGACTTGCTTGTTCTTTCAGTTCCTTCCATCAATTTCATGTATTTCACATTAATATACAAACACATTTATGCTGAAAGACATTTAATATTATAAATTCAAATGGATAACTTTTTTGGTCTTCATTGGGTAATAAATTAAGAAAAATAAAATGAATATGTTATTTTCCAAATACTCTGATTTTATTAAACTGCCAATGTTGGTTATTTAGGATTGAGTGAATGTATAACTCACATTGAAATGGTATGAAAAAAGAACAGCGTTAAGAGTTTAACAGGTTTTCACTGATTAACTTTATAGAGGAAAGTCCCAAACATCACATACCTTCCACAGGGGGCCTTTTTATGTCTCTTGAACCATGCTACTTACATTAGCAAATAACATTTACAGAAACATATAGTGGCAGACCCTCATTTAATCTGATCAGGGTGCCTACATCTGAATGAAGACATTCAGCACAACCTCAAGGCCATCCACAGTGTAAAATCTTTCTTCACACCATGGCTGGTATTGTTGCCAGAAATCCACCTAGCTCTCTCATCTCAACTCTACTGTATCCCATACTCACTTTGTGCTCTCCCATCTGACTCCTTCACACTGCCCCAAATGCCATGCTCTTTCAGGTCTTTCCCTCCTTTGCACATGCTGTTAAGCCTTTATTACAATGTCCTTTCTGCTCTCACCTTCTTGTTGGCAAAGTGAGCACCTACACTTTTTTCATGACCTGGCTTATCCTCTGAGAAACCTTTCCTCATCTCAGCAGCAAAAGTGATTGCTATCCACTCCTACTCCAGTGCCTGAGCTCACACACATCTTTACACCACTCAGCTGACACATCCATTTTTTCCACTAAACTGAAAGCTCCTCAATATAGCAAAGTTCCTCTGTACATCTTTGAGCCTCTGTTCCTAGGCTCCATGAAGTCTGACACCGGATAGATTCGCTATAAAATGTTCAGTGAATAAATACATGTGGATTCTCTAGATACAGCTCATCCCTTTTTTTTCTGGTCTTCAAAGCAGAAAATTCAAAAAGGCATTTCAAAAGTATGTTTTTACTGCAGCTGCCTGGTTAAATTTGTTCACTTTCCATACAACGTCATCTTTGTGCTCCAGTAAGGCACACATCTGACAATATGTGTTTACCTTTAAAGTGGAGTGTCTCCATTCTGAATGATAACATGAGATGGCCAGGAGGAGCAGAGAAATGCAAATAAAACTGATTCAAAATTAGAGGTGAGGGTCATTTTTTAGATTTGATCATGCAATGTTCCCTTTATTTCTTGTGATTTGCATTGTATTTTCAAGCACAACAGTTTGGATAATCTTTTCTTAAACCAGTCATTCATTTGGGTGTTATTACTTCTCCTTTTCATTTTTTTCAATTATAGTATCTTAAAATTCTAAAGGACCTTGCTTGCAATCTTCCACCAAAAGTAAATTACAGAAGAACTAGCATGGTCTTTGGCACATGTGGTAGGCAAAAATTTAAGATGACTTTCCCCACTGTGTAATCTTCTCCTCTTCCATGTGGGTAGAACCTGTAACCTATTTCTAACCAATAGAATATGACAAAGAGGGTGAGATATTAGTCCTGTGATTATGTTATATTATATGTCAAAGGTTAAGGAATTTTTCAGATGTAACTGAGGTCTCTAATTAGTTGACTTTTAGATGTTTAAAAGGGACACAGTCCTGGACAGGACTGACCTAATCAATTGAGCCCTTCAAAACAGGATCTAAACCTTCGTGGAAGTCAGAGACTTGAAGAAGCAGAGACTTTCCCTCTTTATTGATGGCTTTGAATAAGCAAGAAAGCAAGCAGTAATGAATTCTACAGCCACAAGAAATTAGTTCTGCCAACAATTAGAGAGAGCTTGGAAGTGGGTCTTTCCCGGGTTGTACTTCCTGATGAGAATGCAGCTTGGTTGACACATTGATTATAGCTGTGTGAGACCTTGGTCAGAGGACACAGAAAAGCTGTGTTTGGACATCTGATGTACAGAAAATGTGAGATGATAAATACATGTTTTTTGATTTGTGAAGTTTATTGTGATATGTTACACAGGAATGGGAAACTAATACAGCATAATTTACACCGGGGGTACAAAAGTAGCATTTTCCCTTTCCTATGTACGTGTATCACTTTACAATTTGGACCTTACTTTCCTTATCTACATAATTAAGAGTATGTTATTTATCTTACAAGGTCATTGTAAGAAGTAATAAATGAATATCTGTAATGTAGGTTAACATAGTTGATGTATGTTAATTTCTTATACACTCTAGATATCAGTCAAAGTTAAAGTATTAATAAACATGTATTTTTTGAAGCCCACTTAATGCCAATGTTTAGTTCCTGGGCTTCCAGAAACAAGCAAGCTAGACAAGATACTTGTCTTAATTAATTCACATATTAGTGATGGGGAGGCAAATAGTGAACAGCTTCATGTATAAATGAACAAGAACATGTGATCAAAATAATGAAAGGTAATGTGTTAAAGAGTGACTGGAAGATACATCCAATTAAGTGGTCAGAGAACTCTCCAAAGAAGTAACACCTGACCTGAAATCTGAACGACAGGAAGGAATCAGTTATGTAAAGATCAAGGGGCAGGGTTTTTTCAGAAAGAAGAAAGAGCCGGTACAAAGTTTTCAAGTGGGAAAGAGTTTGGTGTTTTTATGGAACAGAAAGCCATTTGAAACTGCAACAGAGTGAGCAAAGAGCTCAGATAGGGGAGAGAGAGAGGTAGGCAGGGGCCAAATTATACAGAAGCTCATAGGTCACAGTAAAAACATTGCTTTCCTCCAATTTGCCATTGGAGTGTTTTGGTCAAGGTAAGTGGCATTACTTGATTTATAGTATTACAAGATCACTTCACTACTGTGTGGTGCTTCGATTGTAGGGTACACGGGTTGAAGCAGACTATAGGATTGTAGTAGTCCAGGCAAAAGAGGACTATAACTTAAACTTGGGGGTGGGAGTAATGCAGATGGTCATTCAGTACAATAATATTTTATAAATGATTAAATACATAGATCTGGAACCACACAAAGTGAAATGTCATGTATTTTCTGTATTTCATATCTCTCCCACCCCTCTTATTTTCTCATACCAGCAATCCAGTATATGTTTGTGGAAAGCATCTGGTTCAACCAGCAAGGCTAAAACAGGAGAGTTTTTAATAAGGCAAAACAAACACTACAATTAAGAGAAACTACAGAACCTAGAATACTGTGTGAAACTCACAATATATGAAGGTGAGAAGATCCAGAAGGAAGTTTGTTAAAGCTCAAGGTAGCCAAAGAAAAGCATGGAGGCAGGATAAGGAATGAAGAATAGAAGAACCACAGTCAAGGTCAAATGGGGAAAGGTCAGGGAAAATGCTTAGATGGTAACTGGAATATCTAAAATCTCCAAAGCTTTTCCACAATTTCAAGATAGGGCATGTAGCTGTGTTAGCTGAGTTTGAAGAAACAAGGTCAAAACAAAAGAGGTACATACATGTGTATGCATATACATATATACAGATACATGTACATTTAAAAGTGTATGTTAAAACTGAATTAAACATGCTTAGTTATTATTCACCTTGAACTTTATTAATTAGAACAAAAATATTAAGGGCCAAATGCAAGTTACAAACATGAAGTGTTTCTATTTGCCAATGTGCTCCATTAATTAAAGATATTGTTTTAAACTTACACCCAGTCAGTAATTCCACTTCTAATATTAATCAAGAGCCAACAATAGAAAGAAACCACTGAATTATGCCTTGAAACATCTCAGTAGTATATGTGATATATAAAGCAACTGAACAAGGAAAGAGCTTTGACAGCATGGAGTGCTAAAGAAATGCATAGTGATAGAGTTAACCACCTCTCCAGAGGGCCAGGAAACTAGAATGTAGGACAATACCCAAGGATATGACCTATTTCTGTGTTCAATAAGAAGGGCCCCCAAAACACTTCATGTTTCTTGTTATTATTACTTTACAATACATTTCCATCATTTAGAATACACTGATACTCCTCAAATGATAAATGTATCTTTTTTTTTAATCCTCACCTGAGGATATTTTTCTATGTATCTTCAGATAGAGTGGAAGAGAAAGGGAGAGAGAAACATCGATGTGATAGGGACACATCGACTTGTCGGCTCACGCACAACCCGTGGACAAACTGCAACCGAGGTACGTGCCCTTGACTGGAGTTAAACCAATGACTCTTTGGTCTTCGGGACGACGCTTTAACCACTGAGCCAAACCTGCCAGGGTGACAAATATATCTTAACTTCATGGTCCATGGGGACTATTTTCTTAGGCCAAAGAAAGGTTTTGTTTACTATAAACACCAGAAAAAGGCAACTGAATGAAGGAGTGATTTCAATTTTACTCTAAGACTTTATCAGCCT
Source organism: Molossus molossus (assembly GCF_014108415.1). Taxonomy (NCBI): domain Eukaryota; kingdom Metazoa; phylum Chordata; class Mammalia; order Chiroptera; family Molossidae; genus Molossus; species Molossus molossus. Next base: position 85,881,294 of record NW_023425355.1, on the reverse strand, counting down.
GTATTTATCTGTTTATAATTCTTTCTCATGAAATCCCTGCATTTGTGTTTGATATTTTCTTATTTCTCAAACCCACCCTCTTCTCATCATATACCATGTTGTTTTGTTTTTCATAGTTAAAGATGAGCACATTCTAGGTTACAAAGAAAATCTCACTAAATAAGTCAAAACAAAATTTAGAGCCATCTGCTAGCACATAAGAAACAACCACTCTCTTACATTTATTACTCATTGCAAAGCTTGACCAGCTATTGAAGAGGAATTTATGGGTCCCATCCAACCTTGGAAATATGAATTGAATCATCTAAGGCCAATTAAGTGAATTTCCACTTATATTTGGTTTTAACTCAGACGTTATAAGTAATTTCTGGCTAATAGTTTTTGGTCTAATAGAAATATTTATTTAATTATCAAATAAATTAAATTACTGACCCCTCTGCTAAAGTTTAATGATGTGTACAAAGTTGCATTTTTATGGAAGAAAGCAAGGTCTTATGCTTGTTTAAGATATAAATTTGTTTACTTCTCTGTCTCTTCTTCTAGGCTGTGAAAAAGAGGGTAGAAAGTGTATCACCTCAACGGCTCTTGTGCCTAATAGAGTGGGCAACACATACTAAGTTCAATGGTAAAGTTGCCTGCCTGGTGTGGCTCAGTAGTTGAGTGTTGACCCATGCACCAAGAGGTCGCCATTTCGGTTCCTGATCAGGGCACATGCCCAGGTTGTGGGCCCAATCCCCAGTGAGGGACATACAGGAGGTGGCCAAACAATGTTCTCTCTCATCAATGTTTCTATCTCCCTCTCTCTCTCTCCCTTCCTCTCTCTAAAATCAATTTAAAAAAGTAAAGTTGACTATAAGTTGAAGGTCTGTGTCTTCAAGTCCTTACATCTAATAGTGGAAATTGAGCGCACATGCAAATTACAGTAATTAAAGGTAGCTAATAAAAGTATCCTATGTATAAAATAAATTAAATGCAATAAAAATTCATGAATGATGGACACTTTAGGAGGAGGTCATATGCAAACAAAGTCATGGAGAAAATAGAATTGGGCCAAATTTCTAAAGATGGGTATATGTGGTTAAAATAAGCATTCTAAACATTTGGGAATGCCAGAAGCAAAAGAGGAAAGGTAGGAAAATCTAATACATATTCATGACATGACAAACACTCCAGATCCAATTAAATGTAGTGCTGGGCATGGGGAAAGGGAAGGCTAAACAGTCTTGAAAACAGAGTATAAAGATCCCACATATCAGATGAAGAAATCTAGACATTATTCAGTAGTCAATTTGGTAGCATTATACTCAGAAGCCACTGAAGATTTGTGAGTGGAAGACTGACATTAGTTAATTCAACAAACTACTTGTGAGATATATCAATATAATTTAGATTTTTTAAAATGGTGGCAGGAATAGCTAAGATTTGGAAACAGCCCAAATGTCCATCAGTAGACGAATGGATAAAAAAGCTGTGGTACATATACACAATGGAGTGCTATGCAGCTTTAAGAAAGAAAGATCTCCTATCCTTTGAGACGACATGGAGAAACCTGGAAAGTATCATCCTAAGCAAAACAAGCCAAACAGAGAAAGACCAGTATCATATGATCTCATTTATTTGTGGAATATAATGAACATAACAGTCTTAGGAATGGGGTAGTCCCAGAGACGTAGAAGTGGGGTACAGACTGACAATACCCAGAAGAGGGGATGGTGGGGGAGAGATAAACCACAGAACTTATATGCATGTGTGCATGAACAATGGACATGGACAACAAAGCTGGGGACAGGGCGGGGAGGGAGGGGGAAGAAGGAGAAACATCTGTAACAAAAATAAATAAATTAATTGATTAAATAAATTTTTTTTAAAAAATGGTGACAGGATAGGTGAAAGCTACACTGACCCCTCCTCAGGACAAAATTTTAAATACAACTAAATTAAAGAAAAATCATCATAAATATTCAACTGAAGACTAACTGTAGCAGAGTTTTATAACCAAGAATTTACAGAAAAAGACATATCAAGTCTGGTAGAAAAGGTGAGCATGCATAAATGGGCTGTTTGTGCTCCCACGGGTGGCAGCTGAGGATACTGAGGGACATCTCAGCTGCAGGCTATTCCCCCTAAGAAGCATAGGGCTTAAACCACAAGCCAGGCTACCTGTCCCAGAGTACCAGAGCTGGAAAGAGGTGCCCACATAACATCCAGCTGTGAAAGCAGCAGGGTTTCTGTTTGCCAGAAAGAGGGAGTCTGCTGGAGATAAAGAAATGCTCTTAAAGAGCCAAAACAAAATTTTATTCACAGCCACTCACCCTGGGCTACAGCAGAGGGAGTATGGAGCATATTGGAGTCGAATGAAGAGAGTTTCGAGTTTGTGACTCTGGAGAGGAAGCTGGGGGAACAGCCACCAGGATCCCTGTGCTGAGTCATTCTTCCATACTTCAGGTACCATCTTTCCTGGGTGGAGCACTCCCCTTCTTGTGGAATCAACCTGGGGGACAGCAATTGCCTCACCTTATGGATTTTCTCTCACCCCACCCTGTGAAGGCTAGACCCTGCTGAGGAGTCAGCTGCCTTAGAATGAGTATAGACATCTGGGCATATTTATGGGGTGTCAGTGACTGAGTAGTCTGGCTTTGGGGCAGGTGCTATTTCCCCCACTATCCAGTGAACCTGATTGGTGCTTACACCTCACAGAAGATGTGATAGAACCACCCTCCTGGCTTGTGGTGGAACAAACCTCAGGGCTACAGAGGCCTCACATTCCAACTCCTACTGAGTTTTGGGAAAAATACAGGACAGGCTGATTTGTGTGGCTCTTGGGCAGGGACCACACTCACTATCTACTCTGAAGTCTTACTAGAATCTCCCCCTCACAGGAGATTCACTAGCCCCACCCTCCTGACTCAGCCAAAGGCTCTTTCAGTGACTAAATCTAACAGGCAGCTGGCAGGCAAAAACAGACAGAGGAAGATCACGGGGTATCTTGGGAATTTACTGACTTGCCCCCAGGCCCAGTGATGGAAAAAGTCAGTCTTGGTGTACAACTTGGTCCTTGCTGCATGCACCCAAGCCCAGAAGAGGTAGCCACAAACTAAAATAATTGTAGCTACAAACAGGTTGCTGAGGGCCAGGCACAGATAGTGTCTGTTATTGGCCTTCACCAAAGTCTATCCCAAGAAGCCAAGAAACAACATACCCATTAACCAGTTTGAGACAACATCAGAGCGTGGTACAATAAGCTTCACAAACAGTTTATCCAAAGGGAAATCTCAGCAGACACCAAACCCTGCTGAGGCAAATTATTTTTCATGTGGTCAGCACCTGCAGAACAGCTTACACACTATAATCAGGGTAGAGCCTCATAGTCAGTGAGCCTGAGGGTCCATCCCACACACAAATAGGCTCATAGCAATCGCCAATTACAACAGGAGGGCCCACATAACCCACATAGGGACATTCCTAGAGCACCCAGCTCAGGTGACCAAGGACACTGTGCCACTGGGTCCCACAGGACACCTACTACATATGGCCACATCACAAAGACTAGAAGCCATAGCAAATCTATTGAAGACATAGAATCAACACAAAGAGGCAGTTAAAATGGGGAGACAGAGAAGTAGGTCTCAAATGAAAACACAGAACTCTCCAGAAACAGAGCTCAATCCAATAGAGGCTATTAATTTATTAGATATAGAGTTCAAAGTAAGTGCTATGAGAATGTTCAGGGAACTTAGTGAGAAATACAACAGCATAAAAAAAGAACCTAGAAACCATAAAAAATGGTGAGTCAGAAATGAACATGACAATATCTTAAATGAACAATACATTCGAAGAAATAAATAGTAGGTTGGATGAAACAGAGGATTGAATTAATGATCTAAAAGAAATGGTACAAATAAACACCCAATCAGAGCAGCAAAAAGCAAAAGGAATGTAAAAGAAAAAGGATAGCCCTGGCTGGTTTGGCTCAGCAGTTAGAGTGAGCATCAGCCCAAGGCCTGAAGGGTTGCAGTTTCTATTCTGGTCAATGGCACATACCTAGGTTGCAGGTTTAATCCTTGTCCCTGGTCATGGTCGAGAGGGAGGCAACCAATCAATGTGTTTCTCACATCAATGTTTTTTTCTCTCTTCCTCCCTCCCTTCCACTCTGTCTAAAATCCAATGGAAAAATTTCCTCGGGTGAGGATTAACAGAAAAGAATAAAGAATGAGTATAGTTTAAGAGAACTTTGGGACAATATGAAGAGTAACAACATTCACATCATCGGGGTACAAGAAGAAGAAGAAAAAGGGCAAAGGACTGAGAACCTATTTGAAGAAATAATGACTAAAAAATTTCCTAACTTGGTGAAGACAAATGACACACAAGTCCAGGAAGTGCAGAGTCCCAAAAAAGATAAACCCAATGAGGAACAAACCAAGACATATCATAATAAAACTGGCAAATATCAAAAACAAAGAGAGGATCTTAAAAGCATTAAGAGAATGGCAGTTACCTACCAGGGAGCTCCCATTAGATTGTCAGATGATTCCTCAACAGAAACATTTCAAGACAGAAGGAATGGTACACAATAGTCAAAGAGATGAAAAGCAACAACTACAATCAAGAGGACTTTACTCACCAAGGCTATCATTTAAAACTGAAGAAAAAATAAAGAGCTTCCCAAACAAGGAAAAGCTACAAGAGTGTGTGATCACCAAACCAGCATTACAAGAAATGTTAAAGGTCCTGCTAGAAGAAGAAGAAGAAGAAGAAGAAGGAGGAGGAGGAGGAGGAGGAGGAGGAGGGGAGGGGGAGGGGGAGGGGGAGGGGGAGGGGGAAGGGAAAAAGAGGAACATAGTCAAAAAAAAAAATGGCAACAAATATGTACCTATCATTAATCACTTTAAATGTCAGTGGCTTAAATAATCCAATCAAAAGATAGGGTAGGTGAATGGATAAGAAAGTGAGACCCATATATATGCTGTCTACAAAAGACCCAACTCAGAATAAAAGATATACACAGACTAAAAGTAAAGGGATGAAAAAAAGATGGTTCATGGAAATGGAAATTTATAAAAATCTGGAGTAGCAATACTTATATCTAACATTCCACAGAATGAAAACAAATACCCTCAAAATTTATATGGAACCACACAAGACCCAAATTGCTATACCAATCTTGAAAAGAAGAACAAAGTTGAAAGAATCACACTACCTGATATCAAACTATACTCCAAGGCCATAGTAATCAAAATAGCATTGTACGGGGATAAAAATTGGCATATAGATAAATGGAACAAAATACAGAGCCCTGAAATAGACACATGCTTTTATAGTAAAAAAATATTTTACAAAGGAGGAAAAACCATACATAGTGGTTAAGATAGTCTATTCAATAAATTATGTTGGGCCTCCCTGGTGTGGCTCAGTGGTTGAGTGTCAACCCATGCACCAAGAGCTTGCCGGTTTGATTCCTGGTCAGGGCACATGTCCAGGTTGTGGGCCAGTCCCCAGTGGGGACATGCAGAAGGTGGCCAATCGATGTTCTCTCTCATCAATGTTTCTATCTCTCTCTCCCTCTCCATACCCCGTTCTCTAAAATCAATAAAGAAAAAAATAATTTAGTAAAAATACATAATGCTGAGAAAATTGGTCAGATACAAGCAAAAAAAAAAAAACAAACAAAAAAAAACCTTCTTACACTATACACAAGAACAAATTCAAAATGCATTAAAGACTTAAACACTAGACTTGAAACCATAAAAACCCTAGAAAAATACATAAACAGTAAAATTTCTGACATTTCACGTAGAAATATTATTTTCTGGTATATTTATTGCCTCAGACAAGGGAAACAAAGTATTTACAATGGCTAAGATCCAGAAACAGCCCAAGTGTTCATCAATAGATGAGTGGATAAAAAAGCTGTCGTACATTGAAAAATGAATGGGTTACCATGGAGATCAATAAAGAAATTAAAAATTTCTTGGAAACTAAAAAAATGAACACACAAAAACACATAATCTATGGGATCCAGCAAGAGCAGTTCTGAGAAGGAAGTTCATAGCACTACAGGCCTACCTCAAGAATCAAGAAAAATTTCTAGTAGGCTATCTAACCTCACAAATTAAATAACTAGAAAGCAAACAAAAAGAACACCCGAGAGCAAGTAGAAGAAAGGAAATAGTAAAGAACAGAGCAGAAATAAATGACATAGAGACCAAAAAAAAAAAAAAAAATCAAAGAATCAATAAAACAAAGAACTGGTTCTTTGAAAAGATAAAGAAGATTGATGGACTCCTAGATAGACTCAACACGAAACAAAGAGAGAGAATCCAAATACAGAAAATTAGAAATGAAAGAGGAGAACAAATAACTGACACCACAAAAATACAAAGGCTTGTTAACAAATAATGTGAACAATTAAATGGCAACAAATTTGACAATCTAAGCGAAATGGACGTTTTTCTAGAAACACATAGTCTCCCAAAACTGAATCGTGAAGAGAGAGAAAACTTGAACAGACCAATAACAACAAAAGAATTTAAGATGTAATCAAGATACTCCCAGCAAACAAAAGCCCAGACCCGGACGGCTTCATGGAAAAATTTTACCAAACATTCAAAGAAGAAATAATACCCATTCTCCTCAAACTATTTCAAAAAATTCAAAAAGAAAGAAGACTTTCAAACTCATTTTATGAGGACAGCATAATTCTAATTCCAAAACCAGAAAAAGACACAACAAAGAAAGAAAACTACAGGCCAATATCCCTGATGAACATAGATGCCAAAATCCTGAACAAAATACTAGCAAATTGAATCCAGCAATGCATCACAAAAATTATTCACCATGACCAAGTGGGATTCATCCCAGGGATGCAAGGCTGGTACAATATTCGCAAATCAATAAATGTGATACACCACACAATCAAAATGAAAGATAAAAATTATATCATCATATTAATAGATGCTGAAAAAACATTCAACAAAATCCAGCACCCATTTCTGATAAAAATGCTCAGCAATCTGAGAATAGAGGGATCATATCTCGCCATAATAAAGGCTATATATGAAAGACCTGCAGCCAACATCATACTCAATGGGAAATAATTAAAAGCATTTACCTTAAGAACAGGAACAAGAAATGGATGATCACTTTTGCCACTCTTATTTAACATAGTACTGGAAGTCTTAGCCACAGCAATCAGACAGGAAGAAAAAATAAAAGGAATCCAAATTGAAAAGGAGGACGTGAAACTGTCATTATTCACAGATGATATTATACTATACATAGAAAACCCAAAAGACTCCATCAAAAATTTACTAGACTTAATAAATGAATTTGGCAAAGTAGAATGATACCAACTTAACATCAAGAAATCGAGGGCATTCTTATACGCCAATGATGAACTCACAGAAAAAAGACCTAAAAAAAAAACTCCCATTTAACATTGTGGTAAAAAATTAAGATACCTAGGAATAAACTTAAGCAAAGAAATAAAGGACCTAATTGCAGAAAACTGCAGGTCATTGAAAAAAGAAATAGAGGAAGATATAAAAAAGTGGAAGCACATACTTTGTTCATGAATTGGAGGAATTAACATAATTAAAATGTTTATATTACCCAAAGCAATCTATAGATTCAATGCAATCCCCATCAAAATATCAACGGCTTACTTCACAAAACTAGAACAAATACTTCAAAAATTCATATGAAACCAAAAAAGACCCCGAATAGCCACAGTAATTTTGAAAAAGAAGAACAAAGTAGGAGGGATCACATTACCAGATTTCAGGTTATACTACAAAGCCACTGTAAACAAAACAGCCTAGTACTGGCACAAAAACAGACATATAGTTCAGTGGAACAGAACAGAGAACCAAGAAATGGACCCAAGACAGTATGCTCAATTAATATGTGACAATTTGGCAAGAGCATACAGTGGAGTAAAGACAGCCTCTTTAATAAATGGTGTTGGGAAAATTGGACAACTACATGCAAAAAAATAAAATTAATTTAAACTAGACCATCAACTTACACCATACACAAGAATAAACTCAAAATGGATAAAAGACTTAAATGTGACACATGAATCCATAAAATTCCTAGAAGAAACTGTAGGCAACAAAATTTCAGACATCATACGCAACAGAATTTTCACTGATACATCACCTAAGGCAACAGAAACAAAGGAAAAAATGAACACATGGGACTACATGAAACTCAAAAGGTTCTGCACAGCAAAAGATACAATCATCAAAGTGGAAAGGCAACCCACTGTATGGGAGAACATAATTTCCAATGATACATCAGGTATGGGCTTAATTTCTAATATATAGAGAGTGCGCATACAACTCAACAAAAGGAAGACAAAGAATCCAATGAAACAATGGGCAGAGGATCTAAATAGACACCTCACCAAACAGGACATACAAATGGCCAAGAGACATGTGAAGAAATGCTCAACATCACTAATCATCAGAGAGATGCAAATTAAAACAACTATGAGGAATCAACTCACACCTCTCAGAATGGCCGCCATCAACAAATCATCACACAACAAGTGTTAGCAAGGGTGTGGAGAAAAAAGGACTCTAGTACAGTGCTGGTGGGAATGCAGACTGAGGCAGCCACTATGGAAAACAATATGGTGTTACCTCAAAAAATTAAAAATTGAACTTCCATGTGACCCAGTGATCCCACTTCTTGGAATATACCCTAAGAAGCCCGAAACACCAATCAGAAAGAATATATGTACCCCCATGTTCATAGCAGCACTATTTACAATAGCTAAGATCTGGAAACAGCCCATTATCAGTAGATGAATGGATAAAAAGCAGTGGTACATATACATAATGGAGTACTATGCAGCTGTAAGAAAGAAAGATCTTTGAGACAACATGGTAGGACCTGGAAAGTTTTATCCTAAGTGATACAAGCCAAGCAGAGAAAGACAAATATCACATGATCTCACTTATTTGTGGAATATAATAAACATAACAGTCTGAGGAATGGGGTAGTCCCAGAGTCGTGGAAGTGGGGTACTCTCTGACAATTCCCAGAAGAGGCGGTGTTGGGGGAGAGATAAACTACAGAACTTATATGCATGTGTGCATGAACAATGGAGATGGACAACAAAGGTGGGCACAAGGTGGGGAGGGAGGGGGAGGGAGAAATCAGTGGGGAAAAAGGAGAAACATCTGTAACAAAAATAAATTAATTAATTTTTAAAAATTAAAAATTAATAAAAATACAGTCTAATTCAAGTCACAATTTCACTGAAATTAGAAGACAAATAATAATAATAATAAATTAGGCATAAAGAAAAAAGCTGTAGTACATATACATAATGAGACACTATGCAGCTATAAGACAGAAAGACCTCGTATCCTTTGAAAGCACCTGGAGGGACCTGGAGATTATTATGCTCAGTGAAATAACCAATCAGAGAAAGAGAAATACCACATGATCTCACTTATTTGTGGAATACAATGAAGAAAAGAAAGCTGATGAACAAAATAGTCTCAGAGATATAGAATGCGGTATGGTTTTGACCGACAAACCTCAGGGGAGGGTAGTGGGGGTGTGGGAGAGATGAGATAAACCAGAGCACTTATATCCATGTATAGGTAACCAATGGACATAGACAACAATGCTTGTGGAGAGGGGGATAGGGAAGAGTGTGTCTGGGGCGGGAGAAGAAACATCTGTAACAAAAATAAATTAATTTAAAAAATTAAACTAATCAAGCTATATCAACAAAAAGTTTTAGCACAGCAAAAGAAACTGTCAACTAAATGAAAACAAACCCACTGAATGGGAGGACATATTTGTTAGTACATCTGGTAAGGACTTAATATTCCAAATTGATTTTTTTAAATCCAATTAAGAATCAAGCAAAGGACCCAAATGGGCACTTCCCCAAATAGGAAATTCAGATGGCCAATAGACTTCTGAGAAGATGGTCTTTCTGAATTGACCTTAAAGGCATGGAAAGTAAAGGCAAAAACAAATGGATGTGACTACATCAAACTAAAAAGTTTCTGCACAGCAAAAGAAACCAACAACAACACAAAAAGGCAACCAACCAAATGGGAGATGATATTTGCAAACAACAGCTCTGACAAAGGGTTAATGTCCAAAATATATAAAGAACTAATATAACTCAACACTAAATAAACAAACAATCCAATTTATAAAGGGGCAGAGCCCTGGCCAGTTTAGTTCAGGGGTTAGAGTGTCAACCCACAAACCAAAACGTCATGGGCTTGATTCCTGGTAGAGGGTACTTACCTGGGTTGCATTTTTAGTCAGGGTCATGTGGGAGGCAATCAATCTATGTGCTTCTCACATCAATGTTTCTTGCTGTCTCTCTGCCTCCCTCCCTTCCATTCTGTCTAAAAATCAATGGGAAAATATGGTCAGGTGAAGATTAACAGCAACAAAAAAAATGGGCAGAGACCTGAACAAACAACTCTCCCAAGAAGATGTGAAAATGGCCAACAGATATATGATCACCTCTCACCTGTTAGAATGGCTATTATCAATAGGAAAAGTAAGAACACGTGATGAAGAGGTTGCGGAGAAAAGGGAACCCTCATTGACTGCTGGTGGAAATGTAAACTGGTATAATTACTATAGAAAACAGTCTGGCGGTTCCTCAAAAAATTAAAAATTGAGTTACCATATGACCCAGCAATTCCTTTCCTGGGTATCTACCCAAAAATTTGGAAAATATTTTTTACAAAGATATTTGCACCCCTGTGTTTATTGCAGTATTATTCATGGTGGCCAAGACAAACAAAGTGTTCTTCCATAGAGAAATGGATAAAGATGTGGTACAGCCCTGGCTGCATGGCTCAGTTGGTTGGAGCATTATCCCATGCATCAAAAATGTGTAGGTTCAATCCCTGGTCAGGATGAGTGGATAAAAAAGCCATGGTATGTTTACACAATAGAATTTTACTCAGCTGTAAAAAGGAAGAAACCCTTACCTTTTGCAACAGCAAGGACAGACCCAGAGAGTATTATACTCAGTGAAATAAGCCAGTCAGAGAAAGACAAATGCCATTTGATTTCAATTTTATGTGGAATCTAATGAACAAAATAAACAAACAAAGAAACAGAAACAGACTCATAGATACAGAGAACAGACTGTTAGAGGGGATGTGATTTGGGGGGCTGGGTGAAAAAATAAAGGGATTAGATAATACAGATTGGTAGTTACAGAATAGCCACAGAGATATAGATTACATCATAGGAAATATAGCCAATAATATAAAAATAAATATGTCCAGATGGGTAATTGAAACATTAGGGGGGTCACTCTGTACAGTACATGAGTTTCTAGCCACTTTGCTGTACATCTGAAACTAATACATAACAATATAAAATGTAAACTGTAATTGAAAAACAAATTAAGTAGAGACAGATTCATTGATAAAGAAAACAGACTGATAGCTCTCAGAAGGTTTGGAGGCTGGGTGAGAAAGATGAAGGGACTAAGCAAAGAAGAAGAAAAAGAAAGAAAGACTCATGGACACTGATAACAGTCTGGTTAACTGCTAAAAGGAAAGAAGGGTGGTGGAGGTAGATGAGAGTAAAATAGGGATAAATGGTAATGGAAAGAGACTTGACTTGGGGTGGTGGACACACAATAAAATATACAGATGAGGTAGTGTAGAATTGTATGCCTGCAACCTATAAAGATGTATTTACCAATATTACCCCAATAAATTCAATAAAATATAATTAAAATTTTTTTCTTTATTGATTTTAGAGAGGAAGGGAGAGGGAGAGAGAGAGAAATAGAAATATTGATGAGAGAGAACATCAATTGGGCCTTCTGCATGCCCCCCACTGGGGATCGGGCTCACAACCCGGGCATGTGACCTGACCAGGAATTAAACCAGCAACCTTTTGGAGCATGAGTCGATGCTCAACTACTGAACCACACTGACCGGGCACAAAAATAAAATTTAAAGTTACATCCAAAAGTTAGAAGGAGAAAGGTAAAGAAAATCTCATATGAATCTACATAGGGAAACACACAAGACATACGTGGAGTGACTAAAAGTAGAGAATGGCCCTGGCCGGTTTAGTTCAGCGGTTAGAGCGTCAGCCTGCGGTCCAGAGAGACTCGGGTTTGGTTCCTGCTAAGGGCACATACCTCGGTTGCAGTTTGTCCCCGGCCCTGGTTGGGTTCTGCAGGTGGCAACCACTTGATGTGTCCCTTTCACGTTGATGTTTCTCTCTCTCTCTCTCTTCCTCTCTCTCCCTCACACTCTATCTGAACAAAAAATGAAAAAATGTCCTTGGGTGAGGATATAAACAAACAAACAAACAAATAAATAAATAAAAGTAGAGATTGTCAAGCCAAATAAAAGGAAAGCTTAAGTGTAATCAAATAACACATGGACATCAGAGGGGTGACAATCAGATAATAATAAACAAGATTATCTTCTGAAAATAGCAATGTAAATAACCACACAAGATCAAATACCATTTTCAGACATTCAATATTTTGTCAAACACATGAAGACAGATCAAATCTAATGTTTAGGCTAAATAAAACTGAGTTACACAGGGATAAAATGTATGTTGAGACACATATGAAAAGAAGATGAGTATGGTATCCAGATGAATCTAGATTTGAAACCTGGCTCTACCAGTTATGAGCTCTGTGACCTGCAGCAATTTGATTAACTCTTTTTTTTTTTTTTTTACAGATGTTTCTCCTTTTTACCCCATTGGAACCCTCCTCCCCATCCCCACCACCCTGTCCCTGGCTTTGTTATCCATGCCCATTGGTTATGCATACATGCATATAAGTTCTGTTTTCCTGTCCCACCACCCCCTCTTTTGAGGGTTGTAAGTCTGTATCCTACTTCCATGTTTCTGGGTCTCCCATATTCCTCAGACTGTTATGTTCATTATATTCCACAAATGATACTTGTCTTTCTCTGTTTGGCTTGTTTCACTTAAGATAATACTTTCCAGGTCCCTCCATGTCGTCTCAAAGGATAAGAGATCTTTCTTTCTTACAGCTACATAGTACTCCACTGTGTATATGTACCACAGCTTTTTTATCCATTCATCTACTGATGGACACTTGGGCTGTTTCCAGATCTTAGCTATTGTAAATAGTGCTGCTATGAACATGGGGGTACATATATTCTTCCTGATTGGTGTTTCAGGCTTCTTAGGGTATATTCCTAGAAGCGGGATCACTGGGTCAAATGGAAGTTCAATTTTTAATTTTTTGGGGTAACACTATATTGTTTTCCATATTGGCTGTACCAGTCTGCATTCCCACCAGCAGTGTACTAGAGTCCTCTTTTCTCCACACCCTCGCCAACACTTTTTGTTTGATGATTTATTGATGGTGGCCATTCTGACAGGTGTGAGGTGATACCTCATTGTTGTTTTAATTTGCATCTCTCTGATGATTAGTGATATGAGTATTTCTTCATATGTCTCTTGGCCATTTGTATATCCTGTTTGGGGAGGTGTCTATTCAGCTCCTCTGCCCATTTTTTAACTGGGTTCTTTGTCTTCCTTTTGTTGAGTTGTATGAGTACTCTATATATTTTGGAAATTAACCCCTTATCTGATGTATCATTGGCAATGATGTTCTCCCATACAGTGGGTTGCCTTTCCATTTTGATGATTATTTTTTTTGCTGTGAAGAAGCTTTTTAGTTTGATGTAGTCCCAGGTTTTCATTTTTTCCTTTGTTTCTGTTGCCTTAGGTGATGTATCAGTGAAAATTCTGCTGCGTATGATGTCTAAAATTTTGATGCCTACATTTTCTTCTAGAATTTTTATGGATTCATGGATCACATTTAAGTATTTTATCTATTTTGAATTTATTTTTGTGTATGGTGTAAGTTGATGATCTAGTTTAATTTTTTTGCATGTAGCTGTCCAATTTTCCCAACACCATTTATTAAAGAGGCTGTCTTTACTCCACTGTATGCTCTTGCCCCCTTCGTCAAATATTAATTGAGCATATTGTCTTGGGTCCATTTCTGGGTTCTCTGTTCTGTTCCACTGGCCTATATGCCTGTTCTTGTGCCAGCACCAGGCCGTTTTGATTACAGTCACTTTGTAGTATAACCTGATATCTAGTATTGTGATCCCACCTACTTTGTCCTTCTTTTTCAAAATTGCTGTGGCTATTAGGGGTCTTTTTTGGTTCCATATGAACTTTTGAAGTATTTGTTCTAGTTCTGTGAAATATGTCGTTGGTATTTTGATGGGGATTGCATTGAATCTATAGATTGCTTTGGGTAGTGTGGACATTTTAATTATGTTAATTTTTCCAATTCATGGATAAGGTATGTGCTTCCACTTTTTTATGTCTTCCTTTATTTTTTTTTTTTTTCAATGTCCTGTAGTTTTCTGAAAATAGGTCTTTTACTTATTTGGTTAAGTTTATCCCTAGGTATCTTAATTTTTTTGCCGTGATGGTAAATGGGATTGTTTTTTCAGTTTCTCTTTCCATGAGTTCATCATTAGTGTATACAAATGCCATCGATTGCTTGATGTTAATTTTGTATCCTGCTACTTTGACAAATTCATTTATTAAGTCTAGGAGATTTTTGATGGAGTCTTTAGGGTTTTCTATTTATAATATCATGTCATCTGCAAATAATGACAGTTTTATTTCCTTCTTTCCAGTTTGGATTTATTTTATTTTTTCTTCCTGTCTAATTGCTGTGGCTAAGACTTCCAGTACTATGTTAAATAAGAATGGCAAAAGTGGACATCCTTCTCTTGTTCCTGTTCTTAAGGGAAATGTTTTTAGTTTCTGCCCATTAAGTATAATGTTGGCTTTAGTTCTTTCATATATAGCCTATATTATGTCGAGATATCCTTCTATTCCCACATTGCTTAGCGTTTTTATCAGAAATGGATGCTGGATTTTGTCAAATGCCTTTACAGTGTCTAATGATATGAACATGTCGTTTTTATTTTTCATTTTGTTTATGTGTTGAATCACATTTATTGATTTGCGAATATTGTACCAGCCTTGCATCCCTGGAATGAACCCCACTTGGTCATGGTGAATAATTTTTTGGATGTATTGTTGGATTTGAGTTGCTAGTATTTTGTTCAGGATTTTGGTGTCTATGTTCTTGATTAATTCTTTGAGCCATAGTTTCCTTGTCAGTGAAATAGCAATTACAATGATATCCACTTACAGAATTGGTGTGAGTATCATGAGAAAATGTAGGCAAAAAGAACTCTGATTTGGAAAGGCCAAGTTCAGATCTTCCTAGGATTTTTTGTATGTCTGAAAATCATCACCAGGACATTTGTTTAAATACCCATGCTTAGTCCCCTTGCCCCAGAGATTTGATTTAACAGGTTGGCAATAAATTTTCTGTAACTTTATTTTAAAATATTTACTTTGGTTAAAAGAAAACAGCATAATATTCTCCATGTCCCTCCATGCTGTCTCAAAGGGTAAGAGATCCTTGTTTTTGTGTAAATGTACCACAGCCTATTTATGCACTTATCTACTGGGGGGGATTTGGGACGCAGAGACATGGAAGCATAGAACAGACTGGCAAATCTCAGAGGGAAGGGGGGGTGGACAGGAAGAGATTAACGAAAGAATTTATATACATATATGCATAACCAATGAACACAGACAATAGGATGATGAAGGCACGGAGCGCAGGAGCTATCAAGAGGAGATAAATGGGGGGCATCTGTAATATTTTCAACAATAAAGATAATTTTATATTTATTTATTTTTTACTGTTGCAAGTATTACAGGTGTCCTCCTTTTTTCCCCATTGACTCTAACCTTTCTGCTTCCAGCCCCATTCTGCTTTCCCAAACCTAATATCTGTTCCATTGTTTATACATATATGCATGTAAGTTCTTTGGTTTATCTCTTCCCACCCCTCCCACTCATTATCCCTCTGTGTTTTAGTCTGTTTCCTACATATATAACTCTAGGTTTATTTTGTTCAACACCTTATTTTGTTCATTATGTTGCACAAATAAGTGAGATCATGTGATATTAATCTTTCTCTGATTGGCTTATTTCACTTAGCATAATACTCTCCAGGTCCCTCCATGTCATCTCAAATGATAAGAGATCTTTTTCATAGCTGCTTAGTATTCTATTGTTTATATGTACCATGGCTTTTTTACCCACTTATCTGCAGAGGGGAATATGGGTTTCCAGATCTTAGCTGTTATAAATAGTGCTGCTATGGACATAGGGGTGCATATATTCTTTCCAATTGGTGTTTCAGGCTTTTTAGGATATATTCCCAGAAATAGAATCACTGGGTCAAAAGGCAGTTTCGTTTTTAAAATTTTTGAGGAAGCAACATACAGTATTGTTTTCCACTGTGAGTGCACCAGTCTGCATTCCCACCAGCAATGTACTAGAGTATGCTTATGTCCATATCCTCTCCAGTACTTGTTGTTTGAGGATTTGTTGATGGCAGCCATTTATCAGATGTGAGGTGATATCTCACAGTCATTTTAATTTGCATCTTTCTGATGACTAGAAATGTTGAGCATTTTATTTGTATCGTGGTCATTTGTATGTTCTGTTTGGAGAAATGTCTATTCAGGTCTTCTGCCCATTTTGTAATTAGATGGATTTTCTTTCTTTTGGTGAGTTGTATGAGTACTCTATATATTTTTAATTTCAACCCCTTATCTGATGTATCCTTGTCAAATATGTTCTCCCTTTTCATTTTTTTACAGATATCCCTCTTCCCCCCCCTTAACTTCCTCCTCCCCAATTCCACCCCCTCCTGCTTTCCCCACACTATTGTCTGTGTCTATTGATTATGCATATATGCATAAAAGTTCTTTGGTTTCTCTCTTCCTGCCCCACCTCCCCCCTTCCCTTTGAGGTTCATCAGTCTAAAAACCAATTTGTACTTAATTGCTTCATTTTTTTCACCAACTCTTCTCCCATCTGGCTACCAACAAAAAATTCTCTGTTTCTGTTCTACTTGCTCATTTTGTTTGTAGATTCAATTGTTCATAGATATGTATTTATTGCCATTTTATTGTTAATTTTTTTTTTTATCTTCTTCTTTAAGAAGACCCTTCAACATTTTATATAATACTCGTTTGGTGGTGATGAACTCCTTTAGCTTTTTCTTGTCTGGAAAACTCTATATATGGTCATTGATTCTAAATGATAGCTTTGCAGGATAGAGTAATCTTGGTTGTAATCTTGTTTTTTATCTCTTTAAATATTTCTTGCCACTACCTTCCTGGCCTGCAAAGTATTGTTTGAGAAATCAACTGACAGCCTTTTGGGAGCTCCCCTGTAGGTGACAAACTGCTACTCTCTTGCTGCTTTTAAGATTCTCTCTTGTATTTAACCTTTGGCATTTTGATGATGATGTGTCTTGGTGTGGAACTCTTTAGGTTCATCTGGATTGGGACTCTGTGCTTCCTGTATGACTTGTATGTTTGTCTCCTTCACCAAATTAGGGAAGTTTTCTGTCATTATTTTTTCAAATAGGTTTTCAATTTCTTGCCCTCTCTCTTCTCTTTCTGGCATTCTCATGATGCAAATGTTGGTGTGCTTGAAGTTATCCCACAGGCTTCTTATACTATCCTCATTTTTTTGGGTTATGTTTTCTTTTTGTTGTTCTGATTGGGTGTTTTTTACTTCCTTATATTCCAAATTGATGGTTTGTTTCTTGGCTTCACCTACTTTATTGATTCACTGTAAATTATTATTTATTTAAGTTAGTGCATTCTTTATTTCTGACTGGTCCTTTATTATGCTCTTGAGACCCTCACTAAGTTTATTGAGCATGCTTATAACCAGTGTTTTGAACTCTGCATCTGTTAGATTGCTTATCTCCATTTCATTTAGTTCTTTTGCAGGAGTTTTGTTCTGTTCTTTCATTTGGGTCATGTTTCTTTGTGTCCTCATTTTAGCTGCCTCCTTGTGATTGTTTCTATGTATCAGGTAGAATTGCTATGTCTCCTGGGCTTCCTAGGGTGGCCTATTGTAGTAGATGGTGTCCTATAGGGTCCAGTGGTACAACTTCCTGATCACCCAGCTGGGCCCTTGAGATGCACCCCTTGTGTGGACTTTACACCCTTCTGTTGTATTGAGTCTTGATTGCTGTTGGCATGTCAATAAAAGGGTTTTACTCAGGCTGATCAGCTGCAAGGACATGCTGTGTCCACTGACCACTGGCCTCTGGCTAACTTTAAAAAATCAGCCCTGTAGGAGACAACCACACAGAGCAAGACATATTTCATCAGGGCTCTGGTACCCACTGAGACCGCTCATTGAGTGTGTCACTTGGGGAGTGGTTGGGTGGTGGTGTTTCTATGTTGTCTGAAGCTGTCCACTGAGTGTGCTGGCTCTGGAGCAAGGTGAGCCACTGCCAGTGTTCTACCTGGGACCACCAGAAATAAGCTACAAAGTGATTTGCTGATGGCTGCTTCTAGTGCCAAGCCTGCGGCCACTTAGTGAGAGGTATGGGACTAGCTAAGGCCAGATGCTGCTTGTTTCAGAGAATTTAGGAAAATCTGAAGCAGGAGCCAAGACAGGCCAATCCTATGGTAAAGCAACTGGTAACAGCTTGGGTGGGCCCAAAATTTGGGTGGGGCAGGGCCTTAGGGAATCACCAGGGTGAGGAAAACAGTGTGAGCCAGGTTGTTGGAGTCACAGATATGGCTGCTGTCTGCTGCCCCAGGGAAAGTCTCACCAAAAGAACAAGGCCTCCCACAGCAAGTCTGTCCAGGAGAAAGCCACCCCTCCAGCTCTTGCCCCAATGCCAAACATTTCAGTTCTTCCCCATATGTCTCTGGTGCCTTTCAAGTTGCCTCCTCCACACTGGAGCCCAGAAGGAACAAGTCCAAATAAATCTATGTGTGGGCCTTTAAGAGGAGCTGCCTGGGGCTCCAGTCATCTCAGCCTCCCTCAGCCTCAGTTCCTGCTGGTTTTACAGAAAAAAAGTAGTGGGGTTTATTTTCCTGGCACTGAAACCCTGAGCTGGATGCGTGGTGTGGGACAGGGACTCCTCAGTCCTCAGAGAGGACCTTGCAGGTGAGGTGTCCTCCTGATTTTGTTTTAATTTTAGATTTAATTTTATTTTTGTTACCAATGTTTTTAACCTACTGACACCCTCCTCCCCATCCACCATCCCATCCCCAGCGTTGTTGTCCATGTTCATTTGTTATGCGTACATGCATATAAGTTCTGTGGTTTATCTCTTCCCTCCCCCCACCACCCCCTCTCCTGAGGATTGTTAGTCTGTACCCTACTTCCATGTTTCCGTGTCTACCCTATTCCTCAGACTGTTAAGTTCATTATAATTCACAAATAAGTGAGATCATGTGGTATTGGTCTTTTTCTGCTTGGCTTGTTTTACTTAGAAAAATACTTTCCAGGTCCCTCATTTTTTTCTCAAAGGATAAGAGATCTTTCTTTCTAACAGCTGCAGAGTACTCCATTGTGTATATGTACCACGATATGTACCACGGTCTTTTTATCCATTCATCTACTGATGGACACTTGAGCTTTTCCAAATCTTAGGATTTGTAGATAGTGCTGCGATAAACATGGGGTACAAATATTCTTTCTCATTGTTATTTCAGGCTTCCTAGACTATATTCTAGAAGTGGGAACACTGGGTTAAATGACAGCTCAATTTTTAATTTTTTGAGGTGACACCATATTGTTTTCCACAGTGGCTGCACCAGTCTGCATTCCCACCAGCAGTGTATCAGAGTCCCCTTTTCTCCACACCCTCGCCAACACTTGTTGTTTGATGATTTGTTGATGGCGGCCATTCTGACAGGTGTGAGGTGTACCTCATTGTTGTTTTGATTTGCATCTCTCTGATGATTAGTGATGTTGAGCATTTCTTCATATGTCTCTTGGCCATTTGTATATATTGTTTAGAGAGGTATCAATTCATCTCCTCTGCCCATTTTTTAATTGGGTTCTTTGTCTTCCTGTTGTGGAGTTGTATGTGTACTCTATTTTGGAAATTAACCCCTTGTCTGATGTATTATTGGCAATGATGCTCTCCCATACAGTGGATTGCCTTTCCATTTTGAGGGTTGTTTCTTTTGCTGTGCAGAAGCTTTTGAGTTTGATGTAGTCCCATGTGTTCATTTTCACCTTTCTTTCTGTTGCTTTAGGTGCTGTATCAGTGAAAATTCTGCTGCGTATGATGTCCAAAATTTTGATGCCTATATTTTCTTCTAGAATTTTTATGGATTCACAGGTCACATTTAAATCTTTTATCCAATTTGAGTTTATTTTTGTGTATGGTGTAAGTTGATGGTCTAGTTTCATTTTTTTTGCACGTAGCTGTCCAATTTTCCCAACACTATTTATTAAAGAAGCTGTCTTTATTCCATTGCATGCTGTTGCCTCCTTAGTCAAATATTAATTGAGCGTAGTGTCTTGGGTTCTCTAGTCTGTTCCACTGGTCTATATACCTGTTCTTGTGCCAGTA
The DNA here is from genome assembly GCF_014108415.1 of Molossus molossus. Lineage (NCBI taxonomy): Eukaryota > Metazoa > Chordata > Mammalia > Chiroptera > Molossidae > Molossus > Molossus molossus. The sequence continues at coordinate 85,860,827 of NW_023425355.1, read as the reverse complement.
CCAGGCTGTTTTGATTAAAGTCACTTTGTAGTATAACCTGATATCTGGTATTGGGATCTCACCTACATTGTCCTCCTTATTCAAGATTGCAGTGGTTATTCGGGCTCCTTTTTGGTTTTATATGAACTTTTAAATTATTTGTTCTAGTTTTGTGAAGTATGTCATTGGTATTTTGATGGGTATTGCATTAAATCTATAGATTGCTTTGGGTAGTATGGACATTTTAATGATGTTAATTTTTCCAATCCATGAACAAGGTATGTGCTTCTACTTTTTATATCATCCTTTGTTTCTTTATTCAGTGTTCTGTAGTTTTCTGCAAATAGGTCCTTTATTTCTTTGGTTAAGTTTATTCCTAGGTATCTTAATTTTTTTTTTTTTTGCCCCTATGGTAAATGGGATTGTTTTTTCAGTTTCTCTTTCTGTGAGTTCATCATTGGTGGATAAGAATGCCGTCAAGCCCTGGCCCATTTGGCTCAGCGGTTAGAGCATCGGCTTGCAGTCCAGAGAGACCAGGGTTTAGTTCCCGCTATGGGCATGTACCTTGGTTGTAGTTTTTCCCTGGCCCTGGTTGGACTGTGCAGGTGGCAACCACTCGATGTGTCCATTTCACGTCGATATTTCTCTCTCTCCCTCTCTCTCTCTCTCTCTCTCCCTCCCTCCCTCCCTCCCACTCTAGGTGAACAAAAAAACAAAAACAAAAACACAAAAAAGTCCTCAGGTGAAGATAAAGAAAAAATACAATGCCGTTGATTTCTTGACATTAATTTTGTATCCTGCTACTTTGACAAATTCATTTATTAAGTCTAGGAGATTTTTTTTCTTTTCTGTTTTTTTATCCTCACCTAAGGAGATTTTTTACATTTTTTTTGTTCAGATAGAGTGGAAAGGAGAGAGAGAGAAACATCGATGTGAAAGGGACACATCGAGTGGCTGCCACCCGCACGATCCAACCAGGACCACAGACAAACTGCAACTTAGGTACATGCCCTTAGCGGGAACCGAACCGGGGTCTCTCGGGACCAAAGGCTGACACTGACAGCTGAGACAAATTGGCCAGGGCAAGTCTATTAGATTTTTGATGGACTCTTTAGGGTTTTCTAGGTATAATATCATGTCATCTTTAAATAATGGCAGTTTCACTTCATTCTTTTCAATTTGGATCCCTTTTATCTTTTCTTCCTGTCTGATTTCTGTGGCTAAGACATCCAGAACTAAGTTAAATAAGAGTGGTGAAAGTGGGCATCCCTGTTTTGTTTCTATTCTTAAGGGAAATGCTTTTAGATTCCGCCCTTTGAGTATGATGTTGGCTGGTGGTTTTTCATATATGGTCTTTATTATGTCAACATATGATCCTTCTAGTCCCAGATTCCTGGGTGTTTTTATCAGAAATGAGTGCTGGATTTGTCGAACACATTTTCAGCATCTACTGATGATATGATCATATGATTTTTATCTTTCATTTTGTTTATGTGGTGTATCACATTTATTGATTTGTGAATATTGTACCAGCCTTGCATTCCTGGGATGAATCCCACTTGGCCATGTGAATAATTTTTTTTGATGTATTGCTGGATTCGATTTGCTAGTATTTTGTTCAGGATTTTGGCATCTATGTTCATCAGGGATATTGGCCTGTAGTTTTCTCTCTTTGTAGTGTCTTTTACTGGTTTTGGGATTAGAATTATGCTGGCCTCATAAAATGAATTTGGAAGTCTTCCTTCTTCTTGAATTTTTTGAAATAGTTTGAGGAGTATGGGTGTTAGTGATTTTTTTAATGTTTGGTAAAATTCCCCTGTGAAGCCATCCGGGCCTAGGCTTTTGTTTGTTGGGAGAGACTTGATTACCTCTCCAATTTTCTTAGTTGTTTTTGATCTGTTCAAGTTTTCTATCTTTTTCTGGTCCAGTTTTGGGAGAGTACACATTTCTAGAAATTTTTCATTTCACTTAGATTGTCAAATTTGTTGCTGTACAAGTGTTCATAATATTTGTTAATGATCCTTTGTATTTCTGTGGTGTAAGTTATTTCTCCTCTTTCATTTCTGATATTGTGTATTTGGGTTCTCTCTCTTTGTTTCTTGGTAAGTCTGGATAAGGATCAAACAATCTTGTTTCTCTTTTTGAAAAACCAGCTCTATGTTGTATCGATTTTTTTGCGTTGTTTTTTTGGACTATATGTCATTTATTTCTGCTCTGATTTTTAATATTTTCTCCCATCTACTTGCTCTGGGGTTTTCTTTTTTTTCTTTTTTCTTTTTTTTTTTTAATCTTTATTGTTGATTGTAAAATGTATTACAGATGTTCCACATTTTTGCCCCATTGACTCCCTCCTCCCCACTCCTGCCCCCCTCCCACCTTTTCCCACACTATTGTCTTTGTCCATTGGTTATGCATATAAGTTATTTGGTTTATATCTTCCCACCCCACCAACCCCTTCCCTTTGAGGTTTGTCAGTCTAGCAATGAATTTGTACTTCTTAATCTCTTCACCTTTTTCACCCATTCCTCCAACCCCCCTCCCAACAGGCAAGCATCAAAATGTTCTCTGTATCTATGAGAATGTTTCTGTTCTACCTGTTTATTTTGTTTGTAGATTCCATTGTTGATAGATATGTATTCATTGCCATTTTGTGTGTTCATATATTTTATATTTTTCTTCAAAAAGACCCGTCATCATTTTATATAATAATGGTTTGGTGGTGATGAGCTCCTTTAACTCTTTCTTGTGTGGGAAAGTCTTTATATGGCCATCGATTCTAAATGACAGCTTTGCAGGATAGAGTAATCTTGGTTGTAGGTTCTTGGTTTTCATCACTCTGAATATTTCTTGCCACTCCCTTCTGGCCTGCAAAGTTTCTTTTGAGAAATCAGCTGACAGCCTTATGGGAACTCCCTTGTAGGTAGCTAGCTGCCTTTCTCTTGCTGCTGGGGTTTTCTTTTTATTTCCTTTACAATTCTTTAAGTTGTGAGGTTAGTCTATTAGAAATTTTGCTTGTTTCTTGAGGTAGGCCTGTAGTGCTATAAACTTCCCTCTCAGAACTGCTTTTGCTGCATCCCATAAATTTTCTGTTGTTGTGTGTTCATTTTCATTGGTTACCAGGAAGTTTTCAATTTCTTCCTTGTTCTCCTCAGTAACCCACTCATTGTTTAATAACATGCTTTTTAGCCTCCATGTGTTCAAATGTCTTTGCATGTTTATGTTGCAATTGATTTCTAGTTTCATGCCATCAGGATCTGAGAAGATGCTTGATATGATTTCAAAATTCTTGAACTTGTAGAGATTTAGTTTGTTTCCTATTATGTGGTCTATCTTTGAAAATGTCCCATGTGCACCTGAGAAGCATGTGAATTCTGTAGTTTTGGGGTGTAATTCTCTGTAGATATCTATTAAATATATTTGATCTTCTGCTTCATTTAGAGTCTCTGTTTCCTTGCTAATTTTTTTGTATAGAGGGTCTATCCAGTGGTGTCAGCGGGATGTTGAAGTCCCCTGCTATGATTGTGTTGCTGACGATTTCTTCTTTGAAGTCTTCCAGAAGATTTTTAATATATTTTAGTGCTTTTGTATTGGGTGCATCTATATTCATCAAGGTTATATTTTCCTGTTGGATAGATCCTTTCAATATTGTGTAGTGGCCTTGTTTGTCTCTAGTTATGAGCCTCATTTGGAAATCTATTTAATCAAATATGAGTATTGCTACCCCAGGTGGTTTTTTCTTTCTGTTTGCTTGGAAGATTTTTTTCCATCCCTTCACTTTCAACCAATGTGAGTCTTTTGTTCTGAGGTGGGTTTCTTGTTAACAACATATACTTGAGTCATGCTTTCTTATCCAATCAGCTACTCTGTGTCTTTTTATCGGAGCATTCAGTCCATTTATATTTAAGGTGATTATTAATATGTTTATTAATATGCCATTTTTGTTTAGTGTGGTTATATTTTTCTTTCTATTTCTTCTACTAATTACATCAGTCCTTTTTACATTTCTTGCAGTGGTGGTTTGGTGCTAATGTATTTCCTTAGCCTTTTTTTTTTTTTGTCTGGGAAGCTCTCTATTCGACCTTCTATTTTGAATGACAGCCTTGCTGGGTAGAGTAGTCTTTGATTCAGATCTTTTTTTTTAATGACCTTGATTACTTCATGCCATTCCTTTCTGGCCTGTAGTGTTTCTTTTGACAAGTCAGCTGATAGCCTTATGGGGGTTCCTTTGTAGGTAACCTGATGCTTATCTCTTGCTGCTTTTAGGATTCTCTATTTGTCTTAATTTTTGGCATTTTAATTACTATGTGTCTTGGTGTGGGCCTGTTTGGGTTCTTCTTACTTGGGCCTCTCTGTGCTTCTTGAACTTGAATGCCTTCTTCCTTCACCATGGTAGGAAAGTTTTCTGTCACTATTGCTTCAAATATATTCTCTAACCCTTGCTCATTTTCTTCTTCTTCGGGGACTCCTATGATGCGAATATTATTACATTTTCAGTTCTCCCACAGTTCTCTTAAGCTATCTTCTTGTTTTTAATCATTTTTTTTCCTTTTGGTTTTCTGATTGGTAGATTTTTTTTCTACCCTGTTTTCTAATTCACTAATCTGATCGTCAGCTTCCTCTACTCTGCTGTTTAGACTTTCCAATGTGTTCTTTATTTCTGATATGTCATTCTTGATTTCTTCTTTGTGGTTTTTAATTTCCAGTTGGTTGATTTTGAACATCTCTATGTCCTTACTCATGCTGTTGAGCTTCCTCAAGATCATTTCCCTGAATTCTAGCTCTGTTAACTTGCTTAACTGCTCCACATCTATCTCATATTTGGTAGAGTTCTCTTATTCTTTCATTTGGCTTTTATTTCTGTGTTTCACCATTGTGGCTATCACAGTGGGCTTTGGAGCCTGCCAAATTTTTCCTGTGAGTGTTGGTGTTCTGCTCTTTGTGGCTTCTTTTCCTTGGTTTGGATGAGCAAGGGAGGACCCACGTTAAACAGCTGTCATGTCCCACCTCCTGGTTAGTGTTGCTAGCCCAGGAATGGTACAGCTATCCTCCAGCTTTTTGCCTGGAGGCTATTAATAGCAGTTACTTAAAGAGCCTTGGGTTCTCAGTTGAATAAGAAACTCCCTCAGGTGCTCAGCTTAAGGGGATTTCCAGAGGGTGGGGCAGATGCTGGTTGTTAGTGAGCCTCATTTTACATTTTAATGGCCCACCTGGGTTGGGTTGAATCTCTGCGGGAGGTGCTGCTGCTTCTCCCCAGAGCCCTAGGAAGGAGCAAGATGGCCACCATACTGCGTGGCTGCAACTCAGCAAAAGCTCTGAGCTCCCTCCTCATCCCAAGTGTCCCCATACAATTCCAGTCCTGTCTGCCCTCCCTCTGCAGGAGCCCAAGTTGAGTGGCTGTGGCTATTTTAGCCTCTGTCCTGGCTCTCTGCAGTGGAGCCCCTTGGGAGTTTAAGCTGAGGTCACTGATCACAGCTAAGGCCACTGCTGTCTGTGGGCTCCCAGCCCCTTTCCCGTGCCTCTGCAATTCTACCAGGATCCAGTCAGTGTCCCTGGTTATATGGTCCTGCAAGCTGCTTTTCTGTTGCTTTTTCTTGTCAATTTGTGTTTTAGTTGTAATTCCAATTTGGTCCTGGGAGATGGTCTGTGTAGCTTTTATTCACTCTGTCGCCATTTTGGAATCTTCCTTCCTTTTCATTTTGATAGTGGTTTCATTGCCCTGTTGAAGCTTTTTGTTTGCTACAGTCCTATTTATTTATTTATTTATTTATTTATTTATTTATTTATTCATTTATTCATTTTCTTTCCATTGCCGTAGGCAATGATCAGTGAAAATTCTGCTACATATGATATCTGAGATTTTTCTGCCTCTATTTTATTCTAGTATTTTTATAGTTTTGTGAATTACATTAAAGTCTTTCATTTGTTTTGAGTTTATTTTGTGTATGGTGTAAGTTGGTTGTGTAGTTTCATTTTTTTGCATGTAGCTGTTCAATTTTCCCAACATCATTTACTGAAGATACTGACATTTCTCCATTGTATGCTTTTGCCTCCTTGGTCACATATTAATAGTCCATACTCTCTTGGATCGATATCTGGGTTTGCTTTTCTGTTCCATTGATCTATATGCCTGTTCTTGTGCAAGTACAAGGTTGTTTTGATGTCCGTGGCTTTGTACTATAACTTAATATCTGATATTGTGATACTTACCACTTTGTTCTTCTTTTCAAAGATTTCCATATCTATTCAGAACCTTTTATCATTCTATATACACTTTTGGAGTATATGTTCGAGATCTGTAAAATTAGCCATTGGTATCTCAATAGGGATGATAAAAATATGTAGATTTCTTTGGGTATTGTGGACATTTTAATGATGTTAATTTTAAAATTTTAACGATTTTTAAAATGTATAAACATGGTATATGTTTATACTTTTTGTATCTTCCTCTATTACTTTTTTCAATGTCCTCTAGTTTCCTGAGGACAGGTGTTTTGTCTCCTTTATTAAGTTTATCCAAAGTATTTTGTTGTTGTTGTTGCCATGGTAAAAGGGGTTGTTTTTATTTGTTTGTTTGTTTTGTTTTGTTTTGTTTTTTTACCTTGCCTTTCTGAGTATTCATTACTGGTGTATAAGAATGCTATAGATTTCTAGATGTTAATTTTGTATTCTGCTACTTTGCCAAATTCATTTATTCAATCTAGTAGATTTTTAAAATTTTAAACATCTATTTTATTTTTTTTTAGTTCCTTAGAATTTTAAAATTTAATTAATTTATTTTTGTAACAGATGTTTCTCCTTTTTCCCCCACTGACCCCCCCGTCCCACTTCCCCACCCTGTCCTCAGCTTTGTTGTCCATGTCCATTGTTCATGCATACATGCATATAAGTTCTGTGGTTTATCTCTCCCCCAACACCTCCTCTTCTGGGGATTGTCAGTCTGTACCCCACTTCCCTGTCTCTGGGACTACCCAGTTTCTCAGACTGTTATGTTTATTATATTCCACAAATAAGTGAGATCATGTGATATTTGTCTTTCTCTGCTCAGCTTGTTTCACTTATGATAATAATCTCCAGGTCACTCCATGTCTTCTCAAAGGATAAGAGATCTTTCTTTCTTATGACTGCATCATACTCCATTGTGTATCTGTACCACAGCTTTTCTATCCATTTGTCTACTGATGGACATTTTGGCTGTTTCCACATCTTAGCTATTGTAAATAGTGTTGCTATGAACATTGGGGTATATATATTCTTTCTGATTGGTTTTTCAGGCTTCTTAGGGTATATTCCTAGAAGTGGGATCACTGGGTCAAATGGAAGTTCAATTTTTAAATTTTTGAGGTAACACCATTTTGTTTTCCATTGTGGCTGCACCAGTCTGCATTCTCACCAGCAGTGTACTAGAGTCCCCTTTTCTCCACAACCTTGCCAATGCTTGTTGTTTGAGGATTTGTTGATGACGGCTATTGTGACAGGTGTGAGGTGATACCCCATTGTTGTTTTAATTTTCCTCTCTGATGATTAGTGATATTGAGCATTTCCTCATATGTCTCTTAGCCATTAGTATGTCCAGTTTGGAGAGGTGTCTATTTATTTCCTTTGCCCATTTTTTAATTGGGTTGTCTTCCTTTTGTCGATCTTTATGAGCACTTTGTATATATTGGAAATTACCACTTATCTGATGTATCATTGGCAATTATGCTCTCCCATATAGTGGGTTGCCTTTCCATTTTAGTGGTTGTTTCTTTTGCTTTGCAGAAGCATTTGAGTTTGATGTAGATTTTTGATGAAGTCTTTAAGGTTTTTTAAGTACGATATCATGTTATCTGCAAATAATGACAGTTTCACTTTCTCCTTTCCAATTTGGACCCCTTTTATTTTTTCTTCGTGTCTAATTGCTGTTGCTAAGACTTCCAGTACTCTGTTAAATAAGAGGGGCAAAAGTGGGTGTCCCTATCTTGTTTCTGTTGTTAAGAAAATTGGTTTTAGTTTTTACCTATTGAGTATGACATTGACTGTAGGTCTTTCATATATGGCCTTTATTATGTCGAAATATGATCCCTCTATTCCCATTCTGCTGAGCGTTTTTATCTGAAATGGGTGCTGGATTTTGTCAAATGCTTTTTCAGCATCTATTAATATGATCATAAGGTTTTAAATTTTATTTTGTTTATGTGGTGTATCACATTTATTGATTTGCAAATATTGCCCCAGCCTTGCATGCCTGGGAAGAATTCTACTTGGTCACAGTGAATTATGCATTTTTTGTAAAATTTTATGTTAGCTGTATCTGATTTGCTAATATTTTGTTGAGGATTTTGCCATCTATGTTCATCATGGATATTGGCCTGTATTTTTGTATTTATTTATTTATTTATTTATTTATTTATTTATTGTATCTTTATCTGGTTTTAGAATTAGGGTTATGTAGGCCTAATAAAATGTGCTTGGAAGTTATCATTCTCCTTGAATTTTTTGCCATATTTTGAGGAGAATGGGTGTTAGGTCTTATTTGAATGTTCATTAAAACACCTCTGTGAAGCTGTCCCAACGCAGGTTTTTGTTTTCTGGGAGTTTCTTGATTACCTCTTCAATTTTCGTAGTTGTTATTGGTCTGTTCAAGTTTTCTGTCTCTTCCCGGTTCAGTTTTGGAAAACTGGGTGTTTCTAGAAACTTGTCCATTTTACCTAGGTTGTCCAATTTGTTGTGTATACTTCTGCATAGTATTTTTGAACAATCCTGTGTATTTCTGTGATGTCAGTTGTTACTTAGCCTCTTTTATATCTGATTTTATTTATTGTGGTCCTCTCTCCTTGTTTCATGGTGAGTCTTGCTAAGGGTCTATCAATCTTATTTATCTTTTCACAGAACCCGCTCTTTTTTTCATTGATCCCTTGAATTTTTATTTTTTGGTCTCCATGTCATTTATTTCTGCTCTGATCTTTACTATTTCCTTCCTTCTACTTGCTCTGGGGTTTTCTTTCTGTTTGCTTTCTAGTTCTTTAAGTTGTGAGGTTAGATAGTCTATCAGAAATTTTTCTTGCTTCTTGAGGTAGGCCTGTAGTGCTATGAACTTCCCTCTCAGAACTGCTTTCACTGCATCCCATAGATTTTGTCTTGTTGTGTGTTCATTTTCATTGGTTTCCAGTAAGTTTTTAATTTCTTCCTTCATCTTCATGGTAACCCATTCATTGTTCAATAACATGCTATGTAGCCTCCATGTTTTCAAATGTCTTTGCATGTTCTTGTTCCAATTGATTTCTAGTTTTATTCCATTGTGATCTGAGAAGATGCTTGATATGATTTCAATCTTCTTGAGCTTGTATACACTTAGTTTGTGTCTTAATATGTGGTCTATCTTTGAAAATGACTCATGTGCACTTGAGAAGAATGTATATTCTGCAGTTTTGGGGTAAAATGTTCTGTAAATATCACTAAAGTACAAATGATCTACTTTGTTTTGTAAGGACTCTATGTCGTTATTATTTTTTGTCTAAAAGATCTATCCAGTGATGTGTTAAAGTCACCCATTATGATCATGTTGCTATTCTCTCCCTTTAAGTCCTCCAGGACTTTTTAATATATTTTGGTGCTCCCCTATTTGGTGAGTATATGTTCACCAGGGTTATATCTTCTTGTTGGATTGCTCCTCTTAATAGTATGTAGTGACATTCTCTGTCTCTTATTATGGCTCTTGTTTTGAAGTCTATCTTCTCAGGTATGAGTATTGCAACACCATCTTTCTCTTCCTTTCCATTTGCTTGGAAAAGTTGTTTCCATCCCTTCACTTTCATCCCTTGTGAGTCTTTTGTTGTGAGGTAGGTCTCTTGTAGATGGTATATATATTGGTCATGTTTTCTTATCCAATCAGCTACCCTATGTAAATGGCATTTAAGCCATTTACATTTAAGATAATTATTGATAGTTATTAGTTGCCATTTTACTTTTATGCCTGTGCTCCTCTGTGTGTGTGTGTGTGTGTGTGTGTGTGTGTGTGTGTGTTTCTTCTTCTTACAACAGTCCCTTCAGCATTTCTTGCAGTGCTAGTTTGGTGGTGGTAAATTCCTTTAGATTTTTTATTTATTTATTTATCCATGAAGCTCTTTATGTCTTTTTCAATTTTGAATGATAGCCTTGCTGGATAGAGTAGTCTTGGATTCAGACCCTTGTCCTGCATTAATTTGTACACTTCATGCCACTCCCTTCTTACTTGCATCATTTCTATTGAGAAATCAGCTGACAGTCTAATGGGATCTCCTTTGTAGGTAACTTTCTGTCTCTCTCTTGCTTCCTTTAAGATTCTTTCTTTGTCTTTAATGTTTGCCAGTTTTATTATGATGTGTCTAGCTGTGGGCCTTCTGGGGTTCATGTTGTTTGGGACTCTGTGTTTCCTGGACTTCTATGACTATTTTTTTCACCAGTTTAGGAAAGGTTTCTGTCATTTTTTCTTCAAACAAGTTCTCTATTATTTTCTCTGATTCTCCTCCTTCCAGTATCCATGTAATGTGAATGTTGTTACATTTTGTATTGTCCTACAGCTCTCTTAAACTTTCCTCCTGCTTTTTAATTTTTTTTTTTTTCATTTGCTGCTCTATTTGTGTATTGTTCTCTACCTTGTTTTTTAAGTCACTGATTTGGTCTTCAGCTTCTTCTAATCTATGATTAAACCCTTCTAAGGTATTTTTTATAACAGCTATGTCATTCTTTATTTCCTCTTGATTTTAATGCATAACTTCTACCTCTTTATGCATAGCTTCTACCTCTTTTTTAATCTGAAGTAGTTCTGAGTGAGCTCTTCATAATTCTTACTAAGTTGCTTGTAGTTCTCATTAAATTGTTTGAGCACTATTAAAATCATTGCTTTGAATTCTTTATCTGACAAGCTGCTGTCTTCCATTTCCTGTAGTTTCTTTTCTGGTGAACCTCTTTTTCTTTCCTCTGGGTGTTGTGTTTTTGTCCCCCCATTTTAGCTGTCTGGTGGCTCTGTACCCACTGAGGGATGTTTGGATGTGTATGCAGCTCAGTGTATATCAAATAAGGCTACTGTGCCTCTCAGACTGTTCTGTTGCATGTTACCTCTTGCCTGCTGTGGATCCTGGAGGATTGACTACTGGAGGCTTGTATTGGTGTGTCCTGGTAGGTGCTGCTGCTGGATCACGTGGGCCCCTCTGAGGCTGTGTTTCCACCTGGTATCTGGTGCCACCTGTAGCTGTATAGCTCAGACCCTGTTGGAGCCACACTCCCTGACAGTACCATGGCAGCTGGATTGCACAGTCCCTTTGGAGACTCAGCTCTACACCTATCTTATGGGTATCTGGGTCGCATAAGCCTCTCTGCTGCCTCAGCACCCTGCAGGTCCCATGGGTAACAGGATCACACAGTCCCTTTTGAGACCCAGCTTAATGCCTATCTTGTGGGCTGCTGGGTCACATAGGCCTCTCTGGTCCTTCAGCACTCCGCAAGACCTGCTGGTAACTGGATCACACCATCCTTTTGGAGACCTGGATCTATGCCTGTCTTCTGGGTTGCTGGGTCCCTCAGGCCTCTCTGGTGCCTCAGCACCCTTCAGGTCCCTCAGGTAACTGGATTGCATAGTCCCTTTGGAGACCTGGCTTTACGCCTATGTTGTAGGCTTCTGGGTTGGACAGGCCTCTCTGGTGCCCCCGCACCCTGCAGGTCTCGTGGGAGGGCAGCTGGATTGCACCAGTCCCTCTTGGACTCTGGTTTCCCACTGTTCTTGTGGGCTGCTGGGTTGCATAGGCCTCTCTGGTGCCCCCGCACCCCACAGGTCCCACAGGCTGCTGGATCACCCTGGGCCCTCTCAAGCTCCACTTTCCCACAGCTCTTGTAGGCCACTGGGTTGCACAGGCCTCTTTTAAGCCCCACATCCTGCAGGTGGTGGCTGGGGAGTATTGCTGCCCCATGGGGTTCAACTCCTGCTCAGCCTTTGCTGTAGTTTTTGGGGATGGGTCTCAGCTGCTGGTCTGTGCTTCTGTTGCCTGGGGATGTATTCTGCTCCCCAGCCTCTGTTGCTGGGGGTATATCTGTTACTGTGGGGGATGGTGCTGCACTCCTGGCCTTCTGTGGCTTCCACAACCAGCACCTTGGCAGCTCCCCTACTGTGCACTGGTCTGTGTTGACACAGTGTCCACTGGTTCGATGGTGCCAGGTGCACTGGTGGGCTCAAATTGCTGGGCCCTAGCTGCTCCCACTGCCTCCTCCCAGGGAAGACTTGCGATCTTCCAAAATGGTGAGACCTCCCTGCAGCGCAGGGAGAAGTGCCCTGAAAAGCCGCTTACCATGGTAGCTGGCTGCTCCCTTCCACAGCATAGGAACCTTCTGCTCCAGGTCTCTTCACTGCTGGGGTTTGGTCGTCCACCTTCACATCCACTCACACTCTCTCACACACTAATTCATTCTCTCACACACTCACCCTCCCTCTGGTCCTGCCTGCTGCCATCTTTTTATCACATGAATATTTTCTACATAAATGTATTTTGTATTTTATAGATGCTATCTATCACTGTTAGTAAATTAACTTTCACAGTAGCCTTAAAATATAAATCCTTAATTTAAAAGCAAAATTAACAACAACCCACTATTGAAAGCCCTGTTGAATGCCATAAAAATTCTTGTGAAAGACTTGGTATTCAATAACAACAACAGGCATATAGCTTAGTGAACTGCTAAAAGTATAGTTAGATCCCCTTTGGGGAAATAAAACAATAGAACCTATGTTTTGGGGACCTGATCTTCATGGGGACTGTCAGTTTCTTTATTCTTTTTAAAATTCTTAATCCTCACCTCCATGTGCAGAGCACCTGGTTAGCTAAGCTAGCTAACCTACGACAATAGGTTCACCTAATAGCACCTCTATAAACAGAAACCTGGTTGTGGTTGCTTTCTAAATGGGATTCATCCAACATGAAACATTATTACACACATGCCCCTTCCTCATTCAGACAAGTAAGTCACTAAGGACTTAGATGATAATGCACTTGAAGGCTCATTTTTCAAGTGGGAGAAATGGAGGGGGGCATTTTTTTACTGCTGTGATAGAGAAGGGGTTCACAAAAAAAAGAGCATTTTTCAATAAATATAGTATTTATAAGAAAATCTGTGTGCCAAAACAAAATTGAAAAGGAAAGCAGATTTATCAGAGGGGAAAGAGTTATTCAAACATTACCTCTCATGTTACCTCTGTTTTTATTTGAGATATTCATATGTTAATACCTTTGCATTGCAGCTTCTCCTCTTACTGGATGTGAAGCTAAATTTTTTTCCCGTGCTACTGATTATGCTGTTAGCTAAATGATCAATCATGTTACTACCAATTTTACATTGAGACTTCACAGCAGGGTGAAATCAGAACAAAATGGCTTTGGGGGAAGAATTTGTTAAAATACAGCTAGTTTGAGGCACTGGCAAAATGGTAAAAAAAAAAAATTATGGAAAACATATGCTGTGTAAATGCATCTGTTGGTAAGGCAGATCCATTTCAAAGCAGATCCATTTCAAAGCTTTCCACAGTATGAAAGTCACTGTGTGATGCATCTGAGTGTTTAGACTAGTAAAATACTATAATCTGGTTGCAACTTAATGCCAATGTTTCAGTCCATCAACTGTGAGCACTGATCTGTATTTACTGTATGTCTCTAAACTGTAAGAATACAAAGAATACACTAAAGGCTGCTAATGAAACGAAGCTCAATTTTATATTTACAACAAGAAAAATGTTTTAATAAAACTCAACAGCCATAAATCCCAAGTAAGAGGAATAAACGTTATCAGAATAAATCCTGGTAATATTTTTGAATAACTGATATTAAAGCTTATTCTGTGTGTATGGAGTCCTAATCACATACAGTATTGGAGCTGGGAGAGAGAAGAAGCTCTAAGATATAAAACAACCATCAGTGGTTCCATCAGGCTGGTGTGGCTCAGTAGATTGAATATCATCTCATGGACTGAGAGGTCCCAGTTGGATTCCATCAGGGCACATGCCCAGGATTTCGGGATCGATCCCCAGCAGGGCATGTGTAGGAAGCAACTGATCAATGTTTCTATCCATCTCTCCCTCTCTCTCCAAACAAAATCAATGGAAAAAAACCCCTGCTCTGGCCAGTTTGGCTCAGCAGTTAGAGCATTGGCCTGCAGATCAGAGTCTCAGGTTTGATTCTGGTTAAGGGTACGTACCTCGGTTGCGGTTCCTCCCAGCCCTGATTGGGGTTGTGTGGAAGGCAACCAGTCAATGTGTCTCACATTGATCTCTCTCTCTCTCTCTCTCTCTCTCTCTCTCTCTGCTGCTGCTGCTCTCCTTCCCACTCTATCTGAAGATAAATAGAATAATATCCTCAGGAGAGGATTAAATAATCTTTAAAAAAATATCTATTAGAGGTTTGGAAGCAAGATATTCAAGAAATAAACAGGCAAGCCTGGGTTTTGATTGAGAATCGACCCTCTTCAATTTTACTTCAGCAAATAAGTAAAGCCTATTATTAAATTTAAATGCAAGGTTTGAATAACTCCTCTCTAATTATTCAACTGATGGAAATGATCTACTATTATAAGGGCAAATCATGCTTACTTAAAATCGGTCACTTTAACTTTGCCTTTGTAATACATTCATGATACAAACGATTCTCTCTTCATGCAAGTCCTGCCATTAATTCTAATCTTATAGTGCTCTCTACTGGTAATAAATTATTTGAAACCTCATTATATATTAAAAGGCCTAATTACCTTCTCATTTTAGGCTCATATCATCATTCAAGTTCAGTGTGGCAACTCCCAAATTCACTGAACTGGGCAATCAGAATATAAGGAGCACCAAGAATCTCTCTTGAGCAAGGAGAGAAGCCTAAGCACTGTACCCCTATGTGTACCCGAAAAAAGGGTCTCCAGTTTCAGAACAGGGATATTTAGGTAGGCTGGTTGCAAGGCAGATCAAGTGAAAAATGCTTAGAAATTAAAATTGGATTATCATCTTGGATTTGGGCAACAATAGCCTTGTGACTATGAGTAAGTCATTTTACCTTTGGAGCTTTAATTTTTTCATCAGTAAAATAGGAATGATAATTTCTGCCCTACCTGTTTTACCATGTTATTGTAAAAAATGAGATCATAGGTAAAATCATACTTTATAAAAATTATGCTATTATTATCATTATCATCACAGTAAAAGTGTAAAACTATTTTCTTTAGTTCTATGTGCCTTAAATATTATTTTGTTTTTCATCAATGGAATTTTAAAAAATATAATCTTACATGCAACTTTAATATATTGAACTGATTTCATTTGTAGAGGTGTATGATAAAAATTCAAAGGAATAACTATGTACTTATCTAGTCTATTAATGACAAAAACAAAACTGCCTTTATGTATATAAAGTTTTGAAATCTGGGGTTCTGGTTGTCAATTAAACTAACATTTGCTTTAATACCTAATTTGTTCCTGGACTTCCTTTGGTTGCTTGGTATCAATAAAATTATAATTCAGAGAGATATGTTTCTGTAAATGACAATGTTATTTTTTTAATTGCCTTGAAATTTCAGCATATATTTCAACTAAATTGATCCAGAAGCTTGAATAGTAAGTGGTAATAATAATAGCTACTGCTCACATATTTCTTATGTACTCGTTTTTCTAAAGACTTCATGTATATTGGCTTATTTAATTCTCATAAGAATCCAATGACGTAGTTGTTTCTAAAGTCACCATTTATCACACATAAGGAGGAAAAAAATTGAGATAAAGGTGATTACGAAATATACACAAGCCTGGCTGATGTGGCTCAAGGGATTGAGTGTCATTCCATGAAATTAGAGGTCCAGGTACAATTCCCAGTTAGAGCACATGCCCAGGTTGCAGGCTCGATTCTTCAGTGGGGGACACGCATGAGGCAGCCAATCAGTGTTTCTCTTTCACATCGATGTTTCTATCTCTCTCTTCCTTCCTTGCTCTCTAAAATATCAATAAAAATATATTTAAAAAGAAATATACTCAAGGTTATACAGCAAGTCTGGTTCCACAATCTGTGTTCTTTAACAACTTTGATACATTGCCTTCTACATAAGAAATGCTTCTTGGAAGTTGAATCAATAAGGTTTAACAACTGCTAAAAGGGCAGAGGTCTGAGAGGGCTGGCTGGGCTCCCACACTCAGCAGCTGAAGTTTTGGAGGGATATCATAGCTGTAGGAGCTTCAACCTGAGAAGCCTGTGGCCTAAACCAAGCTGGGCTCCCAAGCACCGAGAATGGTGTCTACATAACACCTGGCTGTGAAAAGCACCAGAGGTTCTGTCTAGCAGGGAGATATGGCTGGAAACACAGGCACCCCCTTGAAGGGCCAATTCACTAAATTTCATTTGTAGCCACCCACCTTGGACTCTGGCAGATGCAGGGCAGAGTGGACTAGAGCTTCATGAGGAGACTCTGGGGTTTGTGGCTGTGGGGAGAGTCCTGGGAAGGCTGCTGCCTTGACCCCTAGTCTGAATCATTACCCCCGCTGCAGAAGCCAGCAATCTCAGGCAGAGTTTTCCCATCAAAGCAGCTTTAGCTCAGATGGAAGCTAAAGATGCCCCACCCATTGGGAAATTTTCTCATTCTCTCCCCTGGGTAAAGTTTATGCCTGACAGAAGATTACAGCATGAGGCATATTGAGTGACTGAGACTAAACATCGGCCTGCAGGCAGAGGTGGATCTCTGGATGCTTTGAGTCTTTCTCTCCCCTGTTCCTGTGCCAGGGTTTATAACAACAGACAATGGTGCTCAGCTTGGTCCTTTCTATACACATCCAGTCCCAGCAGAGAGTGCCACAAGGAGTGAATTGCTAACATCTTTAAGGAGCTTTTGACAGGCTCCAAATACTGCTGAGCTGAATTTGGCTTCATGTGGTAACTGAACATCAGCCTGCAAGCTGTGCTGGGTGTTGAGTATCACTTTCAGCTAGCCTGAAGATTGAGCCTATGCACAAATAGACCAACACTAATCAAGATTTCATCACAACAGGAGGGCCCACACAAAGTGTACAAGGAATATTATTAGGGAACCAGGTGTGGTGATCAGGGACACTATACCACAGGGTCACAAAAGTCACCAACTACATAAGGCCACCTACCAAGACTGGGAGTCAAAGCAGATCTACCTAAAGCAGAAACAAACCCCAAGAGGCAGCCCAAATGGGGAAACAAACAAGCCCCAAATGAAAGAACAAGAGATTTCTCCAGAAGACTAGATAGATGAAATGGAGACAAGCAATTTACCAGATATGGAGTACAGAGTAGTGATTATGGGGATACTCAACAGCATAAGAAAAGATATACAAACAACATAAAACAACCAACTGGAAATGAAAAATGACAGCAGAAATACAGAATACACTGGAAAGAATAAACATCAGATTAGGGAAAGCCAAAGACTGGATCAGCAAATTGGAAGACAGGTTAGAAAAAAACAATTTTATCAGCAAACCAAAAAGAAAAAAAGAAAAAAAAAAGACACTAAAAAAGCAGAAAAGCAGAAGGACAGTCTGGCTGGTGTGGCTCAGTGGATTGAGCATCATCCCATGGACTGAGAGGTTCTGGTTCAATTTCTGGTCAAGCACATGTCTAGATTGTGGGCTTGATTCTCCTCTGGAAGCTTGTAGGAGGTGGTCTATAAATATATCTCTCTCACACTGATGTTTCTCTCTCTCTCTCCCTTCCTTTCTCTCTAAAAAAAATCAATAAAAACATATTTTGAAAAAAAAAACACAGGATGACAGTTTAAGACAACTGTGAGACAATATAAAATGTAACAACATCTGCATTATACAAATACCAGAATAAGAAGAAAGTGAGCAAGTGTTAGAGAAACAGCTTGAAGGAATAGTGGCAGAGGTCCTGGTTTAATTCCTGCTCAGGGAACTTGCCTGGGTTGCAGGCTCTATCCCCAGTGGGGAGGCATGAAGGAGGCAGTCAATTGATGTTTCTCTCTCACATAGCTGTTTCTATCCCCTTCTCCCTTCCTCTCTCTCAAAATAATCAATAAATAAACATATTAAAAATAAAAAAAAAATAGTAGCAGAAAACTTTCCTAACTTGGTGAAGGAAAAAGTCACACAACTTCAGGAAGCACAGAGAGTCTCAAGCAGGAAGAACCCAAAGAGGCCCAGGCCAAGACATATCATAATTAAAGTGCCAAAAATTAAAAACAAAGAAAAAACTTTAAAGGCAGCAAAAGAAAAGCAATGTGTTACCTACAAAGGAACTCCCATAAATACGTCAGCTGATTTCTCAACAGAAACACTATATTCCTGAGGGAGTGGCATAAAGTATTAAGGTAATAAAAAACAAGGATCTGAAACCAAGATTACTCCACCCAGCAAGGCTATCATTCAAAACAGAAGGTAAAATAAAGAGCTTCTGAGACAAAAAAATATGCTAAGGAATGTACTACCACCAAACCAGTATTGCAAAAAATGTAAAAGGAAATGCTGTAGTAATAATAAAAAATCTGTAGAGGGAAACATAGGCACAATGAATAAAAATGGCAATAAAAAAGTACCTATCAATAACAACCTTAAATGTAAATGTATTAAATGCTCCAATAAAAAAGGCCCAGGGTAGCTGAATGGGTAAGAAAACAAGATACATGTATATGCTGTCTACAAGGGATCAACCTCAGAACAAAAGACTCACACAGGGGGAAAGTGAGGGTATGAAAAAAAAATGTTCCATGCAAATGGAAACACAAAAACAGACTTCAAAATGAAGGTCATAAAAAAAGAAAAAGAAAGTTACTAAATAATAATAAAAACAGTGATCCAACATATATGCATGCAATATGGGAGCACCAAAATATATTTTAAACTTCTGGAGGCCTGTAAGGGAGAGATTGACAGCAATATAGTCATAGTAGGGGACTTTAACAACCCACTGACAGTACTGGATAGATATTCTAAACAAAACATCAACAAGGAAACAGATATCCTAAATGACTCACTAGATCAGATTGATTTAATTGATATTTACAGAACATTACACCCGAAGCTTCAAAATACATTCTTCTCAAGTACACATGGAACATTCTCAAAGAGAAACCAGATGGTGGGACATAAACTATGTCTATATAAGTTCAAAAAGATTGAAATAATATCAATATCTTCTCAGATCACAATAGCTTGAAACTAGAAACCAATTACAATAAAAACACTAAAAATATTCATATATATGGAGGCTAAATAGCATGTTACTAAACAGTGAATGAGTTATCAATTAGATCAAGGAAAAATGAAAACTTACTGCAAACAAATAAAAATGAATACACAACAACATAAACTCTATGGGACACAGAGAGAGAGCGCGCTTTTGAGAGGGAAGGTTATAGCACTACCTCCAGAAACAAGAAAAGTGTCTAATAAACTATCTAACTCAACATCTTAAAGAATTAGAAAGAGAACAGTAATAAAAGCTCAGAAAAAGTAGAAAGAAGGAACTAATAAAGATCAAAGGGGACATAAATGACATAGAGATAAAAAAAAAATACAAAAGATCAATGAAACCAAGAACTGTTGCTTTGAAAAGATAAGATTGATGAAACTTTAGCTATACTTGCCAAGAAACAAAAAGAAACAACCCAAATAAATAAAATCAGAAATGAAAGAGGTAAAGTAAACCCTGACACCACAGAACTACAAAGGATTGTAAAAAAGTATTATGAAGAATTTATGCCAACAAATTGGACAACCTAGGCAAAATGTATAAAGTCCTAAAATTATACAATCATTCAGAACTCAACCACAAAGCATCAGAAAACCAGAGCAGATCAATGACAACTAATGAAATTAAAGCTATAATCAACAAACTCCCAGCAAACAAAAGCTCTGTTATAGATGGCTTCACAAGGGAGTTTTGTTAAACATTCAAAGAACTAACACCTATTCTCCACTATCTATTTGGGGAAAAAAAAAAAAAATGTAAGAGGATAAAGACTTCCAAGCTCTTTTATGTGGCCAGCATTATCTTAATTCCAGAACCACATAAAGACACCATTAAGAACAAAAACTACAAGACATTATTCCTGATAAAGACAGACACCAAAATCCTCAACAAAATATTAGCAAATCAGATCCAGCAACATATGAAAATTTTTTCACAATTGCCAAGTTGAATTTATCGCAGGGATGCAAGGCTGGTACATTATTCACAAACCATTAAATATAATGCATCCCATAAACAATCATACATCGGGTAAGGGATTAATTTCCAATACATTTAAAGCACTCATAAAACTCAACAAAAGAAACACTAAAAATCCAGTTAAAAATGGGCAGAGGACGTAAATAAACACTTCTCCAAAGAGGACATATGAATGGCCAGGAGACATATGAAAAAATGCTCAGCATCACTAATCATTAAACATACAAATTTAAATGACTATGAGTTATCACCTCATACCTGCTAGAATGAGTACCATCAACAAACCATCAAACAAGTGCTGGCAAGAATGTGGAGAAAAGGGGACTTTAGTACACTGCTGGTAGGAATGCAGACTGGTGCGGCCACTATGGAAAACAGCATGGTGTTTCTTCAAAGAGTTAAAAATGGAACTTCCATTTGACCAAGTGACTCCACTTCTACAAATATATCCTAAGAATCTGAAACACAAATCAGAAATAACAGCACTATTTATAATAGCTAGGATCTGGAAACAGCCAAACTGTCTATTTGTAGATGAATGGATAAAACAGCTGTGGTACCTTTACACAATAAAATAGTATGCATCTGTAAAAAAATATCTCATACCATTTGAGACAGCATGGAGAGACATTGAGAATATTATGCAAAGTAAAATAAGCTAGTCAGAAAAAAACAAGTATCACATGATCTCAATTATTTATGGAAGCTGGCAAACTAAATATATCCAGAGATATGGAAGTAGGGAACAGCCTGACAAACCTCAGAGGGAAGGGGGTTTAGAGGGGAAGAAATAAACAAAAAGACTTATATGCATATATGCATAACTAATAGACACAGACAACAGTGTTGTTAAGGTGGTGGGAATGACAGAAGTGGGAGAAAGGTGTCTATGAGGGGAAAAGGAGAAATATGAGTAATCTTTCCAACAATAAAAATAAATTACACAAAGAACAAATATATGTGAAAATGATTTTAGAATTAGTTGATTTTGGAGTTTACAAAATAATCATGTTTTTATTTATTATTCTTTTTCTAGGTTCTTTTATTTTTTAATTAATTAATTTATTTTTGTTACAGATGTTTCTCCTTTTTCCTCCACAAATTTCCCCCTTCCCCTCCCTCCCTGCCCTGTCCCCAGCTTTGTTGTCCATGTCCATTGTTCAAGCATACATGCATATAAGTTCTATGGGTTATCTCTCCCCCAACACCCCCTCATCTGGAGATTGTCAGTCTATATGCCACTTCCAAAACTCAGGGACTACCCCATTACTCAGACTGTTATGTTCATTATATTCTGTAAATAAGTGAGATCATATGATAATTGTCTTTCTCTGTTCTGGCTTGTTTCGCTTAATATAATACTCTTCATGTTCCTCCATGTCGTCTCAAAGAATAAAAGATATTTCTTTCTTAAAGCTGCATAGTACTCCATTGTGTATATGTACCAATCTTCTTGTCCACTCATCTATTGATGGACATTTGAGCTATTTCCACATCTTGGCTATTGTAAATAGTGCTGCTACAAACATGGGGGTACATATATTCTTTCTTACTGGTGTTTCAGGTTTCTTAGGGTATATTCCTATAAGTGAGATTACTGGACCACATGGCGGTTCAATATTTAATTACTTGAGGTAACACCATATTGTTTTCCATAGCGGCTGCACCAGTCTGCATTTTCACCAGCAGTGTATTAGAGTCCCCTTTTCTCCACACCCTCGCCAACACTTGTTGTTTGATGATTTGTTGATGGCGGCCATTCTGACAGGTGTGAAGTGATACCTCATTGTTGTTTTAATTTGCATTTCTCTGATGATTAGTGATGTTGAACATTTCTTTATATGTCTCTTAGCCATTTGTATGTCTGGTTTGGTGACGTTTCTATTTAGTTCCTCTGCCATTATTTATTTATTTATTTATTTTTTATCCTCACCAGACGACATTTTCCCACTGTTTTGTTAAGATAGAGTGGGAGGGAGAAAGAGGAAGAGAGAGAGAGAAACATCGATGTGAAAGGGACACATCGAGTTGCTGCCACCTGCACGACCAGCCAGGGCCAGGGACATACTGCAACCGAGGTATGTGCCCTTAGCGGAAACTGAACCCAGGTCTCTCTGGACCGCAGGCCAATGCTCTAACCACTGACCCAAACCGGCCAGGGCTGCCCATTTTTTAATTGTGCTCTTTGTCTTCCATTTTTTGGTTGAATGAGAACTTTTTATACATTGAAAATTAACCCCTTATCTGATATACTGTTGGCAATTATGCTCTCCCATACAGTGGGTAGCCTTTCCATTTTGATGATTGTATCTTTTGCTGTGCAAAAGCTTTTGAGTTTGACATAGTCCCATGTGTTCATTTTCTCCTTTGTTTCTGTTGCCTTAGGTGATGTAACAGTGAAAATTCTCCTGCATATGATGTCTGAAATTTTGTTGCCTACATTTTCTTCTAGGATTTTTATGGATTCATGAGTCTCATTTAAGTCTTTTATCCATGTTGAGTTTATTCTTGTGTATGGTGTCAGTTGATGGTCTAGTTTTATTTTTTTGCATGTAGCTGTCCAATTTTCCCAACAGAGGCTGTCTTTACTCTACTGTATGCTCTTGCTACCTTTGTCAAATATAAATTGAACATATAGCCCTGGGTCCATTTTTGGGTTCTCTGTTCTGTTCCACTGGTCTATACACCTGTTCTTGTGCCAGCACCAGGCTGTTTTGATTACAGTGGCTTTGTAGTATATAACCTGAAATCTGTTATTGTGATTCCTCCAACTTTGTTCTTCTTTTTCAAGATTGCTGTGGCTATTTGAGGTCTTTCTTTTGGTTCCATATAAACTTTTGAAGTATTTGTTCTAGTTCTGTGAAGTGTGTCGTTGGTATTTTGATGGGGATTGCATCGAATCTATAGATTGCTTTGGGTAGTAGGGACATTTTAATGACGTTGATTCTTCCAATACATGAACAAGGTATGTGCTTCCACTTTTTTATATCTTCCTCTATTTCCTTTTTCAATGACCTGTAGTTTTCTGCGAATAGGTCCTTTATTTCTTTGGTTAAGTTTATTCCTAGGTATCTTAATTTTTGTTTTTTGTTTTTTTTGGCCACGATGGTAAATGGGATTAATTCTTTTTTAGTTTCTCTTTCTGTGAGTTCAACATTGGTGTGTAAGAAAGCCATTGATTTCTTCACATTAATTTTGTATACAGCTACATTGCCAAATCCATTTCTGCAGTCTAGTAAATTTTTGATGGAGTCTTTGGCATTTTCTGTGTACAAAATCATGTCATCTGCGAATAATGACAGTTTCATTTCCTCCTTTCCAATTTGGATCCATTTTATTTTTCTTCCTGTCTGATTGCTGTGGCTAAGACTTCCAGTACTATGTTAAATAAGAGTTGAAAAAGTGGGCATACTTGTTTTGTTCTTCTTCTTAAGGGAAATGCTTTTAATTTCTGCACATTAAGTATGATGTTGACTGTAGGTCTTTCATATATAGATTTTATTATGTTGAGCTATGATCCGTCTATTTCCAGATGGCTGAGCATTTTTATCAGAAATGGATGCTGGAAATTGTCGAATGTTTTTCAGCATTTATTGATATGATCTTATGATTTTTATCTTTCATTTTGTTTATGTGGTGTATCACATTTATTGATTTGCGAATATTGTACCAGCCTTGCATTCCTGGGATGAATCCCACTTGGTCATGGTGAAAAATTCTTTTGATGTTTTGCTGGATTCAATTTGCTAGTATTTTGCTCAGGATTTTGGCATCTATGTTCATCAGGGATATTGGCCTGTAGTTTCCTTTCTCTTTAGTGTCCTTTTCTGGTTTTGGAATATGAATTATGCTGGCTTCATAAAATAAGATTGGAAGCCTTCCTTTTTGAATTTTAGGAAATACTTTGAGGACAATGGGTAATAGTTCCTCTTTAAATTATTGCTAAAATTCCCCCGTGAAGCCGTCCTGGCCTGGGCTTTGGTTTGCTGGGAGAGTCTTTTTGATATATATATATATACACATGAATTTTTATTTATTTTTTTGTTACAGATAATTTACCTTTTTACCCCATTGGCACCCCCCACCCCACCCCACCTCCGCCCTGTCCCCAGCTTAGTTGTCCATGTCCATTGGTCATGCATACATGCATATAAGTTCTGTGGTTTATCTCTTCCCACCACCTTACCCCCCCATCCCCTCTTCTGAGGGATGTCAGTCTGTGCCCTACTTCAATGTGTCTGGGTCTACTGTATTCCTCAGACTGTTATGTTCATTATATTCCGTATGTAAGTGAGATCATGTGGTATTGGTCTTTTTCTGCTTGGCTTCTTTCACTTAGGATAATACTTTCCAGGTCGCTCCATGTCGTCTCAAAGGATAAGAGATTTTCTTTCATACCGCTGCATAGTACTACATTCTGTATATGTACCACAGCTTTTTTATCCATTCCTCTACTGGTGGACACTTGGGCTGTTTCCAGATCTTAGCTATTATAAATAGTGCTGCTATGAACATGGGGGAACATATATTCTTCCTGATTGGTGTTTCAGGCTTCTTAGGGTATATTCCCAGTAGTGGGATCACTGGGTCAAATGAAAGTTCAATTTTTAATTTTTTGAGGTAGCACCATATTGTTTTCCATAGCAGCTGCACCAGTCTGCATTCCCACCAGCAGTGTATTAGAGTTCCCTTTTCTTCACACCCTCGCCAACACTTGTTGTTTGATGATTTGTTGATGGTGGCCATTCTGACAGGTGTGACGTGATAACTCATGGTTGTTTTAATTTGCATCTCTCTGATGATTAGTGATGTTGAGCATTTCTTCATATGTCTTTTGGCCATTTGTATGTCCTGTTTGGAGAGGTGTCTATTTAGCTCCTCTGCCCACTTTTTAATTGGGCTCTTTGTCTTCCTTTTGTGGAGTTGTATGAGCACTCTATATATATTGGAGATTAACCACTTATCTGATACATCATTGGCAATGATGTTCCCCCATACAGTGGGTTGCCTTTCCATTTTGATGATTGTTTCCTTTGCTGTGCAGAAGCTTTTTAGTTTAATATAGTCCCATGTGTTCATTTTCTCCTTTATTTCTGTTGCCTTAGGTGACGTATCAGTGAAAATTCTGCTCCGTATGATGTCCGAAATTTTGTTGCCTACATTCTACATTTTCTTCTAGAATTTTTATGGATTCATGGGTCACATTTAAGTCTTTTATCCATTTTGAGTTTATTTTTGTGTATGGTGTAAGTTGATGGTCTAGTTTCATTTTTTTGCATGTAGCTGTCCAATTTTCCCAACACCATTTATTGAAGAGGCTGTCTTTACTCCACTGTATACTCTTGCCACCTTTGTCAAATATTAATTGAGCGTATTGCCTTGGGTCCATTTCTGGGTTTTCAGTTCTGTTCCACTGGTCTATATGC
The DNA here is from genome assembly GCF_014108415.1 of Molossus molossus. Lineage (NCBI taxonomy): Eukaryota > Metazoa > Chordata > Mammalia > Chiroptera > Molossidae > Molossus > Molossus molossus. Next base: position 85,835,242 of record NW_023425355.1, on the reverse strand, counting down.
CTGTTCTTGTGCCAGTACCAGGCTGTTTTGGTTACAGTCGCTTTCTAGTATAACCTGATATATGGTATTGTGATCCCACCTACTTTGTTCTTCTTTTTCAAGATTGCTGTGGCTATTCGGTGTCCTTTTTGGTTCCATATGAACTTTTGAAGTATTTGTTCTAGTTCTATGAAATATGTCGTTGGTATTTTGATGGGGATTGCACTGAATCTATAGATTGCTTTGGATAGTATGGACATTTTAATTATGTTAATTCTTCCAATCCATGAGCAGGGTATGTGCTTCCACTTTTTATATCTTCCTCTATTTCTTTTTTCAATGACATGTAGTTTTCTGCAAATACGTCCTTTACTTCTTTGGTTAAGTTTATTCCTAAGTATCGTAATTTTTTTGGCGCGATGGTAAATAGGATTGCTTTTTCAGTTTCTCTTTCTGAGTTCATCATTGGTGTACAAGAATGCCATCGATTTCTTGACGTTAATTTTGTATCCTGCTACTTTGCCAAATTCATTTTTTAAGTATAATAGATTTTTGATGGAGTCTTTAGGGTTTTCTATGTACAATATCATGTCATCTGCAAATAATGACAGTTTCACTTCCTCCTTTCCCAATTGGATCCCGTTTATTTTTCCTTCACGTCTGATTGCTGTGGCTAAGACTTCCAGTACAATGTTAAATAAGAGTGGTAAAAGTGGACATCCCTGTCTTGTTCCTGTTCTTAATGGAAATGTTTTTAGTTTCTGTCCATTGAGTATGATGTTGGCTGTAGGTCTTTCATATATGGCCTTTATTATGTCGAGATATGATTCCTCTATTCCTACATTGCTGAGGGTTTTTATCAGAAATAGATGCTGGATTTTGTCGAATGCCTTTTCAGCATCTATTGATATGATCATGTGGTTTTTATTCTTCATTTTGTTTATGTGGTGTATCATGTTTATTGATTTGGGAATATTGTACCAGCCTTGCATCCCTGGAATGAATCCCACTTGATCATGGTGAATAATTTTTTTGATGTATTTCTGGATCCGATTTGCTAATATTTTCTTCAGGATTTTGGCGTCTATGTTTATCAAGGATATTGGCCTGTAGTTTTCTTTCTTTGTAGTGTCTTTTTCTGGTTTTGGAATTAGAATTATGCTGGCTGCATAGAACATGTTTGGAAGTCTTCCTTCTTGAATTTTTTGAAAGAGTTTGTGGAGAATGGGTTTTAGTTCTTTTTGGAATGTTCGGTAAAACTCCCCCGTGAACCCATCTGGGCCTGGACTTTTGTTTGCTGGGAGAGGCTTGATTACCTCTTCAATTTCCTTAGTTGTTATTGGTCTGTTCAAGTTTTCTATCTCTTCTGGGAATAGTTTTGGGAGACTGTGTGTTTCTAGAAATGTGTCCATTTCGCTTAGATTGCCGAATTTGTTGCCATATCGTTGTTCATAGTAGTTGTTAACGATCTTTTGTATTTCCGTGGTGTTGGTTGTTACTTCTCCTCTTTCATTTCTGATTTTGTGTATTTGGGTTCTCTCTCTTTGTTTCTTAGTGAGTCTAGCTAAGGGTCCATCAATCTTGTTTATCTTTTCGAAAAACCAGCTCTTTGTTTCATTGATCCTTTGAATTGTTTTTTTGGTCTCTATGTCATTTATTTCTGCTCTGATCTTTACTATTTCCTTCCTTCTACTTGCTCTGGGGTTTTCTTTTTGTTTGCTTTCTAATTCTTTAAGCTGTGAGGTTAGACAGTCAATTAGAAATTTTTCTTGTTTTTTGAGGTAGGCCTGTTGTGCTATGAACTTCCCTCTCAGAACTGCTTTCGCTGCATCCCATAGATTCTGTGTTGTTGTGTGTTCATTTTCATTGGTTTCCGGGAAGTTTTCAATTTCTTCCCTGATCTCCTCGGTGACCCATTCATTGTATAATAACATGCTATGTAGCCTCCATGTGTTGAAATGTCTTTGGATGTTCTTGTTGCAATTGATTTCTAGTTTCATGCCATTGTGATCTGAGAAGATGCTTGATATGATTTCAATCTTCTTGAACTTGTAGAGATTTAGTTTGTGTCCTATCATGTGGTCTATCTTTGAGAATGTCCCATGTGCACTTGAGAAGAATGTGTATTCTGTAGTTTTGGGGTGTAATTATCTGTAGATATCTATTAAATCCATTTGGTCTAGTGCTTTATTTAGAGTCTCTGTTTCCTTGCTAATTTTTTGCCTAGAGGATCTATCCAGTGCTGTCAACGGGGTGTTGAAGTCCCCTGCTATGATTGTATTGTTGTCGATTTCTCCTTGGAAGTCCTCCAGGAGATTTTTAATATATTTTGGTGCTCCTATATTGGGTGCATATATGTTTATCAAGGTTATATCTTCCTGTTGGATAGATCCTTTCAATATTATATAGTGGCCTTCTTTGTCTCTAGTTATGGTCTTCATTTTGAAATCTATTTTATCAGATATGAGAATTGCTGCCCCAGCTTTTTTTTTTTTTTTTTGCTTTCCATTTGCTTGGAAAATTTTTTTCCATCCGTTCACTTTCAGCCTATGTGAGTCTTTTGTTTAGAGGTGGGTCTCTTGTAAACAACATATAGATGAGTCATGCTTTCTTATCCAATCAGCTACTCTGTGTCTTTTTATGGGAGCATTCAATCCCTTTACATTTAAGGTGATTATTGATATGTACTTATTTAGTGCCATTTTTGTTTAGTGTGGTTCTATTTTTCTTCCCATTTCTACTGCTAATTACAGCAGTCCTTTTAACATTTCTTGCAGTGCTGGTTTGGTGCTAATGTATTCCCTTAGCCTTTTTTTGTCTGGGAAGCTCTTTATTTGATCTACTATTTTGAATGATAGTCTTGCTGGGTAGAGTAGTCTTGGATTCAGATTCTTGTGTTTCATGACTTTGATTACTTCATGCCATTCTCTTCTGGCCTGTAGTGTTTCTTGTGAGAAGTCAGCTGAGAGCCTTATGGGGTTCCCTTTGTAGGTAACCTGTTGCTTATCTCTTGCTGCTTTTAGGATTCTCTCTTTGTCTTTAATTTGTGGCATTTTAATTACTATGTGTCTTTTGTGGGCTTGTTTGAGTTCTTCTTACTTGGGACTCTCTGTGCTTCTTGAACTTGAATGCCTTCTTCCTTCACCAAATTAGGGAAGTTTTCTCTGACTATTTTTTTGAATATATTCTCTATCCCTTGCTCATTTTCTTCTTCTTTGGGGACTCCTATGATGCGAATATTATTACGTTTCCAGTTGTCCCACAGTTCTCTTAAGCTGTCTTCCTGTTTTTTAATAGTTTTTTCCTTTTGTTTTTCTGATTGGTTGATTTTTTCTACCCTGTCTTCTAATTCACTGATCCTGTCCTCAGCTTCCTCTACTCTGCTTTTTATACCTTCCAATGTTTTTTTCATTTCTGATATGTCATTTTTTATCTCTTCTTGTTGGTTTTTAATTTCCAATTGGCTTATTTTCAGTGTCTCTATGTCCTTACTCATGCTATTCAGCTTCCTCAAGATCATGGCTCTGAATTCTAGCTCTGCTAACATGCCTAATTGCTCCACATTGATCTCATCTCCGGTGGAGGTCTCTTGCTCTTTCATTTGCCTTCTGTTTCTGTGTTTCACCATTTTGGCTATCACTGTGGGCTTTGGAGCCTGTCAAGTTCTCCCTGTGGGTGTTGGTGTTCTGCTGTTTGTGGCTCCCTCTCCTGTGTTTAGATGAGTGAGGGAGGACCCACGTTGAATACTACTGTCATGTCTTACTTTCCTGGTTAAAGTTGCCAGCCCAGGAAAGGTACTGTTATCCTCTAGCTTTTTGCCTGGAGGCTAGCAGTCTAGGTTACTTGATGAGTTTTGGGTTGTCAGTTGATTGAAAAACTCCCTCTGGTGCTCAGCCAAGGGGCTTTCAGGAGGGTGGGGCAGATGCTGGTTGTTAGTGAGCCTCAATTAGCAGTTCATTGGCCCACAGGGTGGGGTTGGATCTCCGTGGGAGTGGCTGCTGCCTCTCCTCAGAGCCCTGGGAAGGAGCAATGTGGCCACCGTCCTGGGTGGCAGCAACTCAGCCAAAGCTCTGAGCGCCCTCCAAACCCCGAGTGTCCCAACACAGTTCCTGTCCAGTCCACCCTCCCTCTGCCGGAGCCCAAGGTGAGTGTCTGTGGCTGTTTTAGCCTCTGTCCTGGCTCTGCGCTGTGGAGCTGCCTGGGAGTGTAACCCGCGGGCGCTGCTCCCAGCTGAGGTCACTGCCCAGCTGCTGACCGTGGGCTCCCAGCCCCCGTCTCGCGCCTTCGCAAGCCTACCGGGATGGAGTCAGTGTCCCTCATTGTATGGTCCTCGCAAGCTGCTTTTCTGTTGGTTTTTCCCGTGGATTTGTCTGTGTTATAGTTGTAATTCCAGTTTGGTTCTGGGAGAAAGTCTGTGTAGCTCCGTTCACTCCGCCTCCATTTTTCGGTTCCCGGGAGAGTCTTAATTACATCTTCAATTTCTTTTTTTGTTATTGGTGTGTTCAAGTTTTCTGTCTTTTTCCAGTTCAGTTTTGAGAGACTATGTGTTTCTATGATTTTCTCCATTTCGCTTAGATTGTCGAATTTGTTGTTGTATAATTGTTCATAATATCTGTTAACAATCCTATGTATTTCTGTGGTGTCAGTTATTATTTCTCCTTTACATTTCTGATTTTGTATATTTGGGTTTTCTCCCTTTGTTCTTCGTAAGTCTAGCTAAGGGTCCATCAATAAGTTTTTCTTTTCAAAGAACCAGCTCTTTGTTTCATTAATCCTTTGAGTTGTATTTTTGGTCTCCACATCATTTATTTCTGCTCTGATCTTTACTCTTTCGTTCTTTCTACTTGCTCTGGAGTTTTCTTTCTGTTTGCTTTCTAGTTCCTTAAGTTGTGAGGTTAGATATTCAATTAGAATTTTTTCTTGCTTCTTAAGGTAGGTTTGTAGTGCTTTAAACTTCCATCACAGATCTGCTTTCTCTTCATCCCATAGATTTTGTGTCATTGTGTTATTATTTTTATTGGCTTCCAGGAAATTTTTAATTTCTTCCTTGATCTCCATGGTAACCCATTCATTGCTCAATAACATGCTATTTAGCCTCCATGTTTTCAAATGTCTTTGCATGTTCTTGTTACAATTTATTTCTAGTTGCATGCTATTGTGATCTGAGAAGATACTTGATATGATTTCAATCTTCTTGAAGTTGTAGAGACTTCGTTTGTGTCCTAACATGTGGTTTCTCTTGAGAATGTCCTATTTGCACTTGAGAAGGATCTGAATTCTGTGGTTTTGGGGTGTAATTCTCTGTAGATATTTATGAAATCCATTTGATCTAGCGCTTCATTCAGAGTCTGTTTTTGTTGTTGTTGTTGTTGTTGTTAATTTTTTGTCTAGTGATGTCAGCAGTGTATTGAAGTCCCCTGCTATGATTGTATTGCTGTTGATTTCTCCTTTGAAGTCTTCCAAAAGATTTTTAATATATGTTGGTGCTTCTATATTGGGTGCATATATGTTTACCAAGGTTATATCTTCCTATTGGATAGATCTTTTTAATATTATAGTGGCCTTCTTTTTTTCTGGTTATGGTCTTCATTTTGAAATCTACTTTATCAGATATGAATATTGCTACCCCAGCTTTTTTGTGCTTTCCGTTTGCTTGAAAGATTTTTTTTTCATCCGTTCACTTTCAACCTATGTCAGTCTTTTGTTGTGAGGTGGGTTTCTTGTAAACAATATATATGTGAGTCATTCTTTCTTATCCAGTCAGCTACTCTGTGTCCTTTTATCAGAGCATTCAACTCATTCACATTTAAGGTGATTATTGATATGTAGTTATTTATTACCATTTTTGTTTAATGTGGTCATATTTTTCTTCCTATTTCTTCTACTACTTACAGCAGTCCTTTTAGCAAATCTTGCAGTGCTGATTTGGTGTTAGCCTTTGTTTTTTTTTTTTTTTTTTTTTTCTAGAAAGCTCCTTATTTGACCTTCTATTTTGAATGCTAGCCATGTTGTATAGAGTAGTGTTGGATTCAGATTCTTGTTTTCCATGACCTTGATTACATCATGCCACTTCTTTCTGGCCTGTGGTGTTTCTTTTGACAAGTCAGGTGAGAGCCTTATGGGGTTTCAATTGTAGGTAACCTGTTGCTTATCACTTGCTGCCTTTAGGATTCTCTTTGTCTTTAATTTGGGGCATTTTAATTACTATGTGTCTTGGTGTGGGCCTGTTTGGGTTCTTCTTACTTGGAGCTCTCTATGCTTCTTGAACTTGTATGCCTTCTTCCTTCACCAAGATAGGAAATTTTTCTGTCACTATTTCTTCAAATATATTCTCTAACACTTGCCCATTTTCTTCCTCTTTGGGGGTCTCCTTTGATGCGAATATTATTACTATTCTAGTTGTCCCACAGTTCTCTTAAGCTGTCTTCCTGTTCTTAAAATTTTTTTGTTTGTTTGTTTTTCTGATTTATTGATATTTTCTACTCTGTCTTCTAATTTACTGATCCAGTCCTCAGCTTTCTCTACTCTGTTGGTTAGTCTTTCCAATGTGTTCTTCAGTTCTGCTATGTCATTCTGCATTTCCCCTTGTTTGGTTTTCAGTGTTTCTATATCTTTACTCATGGTGCTGATATCTTTACTCATGCTGTTGAGCTTCCTCATGATCATGGCTCTGAACTCTACCTCTGATCATTTTCTTAGCATTTCATTTATATCATATTTGATAGAGTTCTCTTGTTCTTTTATTTGGGATTTGTTTCTTTGTTTCACCAATTTGGCTCAGTGGGTTTTGGAGCCTGCCAAACTTTCCCTGTGGGTGTTGTTGTTCTGCTGTTTGTGGCTCCCTCTACTAAGTTTGGATGAGCCTGGGTTGGCCTATGTTAAACACCACTGTAAAGTCTTACTTTCCTGTGTAGATTTTCAAGCCCAGGGAAGGTTCAGTTATCCTCAATTTTTTTTTCTGGTGGCTATTATTCTCAGTTACTCAGTGCCTTTGAATGTAGTCCTTGTGTTCTGCATAAGAGGATTTCTAGATGGTGGGATAGATGCTGGTTGTCAATGATCCTCAATTTGCATTTTTTTCCCTCAACTGTGAATGGCTCAATCTCCATGGTGGTGGTTGGCTGCTGCTTTTCCCCACAGCTCTGGGAAGGAGCACAGTGGCCACCATCATTTTTGGCTGCAACTCAGCAAAAATTCTGAATGCCCTCCAAATATTGGGTGTCCCCACAGAGTTCTAGCCCAGTCTGCCCTCCCTCTGTGGTAGCCTCCAGGTGACAGGCTTTGGCTATTTTAGCACTCCGTGCTCTCTGCACTGTAAAGTGGGCTTGGTCTTTATTCCCCAAGGGTGCTGCTCACAGCTAAGACTGCTGCTGTCCATGGGCTCTCAGCCCGTCACCCTCTCATGCTTCCGCATATCCTACCAGTGTCCCTGGTTATATGGTCCTGTCCTGCTGCTTTTTTCCAAAAATTTGTCTTTATTTTAGTTGTAATTTGGTCCTGGGAGATCATCTGTGTAGCTTCTATTCACTCCGTCTTCATTTTTTACATCCTTCATGCCTATCTTGTGCACAGCTGGGTTGTACAGGCCTTCCTTATATCCCCGCACCCTGTAGTTCCAGTGGGTAACTGGATTACACAATCCCTTTGGGGACCAGGCTCTATGCCTGTTTTATGGGCTGCTGGGTCTCACAGGCCGCTCTGGGACTTCAGCACCTGGCATGTCCCACGGGTAACTAGATTGCTCAGTCCCTGCTGGGCACACAGGCCTCTCTGGTGTTTCAGCACCCTGTAGGTTCTGTGGGTAACTGGATGACACAGTCCTTCCTGGGTTGCACATGCCTCTCTGGTGCTCCTGCACCCTGCAGGTCCCTCGGGTGGGCAGCTGGATTGCACCAGTCTCTCTGGGGCTTGCACTTTCCACCACTCTTGTAAGCTACTGGACAGCACAGGCCTCTGTGGAGCCCCAGGTCCTGCCACTGGTGGCTGGAGAGTGCTACTGCCTTGTGGGGTTCAACTCCTGCTTAGCTTTTGTTGTAGTTTTTGGGGATAGGTTTCATATGCTGGTCTTTTCTTCTGTTGCCTGGGGATGAATGTCTGCTCCCCAGCCTCTGTTGCTGGGGATATATCTCAACTCTGATTGGGCTGCTACTATGGGGGATGATGCTGGGCTGTGGGCTGTGTGCGGACTGGCACCTTGGGAGCTCCACTACTGTGCACTAGTCTGTGTTGACACAGCATGTCCACTGGTCCGATGGTGCCAGGTGCACTGGTGGGCTTGTTTTTCTGATCCCTAGGCACTCCCACTGTCTCCTCTCAGGGAAGACCCGGGATCTTCCAAAATGGTGGGACCTCCCTGCAGCACAGGGAGAAGCGTCCTGAAGGGTCACTAACAATGGTAGCTGGCTGCTCCAGTCCACAGCACAGCAACCTTCTGCTCCATGACTCGGTACTGCTGGGGTTTGGTTGTCCACCTTTATGTCTACTCACACTGTCTCAAACACTCACCCTGCCTCTGGTCCTGGCTGCTGCCATCTTCCCAAGCCCACACTCTTTAAAATGTGTTATATATTGGACTCACTTCACACAACCTCCATTTCTGCTATCTCTCCTGGTGGTACCGCTACTATCACAATAATACAACGTGTAGTCTGTTGATCTCCTACTGTGGTCTCAGCACTGTCTGAAATACTTTTTATATGATATTTCAGACCATCATAATAAAAGCCTTGTGACGTATATAAGTACACCTTCATTTTACAGATTATACATGCACACACACACACATATGCACACAAACACACACACACATACACACACTAAAGATAGCCCTAGGCACTATTTCAACTCAGGTCTTTCTGAGCTCAGGCTCTTATTTCCAAGATTCGTGATATTTTTAAACACAGTAGCTGTGGGTTCTTTTCCTGCATCTTAACTGATATCTTAGAACCACTGGGTTTATAGCTCACAATTGAAATTATTTGTCTCTACATGATTAATACTGTTGATTATAGAAATTATTTTTATTTCTTCTCCATAAAGTAGAAAGGCTCACCCATTTAGTTCTGTATTATTATAATTATTTTGTAAACTCTTTGAAAACAGGCTGAAAGTCATGAACAGGAGATCTCAAAGTGACTAATCTGCTCAGAGGTCCTAAATTCATCCCCCTTGAGGTGGCTGTAGACTAGGTACAATTGACATGATAGTCCACAGACAGGTTTCTGACACGAGATCTAAATGCTAAACACTCTTGTGTCAAAAATTTATGGATGGGAAATAACTTTTCTGAAAGAGTAATTACCTTGTGTTGAGAAAGAACATTATCCTCAAAAAAAATGGACTATTGCCCTTCTCTGTCTAATCAGCCTTGTGACCTCTCTGAGCTTCATCCTCCTGAGCTGCAACTTGAGGAAATCAGGTGTAACTATACAACTGTGGCAGATACTTCCTGGTGTCTAACCCAAAATCCATTCTTCCATTTAGCCTTAGTTATAGAGCCCAGAGAATGAATACTAAAGTAGTTGTGATATAAGCAGAGCTGACCAACTTAGAGCTATGCCCAATGTTCAAAGGACAGCCAGTTGCATGAATCCACGTATCCCATTGTTTCAACAAATGGCAGCATATATTGATCAAGAACTGAGGTTAGATCTAACACTACTTGGACTATTAAGCCCAGAAAGCATAGGAGTCAGGGGCTCAGACTAATTCACAATGCTAAATGCTCTCATTATCCAATATTTTACTTCTGGCTTATTTTTTACTTTACAAATTAGATATTGTTTTTATTACATTGGGAAATTTCCAGCTCATGGGCAGTATAAGGTCTACAAAATCATTACCAGTTAATATCACACACCTCACCAAATTAGCCTTACCAAATATTGCAGGCTAATTTTTAAGTTGATAATTTTGTGTGGCCCAAAATGATGTTACAAATATCCAAATGGCACTTGACAGAAAAAAGGTTCCCCACCCCTTTAGATTTATACCCATATTAACCAACATTTTACTGATATCCCCTATTATCTGCCAGGTTTTCTTTCTGGGATCACTTTCCTCCAGTCTGAAGTATAGCCTTAAAATTTTCCATTAGTGAGAAGTTTTTGATAATAAAAACCCAATTTTTGTTTTTCTAAAAATATATTTAAATGTGTCATTTTTTAAAAATTATTTTTGTTGTGTGTACAACCTAAGTTGATTATTCTCTGTCATCCAACTAAAGATATAAGTTCACTGCCTTCTAACTTTAATTGTTGCTGTTGAAATGTAATTCATAATCGCTTTTTTTTTATTTTATTTTTGTTACAGATGTTTCTCTTTTTTTACCCCATTGACACCCTCCTCCCCATCCCCCACCTCCCTGTCCCAGGCTTTGTTGTCCATGTCCATTGGTTATGCATACATGCATATAAGTTCTGTGGTTTATCTTATCCCTCCCCCCACCTGTTCCTGTTTTGGTGATCTCTCTTTTCTTTCTGCCTGCTTCTAAGATATCCTCTTTTTCTTAGATATTATATGGTTTTGCTGCAATATCGCTACATGAAGATTTATTTTTTTCTGTTTTGGATTAATTTTCGCTTTCTGGACCTGAGAATAGCTTTCTCTCAGTAATTTTTTAAATTTCTTAGCAGTTAATTTTTTAATATTGCCTTTTCCCCTATTATCATCAACAGAAGCACCAATTACAGTAAACCTGTCACTTAATCCTCCATGTTTTGGTCTTATTTTCATATTTTTTATCTCTTTGTAATCCTGAACTATATTCTGGAGAAATTCTTCAGCTCTTTCAATTCATGAATTTGTTTTCCAGCTATACCTAATTGTTTGACCAATAGAGTCATTTAATTTTGAATTTCAATTATTTTAGGGTTATTTTATAACTTTTGTACTTTTTTATATTCCTTAAATTATTTGCGATTAGAATTTGTCATTTATACAAAAAAAATCAAATTGTATTCTGGAGAAATTCTTCAGCTCTTTCAATTCATGAATTTGTTTTCCAGCTATATCTAATTGTTTGACTAATAGAGCCATTCAATTTTGAATTTCAATTATTTTAAGGTGATGTTATAACTTTTGTACTTTTTTATATTCCTTAAATTATTTGCGATTAGAATTTGTCATTTATACAAAAAAAATCAAATTGTATTCTGGAGAAATTCTTCAGCTCTTTCAATTCATGAATTTGTTTTCCAGCTATATCTAATTGTTTGACTAATAGAGCCATTCAATTTTGAATTTCAATTATTTTAAGGTGATGTTATAACTTTTGTACTTTTTTATATTCCTTAAATTATTTTCAATTAGAATTTGTCATTTATACAAAAAAATCTATTTTTTTAAATTAAAAGAATAGAATGAGGAAGTAACTTTAGGTACTATCTAGTATAATCATTTCATTTTACATATAAGAAAATGAGATCCAAGTCATATAAGACACCATTTGAACATCACACACTGAGGTAGAGCAAAGCCAGAATTGAATTCAATTCTCATGACACTCAGTTCTAGGTTCACTTCACCATACTCCAATTCTGAATCAATGCTCAGGTTAATTACACAGATAAAAGGTGTTGCCACCTCCCCAAACCTGAGCTTTTTCTTTCTTTTTTTTTTCCCTATACCTATTTTAGAATAGCCTAATTTATCTTAGTTTCATCTCAATCTCTTTTAAGCCCTGAGTTAAAAGGCAACATTTTAACTGATTTCTTTTCCTCATTCAAATTATCATTTCCAAGATAATATGGAATGCACCTCAGAAAAGAGATCAAAATTTTCTACATGTAATTACTTAGACTAAGAATTTTTATGCATCACATCAACTTAACCACTCTAAAGTTTGTTCCAATCTTGTAGCTATGCCACACTTCATAGTTTACAAACCATTTTTACATACATTACTTCTGGGCTCCTCACATAATCTAAGGTAGATACCTAATGTTGTTATTACCTCAGAGATGGATTAGCTGAAAAATAATGAATGAAATATCTAGTTTAGTTTTTGAAATTTTTATTATTTTTCTTCAAAAGGGGCCCCTAAATAATATAAGCTTTGAGCCCTGCAAAACCTGAATCTAATCTGGTTGACCTCCATTTCACAGACAGCAACTGAGGCTAGGTGAAATTAAGTAACTTCTCCAAGATCTTATTGGCCTTAAATTATGTGTGTACAACATGACCTACTTAATTTTTCTGAAGTAATTATTTTTTAACATTTAATCATGGCACAATTACTCAAACACTAATTCATTGCTATATAATTGATAGTTAACATGATTTAAGAGTAGAATATTCTCAAATATTAATTGATGTTTTCCAACACAGCCATGTCCTTGCACCACTTAAGCTCAAACAGCTAGAGGATTCCACACACAGTGCAGAGATGTAGAGAAAATGAACACATTAATGTTTTTCTCTTGAATTTCAGCTTTTTGAAGCCAATGGCAGAAATGATGGCTATACAATGACAGCCTTCCAGGAGTTCCTTGCACCACTAGAGCATGGGAACAGAACATTTAACTGCTGGAAGTACCAAGGGAAAAATTTACTCCCTGAGACAGCCCCAAATAATGTGTGTATGTGTGTGTGTGTGGAGAGAGATAGAATAGAAAGATATCCCTTTAATTACTGACAGAAGTATGAGCTGGTGAGCCCCAAATACACATCTAATATGATAGTGAGAAAGAAACAACGCTGGATGAAGTGTCTTGAAACATATGGTGGGAGGCCAGATGAGGATGCAACTGTCTCAGAGGTTGCTCTATGGAAGTGATAGTGGACAAGAACCATAGGGGATGGTGTTTATTACAACAGTGTAAGGCATGATTCTTCTATCCTCCATGCCATAAAGTTTTATAATCCTCCTATAACCTAGAAGGCACTTGAGGAAGAGAATGGGGAGAACAATTCTGATGTAAGGTAAGATTTTTAAGTGACTGACATAATACTTTGTGCCATCTGCCATCTGATGGATTTAGGATTCAAGAAAGAAGTTGATTTCCAATATATATAGAGAGAGTGCTCATACAACTCAAAAACAGGAAGACAAAGAACCCAATTAAAAATTGGGCAGAGGAACTAAATAGACACCTCTCCAAACAGGACATACAAATGGCCAAGAGACATATGAAGAAATGCTCAACATCACTAATCATCAGCGAGATGAAAATTAAAACAACAATGAGGTATCACCTCACACCTGTCAGAATGGCCACCATCAACAAGTCATCAAACAACAAGTGTTGGCGAGGATGTGGAGAAAAGGGGACTCTAGTACACTGCTGGTGGGAATACAGACTGGTGCAGTCACTATGGAAAACAATGCAGTGTTACCTCAAAAAATTAAAAATTGAACTTCCATTTGACCCAGTGATCCCACTTCTAGGAATATACCCTAAGAAGCCTGGAACACCAATCAGAAAGAATATATGTACCCCCATGTTCATAGAAGCACTATTTACAAGAGCTAAGATCTGGAAACAGCCCAAGTGTCCATCAGTAGACGAATGGATAAAAAAGCTGTGGTACATATAAACAATGGAGTACTATGCAGCTGTAAGAAAGACAGATCTCTTATCCTTTGAGATTACATGGAGGGACCTGGAAAGTACTATCCTAAGCAAAACAAGCCACACAGAGAAAGACAAGTATCATATGATCTCACTTATTTGTAGAATATAATGAACATAACAGTCTGAGGAATGGGGTAGTCCCAGAGACGTAGAAGTGGGGTACAGACATACAATCCCTAGAAGAGGGTGTGGTGGGGGAGAGATAAACCACAGAACGTATATGCATGTATGCATGAACAATGGACATGGACAACAAAGCTGGGAACAGGGAGGGAGGGAGGGGGAGGGGGGAATCAGTGGGGGGGAAAGGAGAAACATCCGTAACAAAAATAAATAAATTAATAAAAAAAAAAGAAGCTGAATTCACTTGTATAAATAGTGAATTAACTTGTGAAACTGAGTTGTGTGAGCTATGAAATTTGTATCCACTATACGATTATTTTTAAACCAAATATTACTACATTGGCAGAAGAAGTCATGACCCAGTAGAAAAGACTTCTACTTAGAATCAGAATCTCTATTTTCACTTTCCAGCTCTGTCACTTACTACCTTTGTGATTTTGAACAAGTAATTTAATATTTCTGAAACACAGTTTTTTCATCCATGAGATGGGATTCCTGACTTTCTCTTTAGTGCCATTATGAAATAAAATCATAAAGGAGAAATCATTTTGCAAAATGTAAAGCTCTCTAAAAACATTAGGTTGCATTAGAAATCAACTTTTTTTTTTTTCACTCCTCTTGTACTATATTTTCTCCTTTCAATTTAAATATTATTGTGAGTGTCTGGGGAAACATCTGCTCTGTAATAAGTTGTTTTATTTTGCGTAGACTATACCCAGACACATGTAAGTAAAATAGCACAGATGTTCATTCTATCCTTGATGTCCAAGACAGTAGCTGGATGCCAGACACTGGCTAGAGGCAAGGCTGCCAGGTTTTATAGCAAATTCATCACTTATGGTTGCTGTATCAAATTACTACAAACTTACCAGTTTAAAGTTATACAAACCTGTTATCTTATACATCTATCTGGAGGTCAGAAGTCCAACATGGGTCTCAGTGGGGTCCTTCTGGAGGCTATAGAACAGAATCCATTCCTTGCCTTTTCAAAATTCTAGAGGCCACTCACATTCATTTGCTTATAGCCGCTTTTCTTCATCTTCAAAATAGCAGCAGATCATCTTGGAATCTCTCTAGTTCTGACTCTCCTGTGTCCTTCTTACAAGGACCCTTGTGATTACATTGAACCCACCAAGGTTTGTACCATTCGTTACAGCAGCAAAGTCTCTTTTATCATGTGTTTTCTGGGACTGGCATAACAAAGTACCACAAACTGGGTACTTTAAGGCAATAGAACAGTATTCCCTTAAAGCTCTGGAATTTGAGAAAATGAAATCAATGTGATGGCAGGATGTACACCCTCTGAAGGATATAAAGGAGGGTCCTGAGATGGTGGTGGGAAGGACCAGGGGGAGGGGGGGGTGTGAGTGGACTTGAAGGTGGACGACCAAACCCTAGCAGTGCAGAGATGCAAAGCAGAAGATTCCTGTGCTGTGGACAGTAGCAGCTGGTTACCATGGTAAGCGGCCCTTCAGGGTGCTTCTCCCTGTGCCACAGGTAGGTCCCACCATTTTGGAAGATACTGGGTCTGCCCAGGGAGGGTGAAGTGGAAATGGCTAGGGCCCAACAACCTGAGCCCACCAGCACACCTGGCACCATTGGACAGTGGACACTCTGTGTCAACACAGACCTGTGCATAGTAGTGGAGCTCCCAAGGTGCTAGTCTCAGAAGCCATGGACAGCCTGGAGCCCAGCACCATCCCCCATAGTAGTAGCCCCATCAGAGTGGAGATATACCCTCAACAACAGAGGCTGGGGAGCACACATCCATCCCCAGGCAACAGAAGCACAGACCAGCAACTGAGACCCATCCCCAAAAACTAGAGCAAAAGCTGAGCAGGACTGAACCCCATGGGGCAGAAGCACTCCCCAGCCACCAGTGGCAGGAACTGGAGCTCCACAGAGGCCTGTACAGTCCAGTAGCTCTCAAGAGCAGTGGGAAGCAAGAGCCCATAGAGACTGGTGCAATCCAGCTGCCCGCCCCCGGGACTTGCAGGGTGCTGAAGCACCAGAGAGGCTGTGCAACACAGCAGCCCATAACATAGTCATAGAACCTGGTCCCCAAAGGGTCTGTGCCATCCAGTAACATGTGGGACCTGCAGGGTACAGGGGCACCAGAAAGGCCTGTGCCCAAGATAGGCTTAGGGGATGTGAAAATTGAGGCAGAATAAATGAAAGCTACCCAGAAGATCTTCCAAGACCAAATAGGAATAACATCTAAAATAAAGAAAAATCCTCAGGAAAAAAGCAACAGTAAAGCAGCAGGACAGGACCACATAACCAGGGACACTGGTAGGATCTGTGGAGGCATGAGAGGTTGGTGGGCTGGGAGCCCATGAACAGCAATAGTCTTAGCTATGAGCAGTACTCTTGGGGAATAAAGAACAAGCCCGCTCCACAGCGCAAAGAGCTGGGACAGAGAACTAAAATAGCCACAGCCACTCACCTGGGGGCTAAGGCAGAGGGAGGGAAGACTGGGCTGAAAATCTTTGGGGACACCTGGGATTTGGAGGACAGTCAGAGTTTTTGCTGAGTTGCAGCCACAAAGAACAGTGGCCAGTGGGCTCTTTCCCAGAACTGTGGGGAAAAGCAGCAACCCCCCTCCCCCAAAATTCAGATTTTCCCAGGTGAGGCAAAGAAATGTAAATTGAGGCTCCTTAATAACCAGCATCGATCCCACCCTATGGACATCCTCTTATGCAGAACCCAGGAATACATTCCAAGGCACTGAGTAACTGAGACTACTAGACACCAGGAAAAAGCTAGAGGATAACTGAACCTTTCCTGGGCTTGCAAATCCACCCAGGAAAGTAAGACTTGACGGTGGTATTTAAGGTGGGCACACCCAGGCTCATTCAAACCCAGTAGAGGGAGCCACAAACAGCAAAACAACAACACCCACAGGGAAAATTTGGCATGTTCCAAAACCCACTGAGATAGCCAAAATGGTGAAACAAAGAAACAAATTTGAAAATGAAAGAACAAGAGAACTCTATGGAAGATGAGATCAATGAAATGCAGCTAAGCAAATTATCAGAGGTAGAGTACAGAGCCATGATCTTGAAGAAGCTCAACAGCATAAGTAAGGACATGAGCACCATGAGTAAAGATACAGAAACATTAAAAACGAACCAAGTGGAAATGAAGAGTGACATAGCAGAAATAAAGAACACATCAGAAAACCAAAAGAAAAAAAATTAAAAAACAAGAAGATTGAGATATATGAGCGCTCTATATATATTGGAAATTAACCCCTTATCTGATATAAAATTGGCAATTATGCTCTCCCATACAGTGGGTTGCCTTTCCATTTGATGATTGTATCTTTTCTTGTGCAGAAGCTTTTGAGTTTCATGAAGTCCCATGTGTTCTTTTTCTCCTTTATTTCTGTTTCTGTGCTCATACAACTCAACAAAAGGAAAACAAAAAAAACAAATTAAAAAATGGGAAGAGGAACTAAATAGACACCTCTCCAAACAGAACATATAAATGGCTATGAGAAATATGAAGAAATGCTCAACATCACTAATCATCAGAGAGATGAAAATTAAAACAACAATGAGATATCACCTTACACCGGTCAGAATGGCCGCCATCAACAAATCATCAAACAACAAGTGTTGGCGAGGGTGTGGAGAAAAGGGGACTCTAGTACACTGCTGGTGGGAATGCAGACTGGTACAGCCACTAAGGAAAACAATATGGTGTTACCTCAAATAATTAAAGTTGAACTTTCATTTGACCCTGTGATCCCACTTCTTGGAATATACCCTAAGAAGCCTGAAACACCTATCAGAAAGAATATATGCACCCCCATGTTCGTAGAAGCACTATTTATAATAGTTTAATCTGGAAACAGCCCAAATTTCCATCAGTAGACAAATGAATAAGAAAGCTGTGGAGCGGGAAAAATGGCGGCGGAGTGAACGGAGCTACACAGACCGTCTCCCAGAACCAAACTGGAATTACAACTATAACACAGACAAATCGACGGAAAAAAACAACAGAAAAGCAGCTTGGAGGACCATACAACGCAGGACACTGACTCCATCCCGGTAGGATTGCGAAGGCGCGAGACGGGGCTGGGAGCGCACGGTCGGCAGCTCGGCAGCAGCCTCAGCTGTAAGCGGCGCCCGCGGGTTACACTCCCAGGCGGCCCCACAGCGCAGCCGGGACAGAGGCTGAAACACCACAGCCACTCACCTTGGGCTCCGGCGGAGGGAGGGCAGACTGGACTGGAACTGTGTCTGGACACTCGGGGTTTGGAGGGCGCTCAGAGCTTTGGCTGAGTGCAGCCACTCAGGACGGTGGCCACATTGCTCCTTCCCAGGGCTCTGAGAGAGGCAGCAGCCCCTCCCTCGGAGATCCAACCCCACCCTGTGGGTCATTGTAGTTCTAATTGAGGCTCACTAACAACCAGCATCTGCCCCACCCTCGTGAAAGCCCCTTGGCTGAGCACCAGAAGGAGTTTTTCAATCAACTGACAACCCAAAACTCATCAATTAACCTAGACTGCTAGCCTCCAGGCAAAAAGCTAGAGGATAACAGTACGTTTCCTGGGCTGGCAACTTTAACCAGGAAAGTAAGACTTGACAGTGGTGTTCAACGCGGGTCCTCCCTCGCTCATCTAAACACAGGAGAGGGAGCCACAAACAGCAGAACACCAACACCCACAGGGAGAACTTGACAGGCTCCAAAGCCCACAGTGATAGCTAAAATGGTGAAACACAGAAACAGAAGCCAAATGAAAGAGCAAGACACCTCCACCGAAGATGAGATCAATGTGGAGCAATTAGGCATGTTAACAGAGCTAGAATTCAGAGCCATGATCTTGAGGAAGCTGAACAGCATGAGTAAAGACATAGAGACACTGAAAATAAGCCAAATGGAAATTAAAATCCAACAAGAAGAGATAAAAAATGACATATCCGAAATGAAAAACACATTGGAAGGTTTAAAAAGCAGAGTAGGGGAAGCTGAGGACCGGATCAGTGAATTAGAAGACAGGGTAGAAAAAATCAACCAATCAGAAAAACAAAAGGAAAAAACTATTAAAAAACAGGAAGACAGCTTAAGAGAACTATGGGACAACTGGAAACGTAATAATATTCGTATCATAGGAGTCCCCGAAGAAGAAGAAAAGGAGCAAGGGATAGAGAATATATTCAAAAAAATAGTGAGAGAAAACTTCCCTAATTTGGTGAAGGAAGAAGGCATTCAAGTTCAAGAAGCACAGAGAGTCCCAAGTAAGAAGAACCCAAACAGGCCCACACCAAGACACATAGTAATTAAAATGCCACAAATTAAAGACAAAGAGAGAATCCTAAAAGCAGCAAGAGATAAGCAACAGGTTACCTACAAAGGGAACCCCATAAGGCTTTCAGCTGACTTCTCACAAGAAACACTACAGGCCAGAAGAGAATGGCATGAAGTAATCAAAGTCATGAAAAACAAGAATCTGAATCCAAGACTACTCTACCCAGCAAGGCTATCATTCAAAATAGAAGATAAAATAAAGAGCTTCCCAGACAAAAAAAAGCTAAGGGAATACATTAGCACCAAACCAGCACTGCAAGAAATGTTAAAAGGACTGCTGTAATTAGCAGTAGAAATGGGAAGAAAAATGGAACCACACTAAACAAAAATGGCAATAAATAAGTACATATCAATAATCACCTTAAACGTAAATGGATTGAATGCTCCCATAAAGAGACACAGAGTAGCTGATTGGATAAGAAAGCATGACTCATCTATATGTTGTTTACAAGAGACCCACCTCTCAACAAAAGACTCACATAGGTTGAAAGTGAAGGGATGGAAAAAAATTTTCCAAGCAAATGGAAAGCAAAAAAAAGCGGGGGTAGCAATTCTCATATCTGATAAAATAGATTTCAAAATGAAGACCATAACTAGAGACAAAGACGGCCACTACATAATATTGAAAGGATCTATCCAACAGGAAGATATAACCTTGATAAACATATATGCACCCAATATAGGAGCACCAAAATATATTAAAAATCTTCTGGAGGACTTCCAAGGAGAAATCGACAACAATACAATTATAGCAGGGGACTTCAACACCCCATTGACAGCACTGGATAGATCCTCTAGGCAAAAAATTAGCAAGGAAACAGAGACTCTAAATGAAGCACTAGACCAAATGAATTTAATAGATATCTACAGAGAATTACACCCCAAAACTACAGAATACACATTCTTCTCAAGTGCACATGGGACATTTTCAAAGATAGACCACATGATAGGACACAAACTAAATCTCTACAAGTTCAAGAAGATTGAAATCATATCAAGCATCTTCTCAGATCACAATGGCATGAAACTAGAAATCAATTGCACAAAGAACATGCAAAGACATTTCAACACATGGAGGCTAAATAGCATGTTATTAAACAATGAATGGGTCACCGAGGAGATCAAGGAAGAAATTAAAAACTTCCTGGAAACCAATGAAAATGAACACACAACAACACAAAATCTATGGGATGCAGCGAAAGCAGTTCTGAGAGGGAAGTTCATAGCACTACAGGCCTACCTCAAAAAACAAGAAAAATTTCTAATTGACTGTCTAACCTCACAACTTAAAGAATTAGAAAGCAAACAAAAAGAAAACCCCAGAGCAAGTAGAAGAAAGGAAATAGTAAAGATCAGAGCAGAAATAAATGACATAGAGACCAAAAAAAACAATTCAAAGGATCAATGAAACAAAGAGCTGGTTTTTCGAAAAGATAAACAAGATAGATGGACCCTTAGCTAGACTCACCAAGAAACAAAGAGAGAGAACCCAAATACACAAAATCAGAAATGAAAGAGGAGAAGTAACAACCAACACCACGGAAATACAAAAGATCGTTAACAACTACTATGAACAACTATATGGCAACAAATTCGACAATCTCAGCGAAATGGACAAATTTCTAGAAACACACAGTCTCCCAAAACTATTCCCGGAAGAGATAGAAAACTTGAACAGACCAATAACAACTAAGGAAATTGAAGAGGTAATCAAGACTCTCCCAGCAAACAAAAGCCCAGGCCCAGATGGTTTCACAGGGGAGTTTTACCGAACATTCAAAAAAGAACTAACACCCATTCTCCTCAAACTATTTCAAAAAATTCAAGAAGAAGGAAGACTTCCAAACACGTTCTATGAGGCCAGCATAATTCTAATTCCAAAACAAGAAAAAGACACTACGAAGAAAGAAAACTACAGGCCAATATCCCTGATGAACATAGACGCCAAAATCCTGAACAAAATACTAGCAAATCGGATCCAGAAATACATCAAAAAAATTATTCACCATGACCAAGTGGGATTCATTCCAGGGATGCAAGGCTGGTACAATATTCGCAAATCAATAAACGTGATACACCACATAAACAAAATGAAGAATAAAAACCACATGATCATATCAATAGATGCTGAAAAAGCATTCGACAAAATCCAGCATCCATTTCTGATAAAAACGCTCAGCAATGTAGGAATAGAGGGATCATATCTCAACATAATAAAGGCCATATATGAAAGACCTACAGCCAACATCATACTCAATGGACAGAAACTAAAAACATTTCCATTAAGAACAGGAACAAGACAGGGATGTCCACTTTCGCCACTCTTATTTAACATTGTACTGGAAGTCTTAGCCACAGCAATCAGACATGAAGAAAAAATAAAAGGGATCCAAATTGGAAAGGAGGAAGTGAAACTGTCATTATTTGCAGATGACATGATATTGTACATAGAAAACCCTAAAGACTCCATCAAAAATCTATTAGACTTAATAAATGAGTTTGGCAAAGTAGCAGGATACAAAATTAACGTCAAGAAATCGACGGCATTCTTGTACATCACTGATGAACTCACAGAAAGAGAAACTGAAAAAACAATCCCATTTACCATCGCTCCAAAAAAATTACGATACCTAGGAATAAACTTAACCAAAGAAGTAAAAGACCTATTTGCAGAAAACTACAGGTCATTGAAAAAAGAAATAGAGGAAGATATAAAAAAGTGGAAGCACATACCCTGTTCATGGATTGGAAGAATTAACATAATTAAAATGTCCATACTACCCAAAGCAATCTATAGATTCAACGCAATCCCCATCAAAATACCAACGACATATTTCATAGAACTAGAACAAATACTTCAAAAGTTCATATGGAACCAAAAAAGACCCCGAATAGCCACAGCAATCTTGAAAAAGAAGAACAAAGTTGGAGGGATCACAATACCAGATATCAGGTTATACTACAAAGCGACTGTAACCAAAACAGCCTGGTACTGGCACAAGAACAGGCATATAGACCAGTGGAACAGAACTGAAAACCCAGAAATGGACCCAAGGCAATACGCTCAATTAATATTTGACAAAGGTGGCAAGAGCATACAGTGGAGCAAAGACAGCCTCTTTAATAAATGGTGTTGGGAAAATTGGACAGCTACATGCAAAAAAATGAAACTAGACCATCAACTTACACCATACACAAAAATAAATTCGAAATGGATAAAAGACTTAAATGTGACCCGTGAATCCATAAAAATTCTAGAAGAAAATGTAGGCAACAAAATTTTGGACATCATACGGAGCAGAATTTTCACTGATACATCACCTAAGGCAACAGAAATAAAGGAGAAAATGAACACATGGGACTACATCAAACTAAAAAGCTTCTGCACAGCAAAAGAAACAATCATCAAAATGGAAAGGCAACCCACTGTATGGGAGAACATCATTGCCAACGATGTATCAGATAAGGGGTTAATTTCCAGTATATACAGAGTGCTCATACAACTCCACAAAAGGAAGACAAAGAACCCAATTAAAAAATGGGCAGAGGAGCTGAATAGACACCTCTCCAAACAGGACATACAAATGGCCAAGAGACATATGAAGAAATGCTCAACATCACTAATCATCAGAGAGATGCAAATTAAAACAACTATGAGATATCACCTCACACCTGTCAGAATGGCCGCCATCAACAAATCATCAAACAACAAGTGTTGGCGAGGGTGTGGAGAAAAGGGGACTCTAATACACTGCTGGTGGGAATGCAGACTGGTGCAGCCGCTATGGAAAACAATATGGTGCTACCTCAAAAAATTAAAAATTGAACTTCCATTCGACCCAGTGTTCCCACTGCTGGGAATATACCCTAAGAAGCCTGAAACACCAATCAGGAAGAATATATGTACCCCCATGTTCATAGCAGCACTATTTACAATAGCTAAGATCTGGAAACAGCCCAAGTGTCCACCAGTAGACGAATGGATAAAAAAGCTGTGGTACATATACACAATGGAGTACTATGCAGCGGTAAGAAAGAAAGATCTCTTATCCTTTGAGACGACATGGAGGGACCTGGAAAGTATTATCCTAAGTGAAAGAAGCCAAGCAGAAAAAGACAAATACCACATGATCTCACTTATATACGGAATATAATGAACATAACAGTCTGAGGAATACAGTAGACCCAGACACATGGAAGTAGGGCACAGACTGACATCCCTCAGAAGAGGGGATGGGGGGTGGGGGGGTGGGAAGAGATAAACCACAGAACTTATATGCATGTATGCATGACCAATGGACATGGACAACTAAGCCGGGGACAGGGGGGCGGGGGGGGTGGGGTGGGGGGTGCCAATGGGGTAAAAAGGTAAAATATCTGTAACAAAAAAATAAATAAATAAATAAATTAAAAAAAAAAAAAAAAAAGAAAGCTGTAGTACATAGACACAATGGAGTACTATGCAGCTATAAGAAAGAAAGATCTCTTATCTTTTGAGATGACTGGAGGAATCTGTAAAGTATTATCCTAAGCGAAACAAGTCAAACAGAGAAAGACAAGTATCATATGATCTCACTTATTTGTGGAATATAATGAACATAACAGTCTGAGGAATGGGGTAGTCCCAGAGACATGCAAGTGGGGTACAGAATTACAATCTCCAGAAGAGGGTGTGGGGGGGAGAGATAAACCACAGAACTTATATGCATGTATGCATGAACAATGGACATGGACAACAAAGCTTCGGACAGGTCGGGGAGGGGTGAGGGGGGAATCAGTGGGGGAAAAGGAGAAACATCTCTAACAAAAATAAGTCCAACTCAAATATCTCCTCTTCTTTATAGCTTTCTTTCTTTTTTTTTTTTATCCTCATCCGAGGACATTTTTCCATTTTTTGTACAGACAGAGTGGGAGGGAGAGAGAGGAAGAGAGAGAGAGAGGGAAACATCGATGTGAAAGGGACACATCGAGTGGCTGCCACCCACATGACCAACCATGGCCGGGGACAAACTGCAACCGAGGTACATGCCCTTAGTGGGAACCGAACCCAGGTCTCTCCGGACCGCAGGCGGATGCTCTAACTGCTGAGCCAAACTGGCCAGGGCTATAGCTTTCTTTTAATGGTAATAATGCCTCTGGCTCCAAGTAGTAGAGCATCTTCTCATGACTTAAATGAGGAAGGGTTTTATGGTCTCATGTCAGAAGAAATCTGAAGGCAGTTACTTTACAGGTAACTGATGTAATCAGAGATCCAGGTAGCAGCTTCCTTCTCCACTGTCCTTAGCATAGGACTTTTGTTTCTCATTTAACATATGACTTTTTTTTATACCTATAGAAATTGTGTTTACATTGAAGCAGGAAGAAAAGTGAAGGGAGCTCAGCAACCTTCTCTTCCTGGGCAGCTTTGTATTTTTCTTTAGAAATGGATGCCCACTCATGGGGACTTCCACCTACATGCCATTGGCCAAAGTGTGTCACATAATTTCCTCTAGAATGAGATAAAATCATTTTATCTTTCCAGCCTCTATTTTGGAGAAAGGCAAGGAGAAGGATTATTGGAATGAGT
This sequence comes from Molossus molossus, assembly GCF_014108415.1. NCBI lineage: Eukaryota > Metazoa > Chordata > Mammalia > Chiroptera > Molossidae > Molossus > Molossus molossus. The sequence continues at coordinate 85,810,684 of NW_023425355.1, read as the reverse complement.
GCTCAGCAAGCCATCCTGAAAGTATCTGCCACACTTCCTCAATTAGTTTGCATAACTAGATACTTGGACCTTTGAACTTTCTGGGTGCTTAGTGTATATATACGTGGCTGTTGGTTCCCATTTGATATCCTGCACATATGTTTTGGTATTGTAATGTTGTGTTTCTGTAATTGTGTCATTTTTGTGCTTTCCACTTAGCACAGGGCCTCCATGTAGATCCTCAGTGAATACTTGTTGAATGAATAAATGAATATTAAGAAATAGATTTGTAATATCATTGGCATAAATCATTTATACATGTAAAGGATACAGTAATATGTTTACTGTGTGAGGGGCTATGGACTAAATTTTATAGAAATGTTTGTTATTGTTAAGGGGGCATCAATGTAAAGATGTCAAAGTGGCTTTGAATGGAAAATATTCAATTACAAGTGTTATAGAAAAATCCACAAAGTGACTTTGTACCAATGCTTTTCTTAGAGTATATTCTTCTATGAGTAAATAAAAAATATATAAATATTTCCTTTAAAAAATTTAAAACTGAACTTCCCCCAATGTGACCCAGTGATCACACTTCTAGGAATTTACCATAAGAAGCCTGGAAAACCAATCAGAAAGAATATATGTACCCCCATGTTCATAGAAGCACTATTTACAAGAGCTAAGATCTGGAATCAGCCCAAGTGTCCATCAGTAGACGAATGGATAAAAGCACTGTGGTACATATACACAGTGGAGTACTATGCAGCTGTAAGAAAGAAAGATCTCTTATTCTTTGAGATTACATGGAGGGACCTGGAAAGTATCATCCTAAGCGAAACAAGCCAAGCAGAGAAAGACAAGTATCATATGTTCTCACTTATTTGTGGAATATAATGAACATAACAGTCTAAGGAATGGCGTAGTTCCAGAGACGTGGAAGTGGGGTACAGATTGACAATCCCCAGAAGAGGGGTTGATGGGTGAGAAATAAACCACAGAACTTATATGCATGTGTGCATGAAAAATGGACATGGACAACAAAGCTGGGGGCAGGGCGGGAAAGGAGGGGGAGGGGGGAATTTGTGGGGGGAAAAGTAGAAACATCTGTAACAAAAATGAATAAATAAAAAATAAATAAATAGATAAATAAATAAATAAATAAATAAATAAATAAATAAATAAGGAGAGTCCTTTCTGCTTCTTCCAGTTTCTGATAGTCACTGGTGTTTCTTGGCTTACAGTGGTAGCACTCTAATCTCTGCCTCCATAGTCATTTGGACTTCTCCTTTCTAGATGTCCCTGTGTCCAAATCTATCTCTCCTTGTAAATATGATAGTCATATTGGCTTAAAGGCCCACCCTGCTCAAATAAGACCTAATCTTAACTAAGATACTTCAGAATGTGATTTGCACAATAACCTTATTCTCATATAAGTCGCATTCTGAAGTATCTTGAATTAAAACATCAATATATCTTTGAAGTTTACACAATATAACTCTGAACACCATGTAAGACAACACATCCACAGGTTCTGGGGGTTAGGACATGGACACCTAGGACAAGGGAATGGGTGTTCTGTTTCCTGCACCCAGGTTCTCTATACAGCTTTACTCATCCATGCCTTGGAGACCTCTAGGCCTTGCTAGCTGGTAACAAAAACCAATGTCATGACATGGAAAGAATTCAGCACTTGCATTCAGCAAGGTCTAAATTCAAATTAATATCTACCCCTTGTAGTTGTACAAACTTAGAGAAAACCCTTTTACCACTCTGAGACTCAGTTACATAATCTGAAAACAGGTCTAATATTCCTCATCTCACAAGGATAGCTGTCCTAATTCTGTGAGGCAAGTCTGTGAAGCACTTGGCACATGAAAAGCACATATAAAATGGGAGCTGTTGTTATGTGCACCCTCATCCCAGTATTTTTATTGATTGTAGGGAGGGGGAATGGAGAAAGAGAGAAAGAGAGAGAGAGGGAGACATCAATGTGAGAGATACATCAATAGGTTGCCTCCCATATGTACCTCTACCAGGGATCAAACCCACAACCTACATATGTGTACTTCCTGTAATCAAACTCATAACCTTCTGGGACATAGGATGACACTCCAACTAACTGAACACACTGGCCAGTACTCTATACCCCAATGTTTAAGAAAAAAATGTGCCCCGAATAGCCACAGCAATCTTGAAAAAGAAGAACAAAGTAGGTGGGATCACAATACCAGATATCAGGTTATACTACAAAGCGACTGTAACCAAAACAGCCTGGTACTGGCACAAGAACAGGCATATAGACCAGTGGAACAGAACTGAAAACACAGAAATGGACCCAAGGCAATATGCTCAATTAATATTTGACAAGGGTGGCAGGAGCATACAGTGGAGTAAAGACAGCCTCTTTAATAAATGGTGTTGGGAAAATTGGACAGCTACATGCAAAAAAATGAAACTAGACCATCAACTTACACCATACACAAAAATAAACTCGAAATGGATAAAAGACTTAAATGTGACCCGTGAATCCATAAAAATTCTAGAAGAAAATGTAGGCAACAAAATTTCAGACATCATACGGAGCAGAATTTTCACTGATACATCACCTAAGGCAACAGAAATAAAGGAGAAAATGAACACATGGGACTACATCAAACTAAAAAGCTTCTGCACAGCAAAGGAAACAATCATCAAAATGGAAAGGTAACCCACTGTATGGGAGAACATCATTGCCAATGATGTATCAGATAAGGGGTTAATTTCCAATATATATAGAGTGCTCATACAACTCCACAAAAGGAAGACAAAGAACCCAATTAAACAATGGGCAGAGGAGCTGAATAGACACCTCTCCAAACAGGACATACAAATGGCCAAAAGACATATGAAGAAATGCTCAACATCACTAATCATCAGAGAGATGCAAATTAAAACAACAATGAAGTATCACCTCACACCTGTCAGAATGGCCGCCATCAACAAATCATCAAACAACAAGTGTTGGCGAGGGTGTGGAGAAAAGGGGACTCTAATACACTGCTGGTGGGAATGCAGACTGGTGCAGCCGCTATGGAAAACAATATGGTGCTACCTCAAAAAATTAAAAATTGAACTTCCATTTGACCCAGTGATCCCACTGCTGGGAATACAGTGATACCTCGGTTTTCGAACATAATTCGTTCCAGGAGGACGGTCGAGAACCGAATTGTTCGAGAACCGAAGCAATGAAACCCAATAGGAAAGCGTGACTCCACAAAGCGTGACTCTCTCTCTGCACTCACACTGATGACGCAAGCAAGGTGCGCTGGGCCGAATGAATGCCATTCAGCTCAACTCGGCTCATCTCGGAAGTTCGAGTTCCAAATATTTGTTCGGATTCCGAGACAAAAGTTTCTCGAATCTCCATTTGGTCGAAAACCGAGGCGTTCGAGAACCGAGGTATCACTGTATACCCTAAGAAGCCTGAAACACCAATCAGGATGAATATATGTACCCCCATGTTCATAGCAGCACTATTTACAATAGCTAAGATCTGGAAACAGCCCAAGTGTCCACCAGTAGACGAATGGATAAAAAAGCTGTGGTACATATACACAATGGAGTACTATGCAGCGGTAAAAAAGAAAGATCTCTTATCCTTTGAGACGACATGGAGGGACCTAGAAAGTATTATCCTAAGTGAAAGAAACCAAGCAGAAAAAGACAAATACCACATGATCTCACTTATATATGGTATATAGTGAACATAACAGTCTGAGGAATACAGTAGACCCAGACACATGGAAGTAGGGCACAGACTGACATCCCTCAGAAGAGGGGATGGGGGGTTGGGGGGTGGGAAGAGATAAACCACAGAACTTATATGCATGTATGCATGACCAATGGACATGGACAACTAAGCCGGGGACGGGACAGAGGTGGGGTGGGGTGGGGGGTGCCAATGGGGTAAAAAGTTAAAATATCTGTAACAAAAAAATAAATAAAAATTCATCAAAAAAATAAAAAATTAATAAAAAAAAATAAGTAAAAAAGAAAAAAATGTGACTCTTTGGTCCACATAATTACTCCTACCATGACTTCTATTTCACCTTCAAACAACAAATGTGTCTGTGTGCTGAGCTGGCCATTGCCAAGGCAGAGTAAGAGTTAAATTTAAGAGGTTACAGACCAGGTGGGGCAGGGACTACTCCAAGGGCCTACTTTCTTCCACCTTATCTTCTCCCTTTTCTGAAGTCCTCCTGCCATGGACTTGGGACTGAGAGCTTCAGGGACATCCAACACCTAGGGAGACCCTGAAGTCAAGGGCTAGGTCTTATGCCAAAGTCTCTAAACTTAAACTTTGAAAAGAAAGTAAATCTGAACTGTCAATGGCTTCCATCAATCCTATTCAGGTCATCTCCTTGTGTTTCCTAAACAAGCACAGCTTCACTTGAAGCCAATTTTTACATGGAGCTGCAATTTTCAGGAAGCAGAGCTGAAAGTAAGAGAGGTGCCAAGAGCTTAAGACCAACAAATGAGTGGATACAAAAAGCTGTGATACATATATACAGTGGAGTATTATGCAGCTGTAAGAAAGAAAGATCTCTTATCCTTTGAGATGACATGGAGGGACCTGGATAATATTATCCTAAGTGAAATAAGCCAACCAGAGAAAAACAAATACCATATGATCTCACTTATTTGTGGAATATAATGAAAAAGATGGGCTGAGGAATGAAATAGACCCAGAGATAGATAGGACTATGGTTCAGACTGACTAACCTCAGAGGAGCAGGCTGGGGAGGATGGATGAGATGAACCAAAAAACTTATATGAATGTATGCATAACCAATGGACATAGACAACAATGCTGGGGGCTGGGGGAGCAGGATGGGGAGGAGATGTCTAAGGGGGGAAAAGGAGAAACATCTGTAACAAAACCAAATTAATAAAAATTGAAAAAAAGGAGAGAAAAATAAAAATAAAAATTCCCCCACCCCAAAATAAAATAAAATAAAAACTTTAATTATGGCCCAGCCAGTGTGGGTCAGTGGTTGAGTGTTGACCTATGCACCAAGAGTTCGCCAGTTTGATTCCTGGTCAGGGCACATGTCCAGGTTGTAGGCCCGGTCCCCAGTGTGGGACATGTAGGAGGTGGCCAATCGATGTTCTCTCTCATTGATGTTTCTATCTCTTTCTCTCTCTCTAAAAATCAATAAAGAAAAAATAAAAACATCAGTTATGGACTAGACCCACCCTACACTAGTATGACGTCATGGCAACTAACTATATCTACAGCAACCCTATTTCCAAATAAGATCACAATCTGAGGTATTGAGGGTTAGAACTTCTAGGTACCTTTTATGGGGAGACAATCCAACTTACAACAGAGGTCTAGTAAGCAGTATTTGGTATACCACAATCTAAAAGGCAGCCTGCTAAAAAGGCCATCATGTGCTCCACCAGTGGTTCTCAACCAGGGATGATTTTGCCCCCAGGGGACACTTGGCAATGCCTGGTGGAGCAAAGGGGAAGGTGCAAGTGGCATCTAGTGAGAAAGGGCCAGGGATACTGCTAAACATCCATACAGTGCACAGGACAGCCTCCCACACCAAAGAAGCATTTGACCCACCATGCCCAAATTTGGGCTCCTTAGGATACAGTAACAAAAACTCATCTGCCTCTCACACTCTCATCAGAAGAGTACCTCTTGTACCCAACCTGTTCCCAAATAATTTCACAGTCACTCTCATTTTTTCTCTCTCCCTATCCCTGGTCCTTTGACTTCAAGTCTCATTTACTCTTGTTCCCTTCAGACTTGCCAATTTGAGGCAGGGTCTTCAAATTGATGACTTCAAAGGTTTCTCCCTCTGCTATACTGCTTGGCTCCTGCCTGCCTGCCGCATCAACAGATGAAGTTGTAAGGGCTGCTGGTCTCCCCATATCTAATCACAAGCTGCGGCAGCAGCAGGGATGATGATAAATGTCCTAAACAGTTGTTGGCAAAGAAGCACAGCAGTGGTTAGACCCAATGATGCCACTGCATGTGCAAAAGCTGCTTTAGCAAATTTCTCCTACATGGTCAGATTTACAACAAAGACAAAGCCCTCTACTGTATGTGGGTTCTGGGGACAGGGAAATGCAGAGCTTGTTTTTAATTATTTGCTGGTTAATTACTTTGGATGACTGGCTGTAATGTCTTTTTCAATTTCACTTCTGTTATTAATATTTTTAAATTTATTGTTGACACTATTACAAATGTCACTCATTTTCCTCCATAGTAGATTGATCTGTGAAATACAATAGGGGCGTGAATTTATATGGCAGTAAAATATACAGTAGAAAATTTCCACATAAATGTGATTTTATCTAAAGTAAAATTGATTATGCTCTGGTCAGCAAACCATAATAAACTACTTGCTGGTTTGCTAGATAACATTAATTAATTAACAACTGGGGGAGACCGAAAAATGGTGGCGGAGTGAACGGAGCTACACAGACTGTCTCCGAGAACCAAACTGGAATTACAACTATAACACAGACAAATCGACAGGAAAAAGCAACAGAAAAGCAGCTTGCGAGGACCATACAACGAGGGACACTGACTCCATCCCGGTAGGCTTGCGAAGGCGCGAGACGAGGCTGGGAGGGCACAGTCCGCAGCTCGGCAGCGGCCTTAGCTATAAGCGGTGCCCACGGGTTACACTCCCAGGCGACCCGCAGCGCAGCCGGGACAGAGGCTGAAACAGCCACAGCCACTCACCTTGGGCTCCGGCGGAGGGAGGGCGGACTGGACTGCAACTGTGTCGGGACACTCGGGGTTTGGAGGGCGCTCAGAGCTTTGGCTGAGTGCAGCCACTCAGGACGGTGGCCACATTGCTCCTTCCCAGGGCTCTGAGGAGAGGCAGCAGCCCCTCCCTCGGAGATCCAACCCCACCCTGTGGGCCATTGAAGTGCTAATTGAGGCTCACTAAGAACCAGCATCTGCCCCACCCTCCTGAAAGCCCCTTGGCTGAGCACCAGAAGGAGTTTTTCAATCAACTGACAACCCAAAACTGATCAATTAACCTAGACTGCTAGCCTCCAGGCAAAAAGCTAGAGGATAACAGTACCTTTCCTGGGCTGGCAACTTTAACCAGGAAAGTAAGACTTGACAGTGGTGTTCAACACGGGTCCTCCCTCGCTCATCTAAACACAGGAGAGGGAGCCACAAACAGCAGAACACCAACACCCACAGGGAGAACTTGACAGGCTCCAAAGCCCACAGTGATAGCTAAAATGGTGAAACACAGAAACAGAAGCCAAATGAAAGAGCAAGACACCTCCACCGAAGATGAGATCAATGTGGAGCAATTAGGCATGTTAACAGAGCTAGAATTCAGAGCCATGATCTTGAGGAAGCTGAACAGCATGAGTAAGGACATAGAGACACTGAAAATAAGCCAATTGGAAATTAAAAACCAAAAAGAAGAGATAAAAAATGACATATCCGAAATGAAAAACACATTGGAAGGTTTAAAAAGCAGAGTAGGGGAAGCTGAGGACCGGATCAGTGAATTAGAAGACAGGGTAGAAAAAATCAACCAATCAGAAAAACAAAAGGAAAAAACTATTAAAAAAGAGGAAGACAGCTTAAGAGAACTATGGGACAACTGGAAACGTAATAATATTCGCATCATAGGAGTCCCCGAAGAAGAAGAAAAGGAGCAAGGGATAGAGAATATATTCAAAAAAATAGTGAGAGAAAACTCCCCTAATTTGGTGAAGGAAGAAGGCATTCAAGTTCAAGAAGCACAGAGAGTCCCAAGTAAGAAGAACCCAAACAGGCCCACACCAAGACACATAGTAATTATAATGCCACAAATTAAAGACAAAGAGAGAATCCTAAAAGCAGCAAGAGATAAGCAACAGGTTACCTACAAAGGGAACCCCATAAGGCTCTCAGCTGACTTCTCACAAGAAACACTACAGGCCAGAAGAGAATGGCATGAAGTAATCAAAGTCATGAAAAACAAGAATCTGAATCCAAGACTACTCTACCCAACAAGGCTATCATTCAAAATAGAAGATCAAATAAAGAGCTTCCCAGACAAAAAAAGGCTAAGGGAATACATTAGCACCAAACCAGCACTGCAAGAAATGTTAAAAGGACTGCTGTAATTAGCAGTAGAAATGGGAAGAAAAATAGAACCACACTAAACAAAAATGGCAATAAATAAGTACATATCAATAATCACCTTAAACGTAAATGGATTGAATGCTCCCATAAAGAGACACAGAGTAGCTGATTGGATAAGAAAGCATGACTCATCTATATGTTGTTTACAAGAGACCCACCTCTCAACAAAAGACTCACATAGGTTGAAAGTGAAGGGATGGAAAAAAATTTTCCAAGCAAATGGAAAGCAAAAAAAAGCTGGGGTAGCAATTCTCATATCTGATAAAATAGATTTCAAAATGAAGACCATAACTAGAGACAAAGACGGCCACTACATAATATTGAAAGGATCTATCCAACAGGAAGATATAACCTTGATAAACATATATGCACCCAATATAGGAGCACCAAAATATATTAAAAATCTCCTGGAGGACTTCCAAGGAGAAATCGACAACAATACAATCATAGCAGGGGACTTCAATACCCCGTTGACAGCACTGGATAGATCCTCTAGGCAAAAAATTAGCAAGGAAACAGAGACTCTAAATGAAGCACTAGACCAAATGGATTTAATAGATATCTACAGAGAATTACACCCCAAAACTACAGAATACACATTCTTCTCAAGTGCACATGGAACATTCTCAAAGATAGACCACATGATAGGACACAAACTAAATCTCTACAAGTTCAAGAAGATTGAAATCATATCAAGCATCTTCTCAGATCACAATGGCATGAAACTAGAAATCAATTGCAACAAGAACATGCAAAGACATTTCAACACATGGAGGCTAAATAGCATGTTATTAAACAATGAATGGGTCACCGAGGAGATCAAGGAAGAAATTAAAAACTTCCTGGAATCCAATGAAAATGAACACACAACAACACAAAATCTATGGGATGCAGCGAAAGCAGTTCTGAGAGGGAAGTTCATAGCACTACAGGCCTACCTCAAAAAACAAGAAAAATTTCTAATTGACTGTCTAACCTCACAACTTAAAGAATTAGAAAGCAAACACAAAGAAAACCCTAGAGCAAGTAGAAGGAAGGAAATAGTAAAGATCAGAGCAGAAATAAATGACATAGAGACCAAAAAAACAATTCAAAGGATCAATGAAACAAAGAGCTGGTTTTTCGAAAAGATAAACAAGATAGATGGACCCTTAGCTAGACTCACCAAGAAACAAAGAGAGAGAACCCAAATACACAAAATCAGAAATGAAAGAGGAGAAGTAACAACCAACACCACGGAAATACAAAAGATCGTTAACAACTACTATGAACAACTATATGGCAACAAATTCGACAATCTCAGCGAAATGGACAAATTTCTAGAAACACACAGTCTCCCAAAACTATTCCCGGAAGAGATAGAAAACTTGAACAGACCAATAACAACTAAGGAAATTGAAGAGGTAATCAAGACTCTCCCAGCAAACAAAAGCCCAGGCCCAGATGGTTTCACAGGGGAGTTTTACCGAACATTCAAAAAAGAACTAACACCCATTCTCCTCAAACTATTTCAAAAAATTCAAGAAGAAGGAAGACTTCCAACCACATTCTATGAGGCCAGCATAATTCTAATTCCAAAACCAGAAAAAGACACTATGAAGAAAGAAAACTACAGGCCAATATCCCTGATGAACATAGACGCCAAAATCCTGAACAAAATACTAGCAAATCGGATCCAGAAATACATCAAAAAAATTATTCACCACGACCAAGTGGGATTCATTCCAGGGATGCAAGGCTGGTACAATATTCGCAAATCAATAAACGTGATACACCACATAAACAAAATGAAGAATAAAAACCACATGATCATATCAATAGATGCTGAAAAAGCATTCGACAAAATCCAGCATCCATTTCTGATAAAAACGCTCAGCAATGTAGGAATAGAGGGATCATATCTCAACATAATAAAGGCCATATATGAAAGACCTACAGCCAACATCATACTCAATGGACAGAAACTAAAAACATTTCCATTAAGAACAGGAACAAGACAGGGATGTCCACTTTTGCCACTCTTATTTAACATTGTACTGGAAGTCTTAGCCACAGCAATCAGACATGAAGAAAAAATAAAAGGGATCCAAATTGGAAAGGAGGAAGTGAAACTGTCATTATTTGCAGATGACATGATATTGTACATAGAAAACCCTAAAGACTCCATCAAAAATCTATTAGACTTAATAAATGAATTTGGCAAAGTAGCAGGATACAAAATTAACGTCAAGAAATCGACGGCATTCTTGTACATCAATGATGAACTCACAGAAAGAGAAACTGAAAAAACAATCCCATTTACCATCGCTCCAAAAAAATTACGATACCTAGGAATAAACTTAACCAAAGAAGTAAAGGACCTATTTGCAGAAAACTACAGGTCATTGAAAAAAGAAATAGAGGAAGATATAAAAAAGTGGAAGCACATACCCTGTTCATGGATTGGAAGAATTAACATCAGTAAAATGTCCATACTACCCAAAGCAATCTATAGATTCAATGCAATCCCCATCAAAATACCAACGACATATTTCATAGAACTAGAACAAATACTTCAAAAGTTCATATGGAACCAAAAAAGACCCCGAATAGCCACAGCAATCTTGAAAAAGAAGAACAAAGTTGGAGGGATCACAATACCAGATATCAGGTTATACTACAAAGCGACTGTAACCAAAACAGCCTGGTACTGGCACAAGAACAGGCATATAGAACAGTGGAACAGAACTGAAAACCCAGAAATGGACCTAAGGTAATACGCTCAATTAATATTTGACAAAGGGGGCAAGAGCATACAGTGGAGTAAAGACAGCCTCTTTAATACATGGTGTTGGGAAAATTGGACAGCTACATGCAAAAAAATGAAACTAGACCATCAACTTACACCATACACAAAAATAAACTCAAAATGGATAAAAGACTTAAATGTGACCCGTGAATCCATAAAAAGTCTAGAAGAAAATGTAGGCAACAAAATTTCGGACATCATACGGAGCAGAATTTTCACTGATACATCACCTAAGGCAACAGAAATAAAGGAGAAAATGAACACATGGGACTACATCAAACTCAAAAGCTTCTGCACAGCAAAAGAAACAATCATCAAAATGGAAAGGCAACCCACTGTATGGGAGAACATCATTGCCAATGATGTATCAGATAAGGGGTTAATTTCCAATATATACAGAGTGCTCATACAACTCCACAAAAGGAAGACAAAGAACCCAATTAAAAAATGGGCAGAGGAGCTGAATAGACACCTCTCCAAACAGGACATACAAATGGCCAAGAGACATATGAAGAAATGCTCAACATCACTACTCATCAGAGCGATGCAAATTAAAACAACAATGAGGTATCACCTCACACCTGTCAGAATGGCCGCCATCAACAAATCATCAAACAACAAGTGTTGGCGAGGGTGTGGAGAAAAGGGGACTCTAATACACTGCTGGTGGGAATGCAGCCTGGTGCAGCCGCTATGGAAAACAATATGGTGCTACCTCAAAAAATTAAAAATTGAACTTCCATTTGACCCAGTGATCCCACTGCTGGGAATATACCCTAGGAAGCCTGAAACACCAATCAGGAAGAATATATGTACCCCCATGTTCATAGCAGCACTATTTACAATAGCTAAGATCTGGAAACAGCCCAAGTGTCCACCAGTAGACGAATGGATCAAAAAGCTGTGGTACATATACACAATGGAATACTATGCAGCGGTAAGAAAGAAAGATCTCTTATCTTTTGAGAGAACATGGAGGGACCTGGAAAGTATTATCCTAAGTGTAAGAAGCCAAGCAGAGAAGGACAAATACCACATGATCTCACTTATATACGAAATATAATGAACATAACAGTCTGAGGAATACAGTAGACCCAGACATATGGAAGTGGGGCACAGACTGACATCCCTCAGAAGAGGGGATGGGGGGTGGGGGGGTGGGAAGAGATAAACCACAGAACTTTTATGCATGTATGCATGACCAATGGACATGGACAACTAAGCCGGGGACAGGGTGGAGGGGGGGTGGGGTGGGGGGTGCCAATGGGGTAAAAAGGTAAAATATCTGTAACAAAAAAATAAATAAATAAATAAAAAATTAAAAAAAAAAAAAAAAAAAACCACTGGGTGATACATGCAAGTTATGAGGTGTAGATTAATATTAAATAACATTCCGATTAGGAACAAATGTGATTTTGGTTGCCTTCTTATATAGTTTTTGCATTTCTGTCTTTTAACATTATCTTTGTTAATCAAATAGTTATGTGCCAGAATTCAGTAATTCATATTACCAGAAACATCAAATAGTGATATAGCCATGTTTTTTTGCAAAATGTAGTATTTGGGCCCTGGTAACCTATTGTTTTGAAGTGGTTTGGATTTGGGATGGAGGAGTTGGCAGGAAATTCCTATTGCCCTTTTATATTCAGATTGACTGTGCAATTGCAACAGAGCATTTACCCTTGCTCAAATAGCAAGTAACCTAAGAAGGGTAGTTAGGACTTTTGGAGAGTGGTTTTTTTTTTTCTGTTTACAAAGCAAACTATCCTTCCCTAGCATCCTCTTCTAGTTCCCTTTGCCCACAGCGCCCTCATGTGATTTGTCACTACAATTGTTAAGAAACCACCAATGTAAAAATTTCTAACTTTAGAAATACCATGCTTCCATTTTAAACCCCGTATCTGATAAGATATTTGACTGGATCCTCATTTCCATCAAAGAGCATGAAATATGGTTGAACAAGAATTTGTTTAGGAAGTTTCTGCATATCTTTTTTTTTTCTTTCTTTGGTTTGAACAAGTATGTCCCTGTTTCTGGGAGACTGGCACTTCAGGAAGTGACTCTGAGTTGGACTGAAAGGAAAGATAATGCAATACTCTTCAACTTTTATCTGAGTGTGAACTAGTGGTCAGACACAAAGGTTAGTGTTCTGAATTCCTTTTACTTGTATTTTTATTTATGTAACTTAGTATTTTTTCATTATCACTTATAAAATTATATCACACAAAAAGCAACATTGCCCATGTACTCAACACCCAGATTTAACAGAAGTTAAAATTTTGCCATATATGCTCCTCAACTTTCTCCACTTATAAATAAAAAAATTTTATAGCTTAAGCTCTAAAACCCCTCCCATATTTTTTCTCTTCTCTCCCCAGAGTAATCAGTCTCCTGTAGCAGGTATGTATATTTCACATGAATATTCTTATTCTCCTTTCTATATGTATGTATTTATAAGCAATATATAATATTGTTCTGGGTGATATTAACTTCCATAATTAGCATTAAACTGACCATGCCTAGGTTGTGATTCTAGAAAAATCTTCATTCATGGGTACAGGAGACATGTACTTTATAGTATATTCATTGTAGCACTATTTGCAATAGGAAAAAGAAAGGTAAATACAAACTAATCATCCATCAGTAGAAGAATGAATAAATAAAACAGTACTTAATTCATACAGGGGAATACTATACTTCATTTTAAAAAAATGGACTAAATATGGATTAAATGTATTAACAGAAATAAATCCAAAACAATGTTGAATTAATAAAGAAAGTTGTGCAAACATATGTTCAGGATGATACCACCTATTTATCTATTTAACTCACCCATAACACTAATTTTTCTGATGTCTATCTATTTCTTCATATTTAAAACACAGATCACAAAATAGTATATCACCTATTTAATTTAAATAGATTTTCCAGTTTGTGAAGCACTCCTATATGCAGTCTCATTAATAAAGGCAAATGGGAAGACAAATGTGATAACGTTGGATTCCAAAATAGTGGCAGAGTGAATGGAAGCTACACAGACCATCTCACAGGACCAAACTGGAATTACAATGAAAATAAAGACAAATAGACAGGGAAAAGCAGCATGGAGAATCACATAATCAGAAACACCAACTCAAACACCTTGTGTCTTGCAGAGACACAAGAGGGGGGCTGGGAGACCACGATCCACCACGGCCTTAGCTGTGAGCAGCGTCCTTGGGTTAAACTCCCAAGCGGCTCCTCAGTGCAGAGCCTGGACAAAGGCTAAAATAGCCACAGCCTCTCACCTTGGGCTCCAGCAGAGGGAGGGAAGACTGGACTGGAACTGTGTGGGGACACTCGGGATTTGGAAGGTGCTCAGAGCTTTTGCTGAGTTGTGGCAACACAGAACAGTGGTAATCTTACTCCTTCCCAGGGCTCTGGGGAGAGACAGTGGCTCCTTCCTGGGAGATTCAACCCCACCAGGTGCCCCCTTACACTGAGCACCTGAGGGAGTTTTTCATTCAACAGAGAGGCCAAGGCTCTTCAGGTAACCTCTACTGACAGCCTCCAGGCAAAAAGCTAGAGGAAAACTGTACCATTCTCTGGGCTAGCAACTCTAACCAGGAAAGTTAAGACTTGACAGTGGTGTTTAACGTGGATCCTCCCTGGCTCATCCAAAACCAGGAGAGGGAGCCACAAACAGCAGATCACCAAGACCCACAGGAAAAATTTGGCAGGCTCCAAAGCCCAATGTGATAGCCAAAATGATGAAGTACAGAAACAAAAGCCAAATGAAAGAACAAGAGACCTCTATGAAAGAGGAGATAAATGAGGTACAGTTAAGCAAGTTAACAGAACTAGAATTCCGAGCCATGATCTTGAGGAAGCTCAACAGCATGTGTAAGGACATGAGCACCATGAGTAAAGACATAGAAATGTTGAAAATCAACCAGGTGGAAATTAAAAACCACCAAGAAGAAATAAAGCATGACATATCAGAAATAAAGAACACATGGGAAGGACTAAATAGCAGAGAAGAGGAAGCTGAGGACCAGATCAGTGAATTAGAAGACAGGGTTAAAAAAAATCAACCAATCAGAAAACCAAAAAGAAAAATCGATTAAAAAACATGAAAAGAGCTTAAGAGAAGTGTGGGAAAACTGGAAACGTGATAACATTCACATCATAGGAGTCCTGGAAGAAGAAGAAAATGAGCAAGGGTTAAAGAATGCATTTGAAGAAATAGTGACAGAAAACTTCCCAAATTTGGTGATGGAAGAAGGCATGCAAGTTCAAGAAGCACAAAGAGCCCCAAGTAAGAAGAACCCAAACAGGACCACACCAAGACACATAGTAAGTAAAATGCCAAATATTAAAAACAAAGAGAGAATCCTAACAGCAGCAAGAGATAAGCAATAGGTTACCTACAAAGGAAACCCCATAAGGTTCTCAGCTGACTTATCAACTGAAACACTACAGGCCAGAAAGGAATGGTATGAGGTAATCAAGGTCATGAAAAACAAGGATCTGAATTGAAGACTACTCTACCCAGCAAGGCTGCCATTCAAAATAGGTCAAATAAAGAGCTTCCCAGACAAAAATAAAAAGGCTAAGAGAATATATTAGCACCAAACCAACACTGTAAAAAATGTTAAAAGGATTGCTGTAATTAGCAGGAGAAAAAAGGAAGAAAATTATAACCACACTAAAAAAAAAAAAATGGCAATAAATAAGTACATATCAATAATCACCTTAAATGTAAATGGATTGAATGCTTCTATAAAAAGAAACAAAGTAGCTGATTGGATAAGATAGCATGATTCATCTATATGTTGTTTACAAGAGACCCAACTCACAACAAAAGCCTCACATGGGTTGAAAGTGAAGGGATGGAAAAAAAAATCTTCCAAGCAAACAGAAAGAAAAAAAAAAGAGGGGTAGCAATATGCATATCTGATAAAATAGATTTCAAAATGAAGACCATAACTGGAGACAAAGAAGGCCACTACATAATATTGAAAGGATCTATCCAACAGGAAGATATAACCTAGATAAACATATATGCACCCAATATAGGAGCACCAAAATATATTATAAATCTTCTGGAAGACTTCAAAGGAGAAATCGATAGCAATACAATCATAGCAGGGGACTTCAACACCCTGCTGACATCACTGGATTGATCCTCTAGACAAAAAATTAGCACAGAAACAGTGACTTTAAATGAAGCACTAGAAAAAAGAAATTTAATAGATATCTACAGAGAATTACACCCCAAAACTACAGAATTCATATTCTTCTCAAGTGCACATGGGACATTCTCAAACATAGATCAGAAGTTAGGACGCAAACTAAGTCTCTACAAGTTCAAGAAGATTGAAATAATATCAAGCATCTTCTCAAATCAGAATGGCATGAAACTAGAAATCAATTGCAACAAGAACATGCAAAAACATTTGAACACATGGAGGCTAAATAGCATCTTATAAAACAACAAATGGCATGAAACGAATGGGTCACCAAGGAGATCCAGGAAGAAATTAAAAACTTCCTGGAATCCAATGAAAATGAACACACAACAACACAAAACCTATGGGATACAGAGAAAGAAGTTTTGGAGGGGGGGAAGTTCATAGCACTACAGACCTACCTCAAGAAACAATAAATATCTCCAATAGATTACCTAACCTCACAACTTAAAGAACTAGAAAGCAAACAAAAAGAAAACCCCAAAACAAGTAGAAGGAAGGAAATAGTACAGATCAGAGCAGAAATAAATGACATAGAGACCAAAAAAAAAAAAACTGTTAAAAGGATCAATGAAACAAAGAGCTGTTTTTTAAAAAATATAAACAAGATTGATGAACCCTTAGCTAGACTCACCAAGAAACAAAGAGAGAGAACCCAAATACACAAAATCAGAAATGAAAGAGGAGAAGTAACAACTGATTCCACCGAAATACAAAAAGTCGTTAACAACTACAATAAATAATTATATGGCAACAAATATGACAATCAAAGCAAAATGGGTAAATATCTAGAAACACATAGTCTCCCAAAACTGGACCAGGAAGAGATAGAATACTTGAACAGACCAATAACAACAGAAGAAATTGAAGATGTAATCAAGACTCTCCCAGCAAACAAAAGCCCAGGCCCGAATAGATTCATGGCGGAGTTTTACCGAACATTCAAAAAAGAACTGGCACCCATTCTCCTCAAACTAATTCAAAAAATTCAAGAAGAAGGAAGACTTCCAAACTCGTTTTATGAGGCCAGCATAATTCTAATTGCAAAACCAGAAAAAGACACCACAAAGAAAGAAAACTACAGGCCAATATCCCTGATGAACATAGACGCCAAAATCCTGAACAAAATATGAGCAAATCGGATCCAGAAATACATCAACAAAATTATTCACTATGACCAATTGGGATTCATCCCAGGGATGCAAGGATGGTACAATATTTGAAATCAATAAATGTGATACACTACATATACAAAATGAAGAATAAAAACCACATGATCATATAAATAGATGCCGAAAAATTCTTTGAGAAAATCCAGCATCCATTTCTGATAAAAACACCCAGCAATGTGGGAATAGATGGATAATACCTCGACATAATAAAGGCCATATATGAAAGACCTACAGCCAACATCATACTCAATGGGCAGAAACTAAAAACATTTCCCTTAAGGACAGGAAGAAGACAGGGATGCCCACTTTCACCACTCTTATTTAACATAGTACTGGAAGACTTAGTCACAGCAATCAGATAGTAATAAAAAATAAAAGGATCCAAATTAGAAAGGAGGATGTGAAACTGTTATTATTCACAGATGACATGATACTATATGTAGAAAACCCCAAAGACTCCATCAAAAATTTACTAAACTTAATCAATGAATTTGGCAAAGTAGCAGGATACAAAATTAACACCAAGGAATCTTTGGCATTCTTATACACCAATGATGAACTCACAGAAAGAGAAACTAAGAAAACAATCCCATTTACCATCATGGCAAAAAAAATTAAGATACCTAGGAATAAACTTAACGAACGAAGTAAAGGACCTATTCACAGAAAACTACAGGTCATTTAAAAAAGAAATAGAGGAAGACATAAAACAGTGAAAGCACATACCTTGTTCATGCATTGGAAGAATTAACATCATTAAAATGTCCATATTACCCAAAGCAATCTATAGATTCAATGCAATCCCCATCAAAATACCAGTAATATACTTCACAGAACTAGAATAAAAACTTCAAAAGTTCATATGGAACCAAAAAAATACCTTGAATAGCCACAGCAATCTTGAAAAAGAAGAACAAAGTTGGAGGGATCACATTACCAGATTTCAGGTTATACTAAAGCCACTGTAATCAAAACAGCCTGGTGCTGGCACAAGAACAGGCAGATAGATGAATGAAACAGAACAGAGAACTCAGAAATGGACCCAACAGAATATGCTCAATTAATATTTGACAAAAGTAGCAAGAGCATACAGTGGAGTAAAGACAGCCTCTTTAATAAATGGTGTTGGGAAAATTGGACAGCTACATGCAAAAAAAATGAAACTAGATCATCAACTTACACCATACACAAGAATAAACTCAACATGGATAAAAGACTTAAATGTGATCCATGAATCCATAAAAATCCTAGAAGAAACTGTAGGCAACAAAATTTCAGACATCATACGCAGCAGAATTTTCACTGATACATCACCTAAGGCAACAGAAACAAAGGAGAAAATGAACACATGGGACTACATCAAACTGAAAAGCTTCTGCCCAGCTAAAGATATAATCATCAAAATGGAAAGGCAACCCACTGTATGGGAGAGCAAAATTGCCAATAATACATCAGATAAGGGGTTAATTTCCCATATATATAGAGTGCTCATACAACTCAACAAAAGGAAGACAAAGGACCCAGTTCATAAATGGGCAGAAGCTCTAAATAGACACCTCTCCAAATAGGACATACAAATGGCTAAGAGACATATAAAGAAATGCTCAACATCACTAATCATCAGAGAGATAAAAATTAAAACAACAATGAGGTATCACCTCACACCTGTCAGAATCCCACCATCAACACATCATCAAACAACAAGTGTTGGCCAAGGTGTGGAGAAAAGGGGCTCTAGTACACTGCTGGTGGGGATGCAGACAGGTGCAGACACTATGGAAAACAATATGGTGTTACCTCAAAAAATTAAAAATTGGACTTCCATGTGACCCAGTGATCCCCCTTCTAGGAATATACCCTAAGAAGCCTGAAACACCAATCAGAAAGAATATATGTACCCCCAAGTTTGTACAGCACTATTTACAATAGCTAAGATGTGGAAACAGCCCAAATGTCCATCCGTAGACGAATGGATAAAAAAGCTGTGGTACATATACACAATGGAGTACTATGCAGCAGTAAGAAAGAAAGAAAGATCTTTTATCCTTTGAGACTACATGGAGGGACCTGGAAAGTGTCATCCTAAGCGAAAGAAGCTAAACAGAGAAACCCAAGAATCATATGATCTCACTTATTTTTTGAATATAATGAACATAACAGTCTGAGGAATACAATAGTACCAGAAACGTCAAAGTGGGATACAGACTGACAATCCCCAGAAGAGTTTGTTGTGGGGGAGAGATAAACCACAGAACTTATATGCATGTATGCATGAACAATTGACATGGACAACAAAGCTGGTGAGAGGGGTGGGAAGAAGGGGGAAATCAGTGGGGGAAAACGGAGAAATATCTGTAACAAAAATAAATAAATTAATTAAATTTTAAAAATGTGATAATGTTGAAATGTGTTTCTTCAGTTTTTGGAGTCCTAAGAATTTTTAGTAAAAACTTGATTAGTTTGGCCCTGGCCGGTTTAGCTCAGTGGTTAGAGCATCGGCCTGCGGTCCGGAGAGACCTGGGTTCGGTTCCCGCTAAGGGCACGTACTTCGGTTGCAGTTTGTCCCCGGCCCTGGTTGGTCGTGCGGGTGGCAGCCACTCGATGTGTTCCTTTCACATCGATGTTTCTCTCTCTCTCCTTCCCACTCTATCTGTACAAAAAATGGAAAAATGTCCTCGGGTGAAGATAAAAAAAAAAAAAAAACTTGGTTAGTTTGAGAATACTTTTTCTATGGGTTGTATTCTTTTCTGTAGGACCATCTTCTCAATATGTGACACTCATCAGTCCACATAAACCTGTGGTTCCTTTTTTTTTTATTTTTAAATGATTTTATTTTTTTCTTTTTAAACTTACCTTTATTGTTGAATGTATTAGAAATGTCCCTTCTTTTTCCCTCCTTGACCACCTCCTCCCCACTCCCACCCACCTCCTGCCTTCCCCACATTATTGTTTTTGTCTTCTGGTTATGCATATATGCATATAGTTCCTTGGTTTTTCTCTTCCCACCCATCCTCCTTGCTATTCTTTGAGATTCTTCAGTCTATCAACCAAATTTTACTTCTTAATCCCTTCAGCGTTTTCACCCAACTCCCTTCCCATCTGGCAACCAACAAAAATTTCTCTGTGTCTGTTCTGCTTGCTCTGATTCTGTTTCTGTTCTGCTTGCTCATTTTGTTTGTAGGTTCATTTGTTGATAGATATGTATTTATTGCCATTTTAGTGTTCATATTTTTTTATCTTCTTGTTCAAGAAGACCTGTCAATATTTCATATAATACTGGTTTGGTGGTAATGAACTCTTTTCGCTTTTTCTTGTCTGGGAAACTATATGGCCATTGATTCTAAATGACAGCTTTGCAAGATAGAGTAATCTTGGTTATGGGTCCTTGCTTTCCATCACTAAATATGTTTTGCCACTCCCTTCTAGCCTGCAAAGTTTCTTTTGAGAAACCAGCTGACAGCCTTATGGGAGCTCCTTTGTAGGTAACTAACTGCTTTTCTCTTGCTGCTTTTAAGATTCTCTCTTTGTCTTTAATCTTCGGCATTTTGATGATGATGTGTCTTGGTATGGAACTCTTTGGGTGTAGCTTGTTTGGGACTCTCTGTGCTTTCTGGACTTGTATGTCAGTTTCCTTCGCCAAGTTATGGAAGTTTTCTGTCATTACCTTTTCAAATAGGCTTTCAACTTCTTGCTCTTTCTCTTCTCCTTCTAGCACTCACATGATATGAATGTTGGCACGCTTGAAATTGTCCCAGAGGCTCCTTACACTGTTCTCATTATTTTGTATTATTTTTTATTTTTGCTGTTGTGATTGGGTGTTTTTTGCTTCTTTATATTCCAAATCAATAGTTTGTTTCTTGGCTTCACCTACTCTAGTATTGATTCCCAGTAAATTATTCTTTATTTCAGTTAGTGCATCCTTCATTTCTGACTGGTCCTTTACTATGCTCTTGAGGACGTCACTAAGTTCCTTGAGCATCCTTATAACCAGTGTTTTTGAACTCTGCATCTGTCAGAGTGCTTATTTCCATTTATTTTAGTTTTTTCCTGACATTTTGTTCTGTTCTTTCATTCGGGACATTTCTTTTTCTCCTCATTTTCGTTTCCTGTGTTTGTTTTTATATATGAAGTAGAGTTGCTATGTTTCCTAGGCTTCCTAGGGTGGCCTATTGTAGTCAGTGTCTTGTAGGCACAGCCTCCCTGATCACCCCAGCTGGGCCCTCGTGGCGCACCCCTCATGTGGACTTTATACCCTTCTGTTGTAATTGACCCTTAATTGCTGTTGGCACAAAAATGGGAGGATTTTACTCAGGCTGATCAGCTGCAAGGACTGGCAGTTCCCACTAACCACTGACCTCTGACTACCGTGGATGATCAGCTGTGCAGAGGCCACCACACAGAGCAAGACTTATTTGAGCAGGGCTCTGGTACCCACTGAGCTCATTCCTTGAAATGTGTCACTTGTGGAGGTGATTGGGTGGTGGTGGTTTGATGTGGTATGAAGCTGTCCATTGGTTGTGTGGACTCTGGGGCAAGGTCAGCCACTGCCTATGTTCTACTTGTGGCCACCAAGCATTAGCTACAAAGCGATCTGCCAATAGGTGCTTCTTGTGCTGGGCTTGGAGGTGCACAGGCAAAGTCAAGTTGTGAACCAAGGCTGGCTGCTTCTAATGCCAGGCTTGGGGCCACTTTGTTAGAAGTATAGGGCTCACTGTTACCAAATGTTGCTTATTTGAGGGAATTTAGGAGAAACTGAAGCAGGAGACAAAACAGGCTAATCCTATGGTAAAGCCACTGGAACCAGCTTGGCTGAGTCCCACAGTTGGGTGAGGCAGGGCCTCAGGGTATCACCAGGATGGGACAAACAGTGTGAGCCAGGTTGCTGGAGTTCCAGATATGGTGCCTGTCTGCTGGCCTTGTGGGGTAAGGGCTCACCAAAGTAACAAAGGCCTCCATCAGCACTTTGGTTTGGGAGAAAGCTGCCTCTCAAGCTTTCACACCAATGTCAAACAACTCAGTTCTCCCCTGTATCTCTGGTGCCTTTCAAGCTGCCTCCCCTCTGCAGTGGAGCTCAGAGGGAGCAAGTCTGAATAAGTCTGTGCACGGGCCCTTCAAAGAGAACTACCTGGGCCTGGCCAGTATGGCTCAGTGGTTGAGCATCAACCCATGTACCAACAGGTCGCTGGTTTGATTCCAAGTCAGGGCAAATGCCCAGGTGGTGGGCCAAATGTCCAGTAGGGGGCATGCAGGAAGCAGCCAGTCAATGTTCTCTCTCACCAATGTTTCTATCTCTCTCTACCTCTCCCTTCTTCTCTTTCTCTAATATCAATAAAGGGGGAAAAGGCAATTAAAAGGAACTGCCTGAGATTCCATCAGCCTCAGCCTCCCTCAGCCTCAGTTCTCACTGGTTTTTACAGCCAGAAGTCATGGGGACTTCTCTTCCTGGTACTGGAATCCTGAGCTGGGAGTCTGGTGTGGGACAGGGATCCCTTGCTCCTCAGGGAGGGCCTTCACAGCTGAGGTGTTCCTCCAGATTTTTATCCACCACACATGGGTGTGGGATTAGCCCATCCACGCCTCCGCCCCCAGCCTCAATGTGGCTTCTTCTTTAATTTCGTAGTTGTGGGACTTCCCTTCAGCTTGATTTCAGGCAGTTCTGAAGGATGTTTGTTCTATAGTTTAGCTATAATTTTGATCTAAGCCTCTGATCTTGGTTGAACCTCCTAATCAGCTGTCCCTTGAACTAAATAAAAAGGAGGACTTCACTCCAAGTTACGGCTTCTCATCCTCTCATGATGCTGCCTTTATAGAAATCTTACTCTATAAAATAACTTGAACATTTCTTCAAGACTCTTCAGTAGTATGTATAAGTTCCTAGTTTAAACTTTCAAAATTCATCTAGCAAATAAACTGATTCAGTTTTCATCGCATAGTGGGACCTCAAGAAGATATCCCTAATAAACAGTTCTTCCAACTCTCTTCTTTCATTATGGAGAAGCTACATAATTTGAAATCAGGAATTATAACTCTATTTTTGCATCCTGCAAGCCATGGCTTTTTCACATGAAAGCTGCTCAACAAACGTGGAAGGCAGAACAGAGCAGCAGAAAACAATAGTCTGTAGTCACACTGAGTAGGCTTTCCTTCAAGATGCACATCTATCACTTACTATATGAGTCATGGGTAACAATTAACCTTGAGTTCGAGTTGCCAGATTCATCCAATAAAATCCAGTTAAATTTTGGGGAACATACTTATAAAAAATATTCATTGTTCATCTGAAATCAACATTTAACTAGGTGTCCTATATTTTATATATTGATCCTTTTTTGAGAAAAACACTTGTCTGTTTCAGCCAGTTTTCTCTAGAGAAATGGCACACAGGAAAGCATAATCACTATTCAGAGTCACACATTGGATAAGGCAGAAGCCTGGCCTATCCTGTCTCTCCAGGGGTAGGTTCAAGGTTACTTGACACTTATTGCCCTGAAGTCAATGACCCTAAATAACCTACTAGGATAGCCCTTCCCAATGAAGAAAACAGTCCTTCCCAAAGTACTAATGATGCCTTATTTGAGAAACATTGTATCAGATGCCTGTGGGATAAGGGAAACTGTGCTTATTTTACTTTTGAGTTGGTTATTTTAGACTGGATGGAAATTGTTCTCTTCCCCCTAACTTGTGCTATGTATGGTCCTACGCCACACATGAAACTGGATAAATTATGGAAACTGGTGATATTATGGGATAACAAGTTAAGGAATGAGCAATCGACATCACTCCAATGACAGGCAACAAATTCCCACCATTCAATCTTCAAGGTTTTCCAAGAGAAACTCCCTCTTCAACTCAAAATTTGTTCATACAATGCAGTGGACAAATACATGCTATTTATCTCACTTGTTATTATTATTTTTCAATATATGTCACTATCTAAACAACAAACATTACAAGAATACACAGAAGGTACTTATAGCCTCACCCCATAAGCTAGTACTGAAAATAGCATGCAAAGAGAAAAAATGAGAGAATTCTTGTCTAATGTCTGCTCTGAAACAAATTATTCAATGACTAGACTAATAATCATACAGACCTTTGATCTACCTGCATCTTTGGGTAGGTATCTTAGTTTATACTAAAAAGGCTTCCTTCCCCCTCTTAAATGCACCATTACTCACAATATTACATCTGAGTCTGGTCATAGATTTGGCCAAAATAGAGGAATTAAGGGGCTAATTAGAGTAAAATAAAAAAAAAAGTGGTCTCAGCAGTTCCGTAATTTCTGAGTTTCTCTTCAATGTCATGTAAGGGAGTGGAAGTTTCGGCATCAGACACCTGGGTTCCAATTGGGCTCTACAGCATACTAGCTCTGTTATCTTAGAGTTATTACCTTTTTTTTTTTTTTTTTTTTGCTTTTATCTTCAGATAGAGAGGGAGGGAGAGAAGGAGGAAGGAAGAGAGAGAAATATCATTGAAGTGAGAGAGACACATCGAGTAGTTGTCACCCACACCACCCCAACCGGGGCCGGGGCCGGGGCCAAACTGCAACTGAGATACATGCCCTTAGCAGGAACCGAACTCTGGCCTCTCTGGTCTGTGGGCCAACACTCTAACCGCTGAGCCAAACTGGCCAGGGCAAGTTATTCCCTCTTTGTACTTATTTTCTTATTTGTAAAAATGGGGATAGTAATACATATCTCAAAGATATGTAAAGCACTTAGCACAGTGTTAGGCAGAGAACAAGTGCTCAATAAATATCTATTATAACTGTCATACTCTAAAAGAAGTGTCACCTCTGACTCCAGGCCAACATAACCACAAGCAGGCTTAAGTTTGAATAACTGATATCTGGACAATCAGGGAAATGGCCTATATATATCCTAGTTCAGTAGAGCAATTTATTATTTCAGAAAAATGTGATTCACCAATTTACAGTTGAAGGTATTTGGCTTAGACATCAATGCCATTAACAAATGCCATTCTGGGGACACAGGGAAAACATTAATTTCCATTTTAGCCTGTGTATTGAAAGCGTATCTCACTCAATTTTACAAGTGAACAGCAATATCTTCATGTTTTGTGAATCCCAGGGCCTTCCTTAGCCAGTTAGATCCAGTTGCTTAGTACTTTTGATTCATGATTGCCCCAAATGGCCCTTTGCGTGCATTAAATGTCCAAGACTCATATTTTATTTCAGAAATGTATGCAAAATTTGAATTCTGATTCATAATTTATGTTTTCTTTAGTAACAGAATTGATTGTTTTAAATTGATTTACCTTCAAATAAAATATGTCCTAGAGGTGCTATGCCTATTACGTATCACAGATCATGGTTCTCAAACCAGAATTTGAATCAGAATATGCACAGAGCATCAATAGCTACAGGCTCTCCAAGGCTAGACATTTGGAATGAGAATTTCTGAAGATGCATGGTGGACCACAAAATGTGAATTTCTAAAATTTCACTCTGATGTGTAGCCAGATTTGAAAATGATTTGTTTAGATCATCAGAAAAATATGCACTTGAACAGTATTCCCTCAGTTTCCCCAAAAATACTTTTATTAGTGACTGAGTTGTGATTTGATATTTTGGCTATATTTTTATAGAGAGTAAATGGAGAAAATATTCATTCAAAGTTTTTTGTGTCTTTTTATTTATTTTTATTTTTTAAATATTTTTTATTGACTTTTTTTTAGAGAGAGGAAGGGAGAAAGAGATAGAAACATCAATTTGAAAGATATGCATTGATCAACTGCCTCCTGCACACCCCTACTGGGAATAGAGCCTGCAACCCTGCAACCCAGGCATGTGTCCTGACAAGAACCTCTCAGTCCATGGGATGACGCTTAATCCACAGAGCCATACCAGCCACCTGGTTTTGTTTTGTTTTTTTGTTTGTTTGTTTTTTTAAACATACATAATATAAACATTGTCCACTGTGTTATTAAATGTTGCTTATTAAGAATCTATACAACAAATATCTGGTAATTTTTTTTTGGTATAAATACAAACATAAGTACACATAATAGAGCCAATTTATTTGCCTTTTTTGCTTGGGAAACAAAAATCTCAGAGCTAAATTCTATGCTCTATTCAGTAGAAAAGTCATTCCATATTCCTGGTATATATTTATTCCATTCTTTCTAGATGGTTATCTCATTTCTTCTAAATAATTTGCCTCTTTTTGAGATATGTTTTTAGTGAGAGAAGGGATAGAGATAGAAACATCCATGTAAGAGAGAAACAGCTGCCTCCTGCACGACCCCTACTAGGGATTGAGCCTGCAACCCAGGCATGTGCCCTGGCCAGGAAACTTAGTCCATGGGGCGACACTCAATTAACTGAACCACACCAGCTAGGTAACAGTTTGTTTGTTTTTTAGTTTATACATTTATCTTTTTGTTCCATTGTATAATATGGTAAAAATCTTCGAATGTAGAAAGGATATCATTTATAAATTAATTAATTGGCTTTCTTTGGCTTCGGTCTGTTCAAGATGAATGACAGAACTGATTATACTGAGTAACAATTATATTCAGCATATGAAGGTCTCAGAGGATTGTGCCAACATATGCTCCCTTTACATCATTTTTTTATTCAGGTTACATTCTTATGAAAAATCCAGGCAACAGAAAAATATATAAACTAGAAAATGTAAGTTCATTTATACTGCAATAGTATGCCTTCCCTCAGAACGGAAATAAACCGCTTTAAACAAATTAGTGTATGGTCTCCCAGATCTTATTTTCTAAACATATAACAGCAAATATATATTTCAAAGTAGGATCATACATTACGTATTGTTTTGTAACTTGCTCTGTTTCTTTTACCATTTGTTTTGGATATCTTGGATATCTTTCCATGTCAATATTTATGAATCTATGTCATAATTTTCAGCGGCTACATACAATCTATTGTATGGATGTGTCGTAATTTATTTCACTGGTTCTTTATTGAACATGGCATGGTGCTTCCATTAGAAATGCAGGGGGAGAGAAGTTAAAAGTTCCTCTCTAAAGAAGTGACCACTTTACTGCAGTCTTTCATTTCCAGTCACATTGCTAACACGAAGTAGCTCATAGCCCCTCAATAAGGAATTCTCTAACACTAATGAAGTTGAGAGAAAGAAAAATGATAAGAACCTAGTAAATGATACTTTAAAACAACTGCACACTGCCAACTTATCTTAAATGGGCATTTTATTTTCCTTGGTTGATTCTAATACATGATCCTTTAAAAAAAAAAATTGTGCAATTTTCCCAGCACCATTTATTAAAGAGGCTGTCCTTACTCCACTGTATGCTCTTGCCACCTTTGTCAAATATTAATTGAGCATATTGCCTTGGGTCCATTTCTGGGTTCTCTATTCTGTTCCACTGGTCTATATACCTGCTCTTGTGCCAGTACCAGGCTGTTTTGATTATAGTGGCTTTGTAGTATAACCTGAAATCTGGTATTGTGATCCCTCCAACTTTGTTCTTCCTTTTCAAGATTGCTGTGGCTATTCGAGGCCTTTTTTGGTTCCATATGAACTTTTGAAGTAATTGTTCTAATTCTGTGAAGTATGCCATTGGTATTTTAATGGGGATTGCATTGAATCTATATATTGCTTTGGGTAATATGGACATTTTAATGAGGTTAATTCTCCCAATCCATGAACAGGGTATGTGCTTCCACTTTTTTATATCTTGCTCTATTTCTTTTTTCAAAGACCTGTAGTTTTCTGCGAATAGGTCCTTTATTTCTTTGGTTAAGTTTATTCCTAGGTATCTTAATTTTTTTGCCGCAATGGTAAATGGGATTGTTTGCATAGTTTCTCTTTCTGTGAGTTTATCATTGGTGTATAAGAATACAATAGATTTCTTGACGTTAATTTTGTATCCTGCTACTTTGCCAAATTCATTTATTAAGTCTAGTAAACTTTTGGTGGAGTCTTTGGGGTTTTCTATGTACAGTATCATGTCACTGCAAATAATGACAATTTCACTTCCTCCTTTCCAATTTGGATCCCTTTTATTTTTTCTTCCTGTCTGATTGCTGTGGCTAAGACTTCCAGTACTATGTTAAAAAGGAGTGGAGAAAGTGGGCATCCTTGCCTTGTTCCTGTTCTTAAGGGAAATGCTTTTAGTTTTTGCCCATTGAGTATGATGTTGGCTGTAGGTCTTTCATATATGGCTTTTATTATGTCTAGATATGATCCCTCTATTCCCACACTGCTGAGCGTTTTTATCAGAAATGGATGCTGGATTTTGTCGAAGGCTTTTGGCCAGCTACTTGCAGAAAAATGAAACTAGACCATCAACTTACACCCTACACCAAAATAAACTCAAAATGGATAAAAGACTTAAATGTAACTCATGAATCCATAAAAATTCTAGAGGAGACTGTGGGCAACAAAATCTCAGTAGCAGAATTTTTACTGACACATCACCTAAGGCAATAGAAACAAAGGAGAAAATGAACACATGGGACTACATCAAACTCAAAAGCTTCTGCACAGCGAAAGATACAATCATCAAAATGGAAAGGCTACCCACTGTATGGGAGAGCATAATTGCCAATGATATGTCAGATAAGGGGTTAATTTCCAATACATATAGAGTATTCATACAACTCCACAAAAGGAAGACAAAGAATCCAATTAAAAAATGGGCAGAAGAACTAAATAGACACCTCTCCAAACAGGACATACAAATGGCTAAGAAACATATGAAGAAATGCTCATCATCACTAATCATCAGAGAGATGCAAATCAAAACAACAATGAGATATCACCTCACACGTGTCAGAATGGCCGCCATCAATAAATCATCAGACAACAAGTGTTGGCGAGGGTGTGGAGAAAAGGGGACTCTAGTACACTGCTGGTAGGAATGCAGACTGGTGCAGCCACTATGGAAAACAATATGGTGTCACCTCAAAAAATTACAAATTTATCTTCCATTTGACCCAGTGATCCCACTTCTAGGAATATACCCTAAGAAGCATAAAACACCAATCAGAAAGAATATACGTACCCCCATCTTTGTAGCAGCACTATTTACAATCGCTAAGATCTGGAAACAGCCCAACTGCCCATCAGTAGACGAATGGATCAAAAAGCTGTGGTACATATACACAATGGAGTACTACGCAGCGGTAAGAAAGAAAGATCTCTTATCCTTTGAGACTACATGGAGGGACCTGGAAAGTATCATCCTAAGTGAAACAAGCCAAACAGAGAAAGACAAATTTCATATGATCTCACTTATTTGTGGAATATAGTGATCATAACAGTTTGAGGAATGGGGTAGTCCCAGAGACGCGGAAGCGGGGTACAGAAGGACAATCCCCTAAGGAGTGGGGAGGTGGGGGAGGGATGAACCACAGAACTTATACGCATGTATGCATGAACAGTGGACATGGACAACAATCTGAGGAAGGGGCAGGGAGGGGAGGGGGAGGGGGGAATCAGTGAGGGAGAAAAGGAGAATCATCTGTAACAAAAATTAATCAATAAAAAAATTAAATAAAATAAAAAAATAAAAAAAAATTGTGCCACCCAGAATGCCAGATCAAGGTACTTAGCAGGAATTTTATTTTACAATCAAATCAATATACAACTTGTTAAGACAGCTATCTTTCTAGTTGTTTTAAATTCCACAGAAAATAAAGTCCACTCTTTGGTTAATGCATCAAAAGGAGAGGAGTGTAACCCTGACCAGTGTGGCTCAGCGGTTAGGGCGTCAGCCTATGAACCAAAGGGTCCTAGGTTTGATTCTAGTCAAGGGCATCTGCCTGGGTTGCAGTTTTGATCCCCTGCCCAGGTCAGGGTTATGAGGGAGGCAACCAATCGAGGTGTCTCTCACGTTCATCTCTCTCTCTCTCTCTCTTTCTCTCTCTCTCTCTCTCTCTCTCTCTCTCTCTCCCTCCCTCTTCCTCTCCCTCTCTCCCTCCCTTGTTCTCTTCCTTCTACTCTATCTAAAAATCAATGGAAAATATCCTTGGGTGAGGATAAACAAACAAATAGAAGAAGAGTGTTGTGTGGCTTGGCTCTCACATTGCAAGCTGCTCACATTGCAATTTGTAGAAACCTAGTCCTGATACAAACCAGGAACTATTGGAGGAAAACAAGACATACAGGTAACACTCAGGTAACACTCACAGGAGACTAGAACCTTTCTGTAATCACAAGAAGCTTGGTTCATGTTACCCTAAAAAATGAATGCTTTTGATAAATAATTATGAAGCAAAAGTCTTATATGGCTAGAATATCCATTGACCAATAAACTACTTTTCTATGTGGAGTAAAGGGAAAAAAAAAAGAGGCAAACAACTGCTTCTGTTTGGTAGGGACTTGTTTTGCGTGACCACAAATATTTTGCTAAATACATTTTATCTTGGTGTGTGGGCTCTAGAGGTTGGGTAAGGTATAGAGACACATAGTGTTATGTTCACATCTGGGATTTTGACTGCCATCCATGCACATCCACTCTTTCATATATCAATCCATTTAACCAATATTAATTTCTGGGGGTTTTACTAATCTCAAACACTTTCAGATAACTTATTAAAGGGAAATGGCTTAAATTGTTATCAATTATATACCTATTGTTACTTTCTTGAACCCATCAAGATTCTATTTTGGGTTGTGATAAACAACTACTTTGAAACATAGTTATTCTCACAAGAAAAATGCTCATAGAGACAATATTTTGGATAAACTTCAGGAGTTCTGTGGATTAAATTTAACAAAAAGGTCCACATTTATTTACTTCAATAAAAACAGTCCATAGAATGATACAACCAAATGGCATTTTTTCATACTTTTGTATAATTTTTCATATAAATGTATTCTCAAAGCAAGCACAATTCATTATCGGATCTCACAACCTGCTTTTCAAATCAGAAAATAAGGTCACCTTATAAAAAGCTGCTAAGAAATGCATGCTATGAGTGTTCCTCTACTGCCATCTTGTGGATTCCTTCTTGAAAAAAATAGTAAAAGGCTTCAGGGATTTTTCCTCCTATTTTCCAAAACCTATATACCCTTCACCTATAATTACCAACTCTTATCATTTTGTTACACTCACTCCATCTTACAACACACTCACATCACACTTCCCTTTTTTCTAATAATAGAAAAGTAGGCTATTTTCATCATGACACTTCACCACAAAATACTTCAGTATGCATTTCCCAAGATAAGATCCCCCTATTTAACTGCAACATCAGCACACCTAAAACAAAAAAGAAAACAAAAACAAACAAACAAAAAAACACACACACAATAAATTTAATATCCAGTATCCAGTCCATACTACTGTCCTCAAAATGTCCTTTATAGCTTCTGTTTTACCAATCCACAATTCACTCAAGATTCACTCAGAGCGCCCTGGCCGGTTTGGCTCAGCGGTTAGAGCATCGGCCTGCGGTCTGGAGGGACCTGGGTTCGGTTCCCGCTAAGGGCATGTACCTCAGTTGCAGTTTGTCCCCAGCCCTGGTTGGTTGTATGGGTGGTGACCACTCGATGTGTCCCTTTCACATGGAT
This sequence comes from Molossus molossus, assembly GCF_014108415.1. Taxonomy (NCBI): domain Eukaryota; kingdom Metazoa; phylum Chordata; class Mammalia; order Chiroptera; family Molossidae; genus Molossus; species Molossus molossus. The sequence goes on along the minus strand of NW_023425355.1, from coordinate 85,778,822 downwards.
GTTTCTCTCTCTCTCTCTTCCTCTCTCTCCCTCCCGCTCTATCTGAACAAAAAATGGAAAAATGTCCTCGGGTGAGGATGATAAAAAAATAAAATAAAAATAAAGATTCACTCAGAGCACTTGGCTGTTGTCTTTATTCTCCTGCAGTCCAGAACAATCTGCCTGTCTCCCTCTGTTCTTCATAACATCAAATATTTTGAAGAGTCCAGGTCATTGTCCTTCATCACACTCTATGATGTAAAATTCTCTGTTTCCTCATGATAAAATTAGTCACACATTTCCAGCAATAACCTCACATAAATGAATGATATTGTGGGCTTCCACAGTGTCAGGTCAAACCACTATTGGCATTGCCAATTTAAGGTGGTTACCACTGGACTTTTCTATTGTAAGAGTATATCTTTCTTTTATTAAAAGTATTCTGTGTAGTGATAATTTGAGACTTATTTCCAAAACTTTACCCATCATATTTGCATCAACTGATGGTCTTTACCTGAACTAATTATTACTTTGGAAGTTATAAACCAGCAATTTTCTGATTATATAATTCCTTCTATGTAGCAGGCATTCTTCTCTAAAATTAAAAGCAAAAACAAAGCTTCCCTCTTTTTTAAAACATGTTTTTATTGTTTTTTTGTTTTGTTTTGTTTTAGAGAGAGAGGAAGGGAGAGATAGAAACATCAATATGAGAGAGAAACATCAATCAGCTGCCTCCTGCACACCCCGACTGGGGATTGAGCCCACAACCCGGGCGTGGGCTCGGGAATCAACCAGGAATCAAACCAGGACCTCTGAGTCCATTGGACAGCGTTCAATCCACTGAGCCACACCAGCCAGGCAGCTTCCCTCTTTTTATCGTCTCTCTTTTTCTTTTATTTTAAATATCACCATGGATTTATAGATTTTCTAACTCAATATATTAGGGATTATTATTACCATCATTGTTATTTTTGATATTCAAATTATTCTAGGCTTATCCAGTGTGACATCTTCAAGTTCATTCCTGTGTTCATATGACATGTTCTCACTATTTTCTAATCATTTTCTCACTTTCTGGTACAGCATGATATCCAGGCTCACCTTATACTTGTACTTTCCTTGAAGTCAGCCATTTCTTTAAGAAATCCTGATTCATCTAAGTGTGAAATGATGTATACAGACAAATATCTGAGTGATAGGTGTGTTCACTGCTACTACAGAGTGATTGCTACAATTATCTTTTTGATCAAGGTACAGAGATAAGATGTAACACACATTTTAATCATGATTTCAGAAACCTTCTTGTATGACAAAGTAGTTTTATACCACATCAATATTCTAACAAAAACCTAGAAAAGGCAGATTTTTAAAAATATATTTTGTGAAAAAAGCAGAGGGCTACTGAGGAAGCCAGGAATTAGAAACCAGATCTAGAAAGAAGGGAAGCTCATTAAGGTGAGTTTTACTTTCTGTACACTACTTTTCCTCAAAATATTTTTGGCATAGAACATGAAACAAAGAAGCCAGAAAATCAGCTTTATGTCACCATATGCAGCTGGAGAAACTAAAAGTGAAGTTTAGGACTGCCAAGGCAGCTGAATTTTGAGGGGACAACTTCCTAGAGAGATAGAAGGACACAGAGGAGAGTTCAACACTAGAAACCAGTTTTCCCTTAGAGGTCTCTACAGGTTGATTTGTGGGGGGAAAAATGCTACTAAGAAGTCAGGCAGAAGACATCAGCAAAGTAGCACAAGGTTGTGACAGGTTCACAGTGTTGGGAAGAGAAAAATTGGAGTTTATGACCAGACAAATGGGAGCTATAGCAAAAAGCCCTAATTCTTAGCTGGAACTCCTAGAGGACTACACCCTAGAAATGGGGTGGATCAGAGGCAAACTCAGACATATAAAGACTACAAACCAAACTCGATTCAGCAAAGTCCTTAATTGATTTAAGGTGATCTGATCCTCTGCTACCTGACACAAGAAAGGTAATCTTCTCTGGAAGAAGAGAACATGATCTGGAGCTTCTATAATTTTTATACATAATATTGAACATTAGATAAAAATGAACTGGCATACAAATAAACAAGAACAAGAGAAAAAGAGAGGGGATAGAAACAGAAACATAAATGATATTAGAGTTACCAGACTAAATAAATTTGATAAATAAGTTCAAGAAAATGAATGGAGAGATATTCACCAACAAACTGAAAACTATAATAAAAAGCCAAAAAGAAAGTTCATAATAGAAAATAATATAATTAAAATTAAGAACTCTACATATGGATTTAACAGCAGATTAGGCAAAGTGAAAAACATAATTAGTGGGTTTAAAAGAAAGTTCAATAGATAATATCTAGAAAGAAGAATGGAGTGCAAAAATAATGGAAATTCCAGAAAAGAATATGAGAGACATGTGATATGGTAGGAAAGTCTAACATAAGTATAGTTGGGAGACCCAGAGAAAGAAAAACTTAATAATAGATTAGAAGTAGCTCTATAGGAAGTGAGCAAATTTCTTGAGAAACATGACTCAGTGAAACTGACACCAGAAGAAAGAAAGAGCATTATAGCTATAAAATAATAAAACCTATTCAATATCTTCCAACAAAGTAAAATTCCAGGTCTTAAATGGCTTCACTGTTAAATTCTTTCAAACATTAAAGAGGAAATAACATTGATCTTACCCAAATAATTTCAGAAATCAGTAGAAAAGGGAATACTTGCCATGCTATTTTATGAAACTAGCATAAACAAAACTTGAAAATAACATTTCAAGAAATGAAAATGACATAATAACAATAAAGGGGCAGGAAAATCTTTGGCAGTGATGGTTTTGATGGTGGTGATGGTTACACAGGTGTATACTTATGCTCAAACTCATTGAGTTGTATGCATTACATTTGTACAGCTTTTTACATGTAAATAACTCAGTAAAGTGGTTTTAAAAAGGAATGAAAAGTTTAAACAACAATATTTGTTTATAAATCTAACCAGTGATATTTATCTTGTAAAATATGTTTTTATTGATTTTTTTAGAGAGAGATGAAGGGAGAGAGAGACAGAAACATTGATGTGAGAGACAAACATCAATCAGCTGCCTCCTGTACACCCTCTACTGAGGAATCAATCCCACAACCCAGACATGTGCTCTGACCGGGAATCAAACTGGGATTTCTCAGGCCATAAGATAACACTCAATCCACCTTGTCACACGGGCCAGGCTAATCCAGTGATATTTAACAATGATAATACATTTCAACAAAGTGAGAATTACAGGAAAATTAAGTAGGGTAATTTACCATATTAACAAGGGATAAAAGGTAGAAAATTATATGATCACTTAAAAAATACAGAAAAGGCATTTGATCACATTAAACTCACACTTGTGGGTAAAAAGAAAACAAACAAAGAAACAAAAAACTTGTACCACACTTGGAAGAAAAAGGAACATCCTTAATCTAAACAAAGAGTTGTTATAAAAATCATAATTGTTAATTTTTTTAATTTCCCGTGACTGGGAATAAGACAAGGATGTCTGTTAGAAACACTTTTATTTACCACTATACTAGAGGTCCTAGTCAGCATAATCAAGCAAGAAAAAAAATATAAAAGGCATCAGTATAAAAAATAAACAGAAACAATCAATTGCAGATACTGTATACACAAAAATGTGTATATATGTAGGAATATACTATGTTTATATGTTAGACTCTAAATATTGTAACTATTGTTAATGTCAATTCCTCACAAATCTCCCTTCATTTATGGAGACAATAAAATACCAATAAAAACTGAAGCAGGCCCTGGCCGGTTTGGCTCAGCGGTTAGAGCGTCGGCCTGCGGTCCTGAGAGACCCAGGTTCGGTTCCCGCTAAGGGCGCGTACCTCGGTTGCAGTTTGTCCCCGGCCCTGGTCAGTTGTGCGGGTGGCAGCCACTCTATGTGTTCCTTTCACATCGATGTTTCTCTCTCTCTCTCTGTTCCTCTCTCTCCCTCCCACTCTACCTGAACAAAAAATGGAAAAATGTCCTCGGGTGAGAATAAAAAAATAAAAAAATAAAAATAAAAAAACTGAAGCAGGTTTGTTATGAAATTGACGACCTGAAATAAAAATGTATATATAAATGCAAAAGGTCAAGAATAGCCAAAGCAGGAGAGAGCATAAAGAAGCTCCTGGACAGCCTGGCCAGTGTGGCTCAGTTATTGAGCATTGACCCATGCACCAAAAGGTTTTTGGTTCGATTCCCAGTTAGGGCACATGCCCAGTTTGGGGGGCATGCTGGAGGTGACCAAACGATGTTTTTATCTTTCTCTCCCTGTCCCTTCCTCTCTCTCTAAAATATTAATAAAAAATAATAATTAAAAAAGAAGAAGCAGCTTCTGGCCAGTGTCCATCCTGAAGAGAACCCAAAGGGGAGAGGGACAAAGATGGTGGCAGGTTAAGTGGAAGCTACACTGATCTTCTCCCAGGACCAAACTGGAATTACAACTAAAATATAGAAAAATCATCCTGATTAACGAACTGAAGACTAGCAGGAGAGAACACTTATAATCAAGGACATAAAGGAGGCCTTATCAAGAATGGTAGGAAGTGCAGAGGTGAGAGAAGGCTGGCTGGCCTCCCACAGGCAGTAGCTGAAATGCTGGAGGTATACCTCAGCTCTGGGAGTTCCCCCTGAGAAGTCTGGTGTTTAAACTCAAAGCTGGGCTCCCCACCACAGAGTAACAGAAGCAGGAAAGGTGCCCACATAGCATGTGGCTATGAAAAGCACTAGGGGTTCTCTCTGAAAGGGAGAGATGGCTAAAAACACAGGCACACTCTTAAAGAAACAGCACACAAAATTTTGTTTCCAGCCACTCACCTTGGGATCCAGAAGTGTGTGTGTGGGGGGGGGGGAGGGTCGGAGTGTAAGAGAGCTGCAAGAGGATAAACTGGGGCTGGTGACTTTGGAGAAAGAGCTTGGAAGGCAATTGCCAGGATCCCTATGCTCAGTCATTCCCCCATGCTGCACAGCCATCTTACTCAGGCAAAGTTTTCCCATCAATGCAGTTTTAGCCCAGGGGGAAGCAATTGCCTCATGCATTGGAAACTCTCTTGCTCTGCCCAGTAGAGTTTATGCCTGGCTGTGGACTAGAGCCTGGGGTTCATTAAGTGACTGAAACTAACAATCAGACTACAGGTGGAGGAGTATCTCTGGGTATTTTGAGTCTTTGCCAGTCCTGCTCCTCTTCTCAGGGATAGTGAAAGCAGACTTTGTTGTTCAGCATGGTCCTTTCCATTCACACCCAGCCCCAGCAGAGGGAGTTAAAAGTGACACATTGCTGATAACTCCAAACAGGATACTCAGGAATAGTCATATTGTCTGACACTGACTTGCATCAGAGATCCTCGGAAGAGGACCAAAACCAATAAACTAAGTGGCAAGCTTCAGTCAACAATAGAGCAGGACCCAATAAGCTTCACAAGCACTATATACACAGGGAGATTTTGGCAGGGTCTAACCCTGCTGAGGCAAATTGCACTTCAAGTGATAACCACCTGCACAGCAGCCTGCAAGCTGTGTTGGGGGTTGAGCCTCACTGTCATCCTGTCTGAGTGCCAAGCCCATGGACAGATGAACAAATAGCAATCACAACTTAATTATAAAAGGATGGCCCACACAATGCACACACAGGACATTATTATAGCACACAGGTCTGGTGATTAGGGAATCAGTGAAACTGGGTCACACAAGTCAACTATTACATAAGACCATCCTACCAAGACTGAGAGTTATACAAGATTTACCTAATACAGAGATGCAAACCCAAACAGGCAACTGAAATGGGGAGAGAAAGAAACAAGCCCCAAATTTAATAACAAGAGCTTTCTCCAGAAGAAGAGCTAAATAAAATGGAGATAAGCAATGTATCAGATATAAAGTTCAGACTAAAAATTACAAGGATGCTCAACAGCATGTAAAATATATAGAAAATATGAAAAACAACCAGTCAGAAATGAAGATTAACATAGTAGAAATAAAGAATACACTGAAAGGACTAAACAGCAGATATGAGGAAGCCTAGGATGAGATCAGCACATTAGAGGACAGTATAGAAAAAAATATCACTGAATCAGAGAACCAAAAAGGAAAAAAAAAGAAACAACAGAAGTAAGTTTAAGGGAGCTGTGGGACAACGTGAAATATAAAACCATCCACATCACAGGATTACCAGAAGAAAAAAGTGAGCAATGGATACAGAGCCTATTTAAAGAAATAAAGGCAAAAAATTTCCCTAATTTGGTGAAGAAAAATGTCACACAAGTTTAGGAGGCACAGAAAGACACAAGCAAGAAGAACCCAAAGAGGCTCATGCCAATACACATTATAATTAAAATTACAAAAGTTAAAGACGAAGAGAGAGTTTTAAAGACAGCAAGAGAAAAATAATGTGTTACCTACAGAGGAGCTCTCATAAGGATGTCAGTTGATTTCTCAGCAGAAACACTACAGGCAAGAGGGAATACCATAAAGTATTCAAGGTAATGAAAAACAAGAATCGGAAACCAAGAATACCCTACCCAGCAAGACTATTATTCAAAATTGAAGGTGAAATAAAGAACTTCTCAGGCCAAAAAAAAAGGTTAAAGAAATGTATTACCACCAAATCAATATTACAAGTAATGTTAAAGAGACTTCTGTAATAATAACAGTAAACTAGAGAGAAACATGGGCATAAAGAATAAAAATGGTAATAAGTAAGTACCTATCAATAACCTTAAATGTAAAAGGATTAAATGTTCCAATCAAAACACATACGGTACCTGAATGGATAAGAAATCATGACTCAAAAATTCCAAAATGGCGGCAGAGTGAATGGATGCTACACAGACCATCTCCCAGGACCAAACTGGAATTACAACTAGAATAGACAAATTGTCAGGAAAAAGTAACAGAAAAGCAGATTGCAAGGATCATATAACCAGGGACACTGACTCGATCCTGGTAAAATTGTGGAGGCACGAGAGGGGCGCTGGGAGCACACAGACAGCAGCAGCCTTAGCTGTGAGCAGCGCCCTCACGTTAAACACCCAAGAGGCTCCACAGTGTAGAGTGGGGTTAGATGCTAAAATAGCCCCAGCCACTCACCTTGGGCTGTGGAAGAAGGAGAGCAGACTGGACAGTAACTGTGTGGGGACACTTGGAATTTGGAGGGGGATCAGAGCCTTTGCTGAATTGCAGCCACGCAAAATGGTGGCCATCTTCCTCCTTCCCAGGGCTGTGGGGAGAGGCGGCAGCCCCTCGCTCGGATATTAAACCCCACCCAGGTGGGCCATAGAAATGCAAATTGAGGCCCATTAAAAACCAGTATCTGCCACACCCTCTGAAAATCCCCTTACACTGAACACCTGAGGAAGTTTTTCATTCAACTGAGAATCCAGGGCTTTTCAAGTAACCATGACTAATAGTCACCTGGCAAAGCACCAGAGGACATTTGCGCCATTACTAGGCTAGCAAATCTAAACAGGAAAGTAAGACTTGACAGAGTTGTTTAAGGTGGATCCTCCCATGCTCATCTAAACCCAGAAAAAAGAGCCACAAACAGCAGAACACCAACACCAACAGGGAAAATTTGGCCGGATCCAAAGCACACTGTGATAGCCAAAATGGTGAAATAAACAAACAAAAGACAAATGAATAAACCAGAGACTTTGAACAAAGATGAAATAAATGTGGAGCAGTTAAGCAAGTTAAGAGAGCTACAATTCAGAGCCATGATCTTGAGGAAGCTCGACAGCATAAGTAAGGACACAGAACTGTTGAAAATTAAGCAACTGGAAATAAAAACCACCAAGAAGAAATAAAGAATGACATATTGAAAATAAAGAACACATTGGAAGGTCTAAAGCAGAGTAGAGGAAGCTGAGGACTGGATCAGTGAATTAGAAGACAGGGTAGAAAAAAAGCAACCAATCAGAAAAATAAATAAATAAATAAATAAATAAATAAATAAATAAATAAATAAAACAATTAAAAAAAAAAACAGGAAGACAGCTTAAGAGAACTGTGGAAGAACTGGACACGTAATAATATTCTCTTCATACGAGTCCCCAAAAAAGAAGAAAATGAGCAAGAGTTAGAGAATATATTAAAAAAAAAAATAGCGACAGAAAACTTCCTTAATTTGGTGAAGGAAGAATGCAATCAAGTTCAAGAAGCACAGACAGCCCCAAATAAGAAGAACCCAAACAGGTCCACACCAATTAAAATGCCAAAAATTAAAGGCAAAGAAAGAATCCTTAAGGAAGCAAGAGATAAGCAACGGGTTACCTACAAAGAAAACCCCACAAGGCTATCAGCTGACTTCTCATCAGAAATAATACAATCAGAGGAGGAAAAATGGTGGCAGAGTGAACGGAAGCTGCACAGACCGTGTCCCAGAACCAAACTGGAATTACAACTATAACACAGACAAATCGACGGGAAAAAGCAACAGAAAAGCAGCTTGCGAGGACCATATAACGAGGGACACTGACTCCATCCTGGTAGGCTTGCGAAGGAACGAGACGGGGGCTGGGAGGCCATGGTCGGCAGCTCGGCAGCAGACTTAGCTGGCAGCGGCGCCCTCGGATTACATTCCGAGGCAGCCCCACAGCGCAGAGCCAGGACAGAGGCTGAAACACCCACAGCCACTCACCTTGGGTTCCAGCAGAGGGAGGGCAGACTGGACTGGAACTGTGTCGGGACACTCGGGATTTGGAGGGCGCTCAGAGCTTTGGCTGAGTGCAGCCACGCAGGACGGTGGGGATATTGCTCCTTCCCAGGGTTCTGGGGAGAGGCAGCAGCCCCTCCCTCGGAGATCCAAGCCCACCCTGTGGGCCATTGAAGTGCTAATTGAGGCTCACTAACAACCAGCATCTGCCCCACCCTCGGGAAATCCCCTTGGGCTAAGCACCTGAGGGAGCTTTTCCATCAACTGACAACCCAAAACTCATCAAGTAACCTCAACTGCTAGCCTCCAGGCAAAAAGCTAGAGGATAACAGTACCTTTCCTGGGCTGGCAACTTTAACAAGGAAAGTAAGACTTGACAGTGGTGTTTAATGTGGGTCCTCCCTCGCTCATCTAAACACAGGAAAGGGAACCACAAACAGCAGAACACCAACACCCACAAGGAAAACTTGACAGGCTCCAAAGCCCACAGTGATAGCCAAAATGGTGAAACACAGAAACAGAAGACAAATGAAAGAGCAAGACACCTCCACCGAAGATGAGATCAATGTGGAGAAATTAGGCATGTTAACAGAGCTAGAATTCAGAGCCATGATCTTGAGGAAGCTGAACAGCATGAGTAAGGACATAGAGACACTGAAAATAAGCCAATTGGAAATTAAAAACCATCAAGAAGAGATAAAAAATGACATATCATAAATGAAAAACACATTGGAAGGTTTAAAATGCAGAGTAAAGGAAACTGAGGACCGGATCACTGAATTAGAAGACAGGGTAGAAAAAAATCAACCAATCAGAAAAACAAAAGGAAAAAAATATTAAAAAAAAACAGGAAGACAGCTTAAGAGAACTATGGGACAACTGGAAATGTAATAATTTTCGCATAATAAGAGTCCCCGAAGAAGAAGGAAATGAGCAAGGGATAGAGAATATATTAAAAAAAAAATAGTGACAGAAAACTTCCCTAATTTGGTGAAGGAAGAAGGCATTCAAGTTCAAGAAGCACGGAGAATCCCAAGTAAGAAGAACCCAAACAGGCCCACACCAAGACACATAGTATTTAAAATGCCACAAATTAAAGACAAAGAGAAAATCCTAAAAGCAGCAAGAGATAAGCAACAGGTTACCTACAAAGGGAACCCCATAAGGCTCTCAGCTGACTTCTCACAAGAAACACTACAGGCCAGAAGAGAATGGCATGAAGTAATCAAAGTCATGAAAAACAAGAATCTGAATCCAACACTACACTACCCAGCAAGGCTATCATTTAAAATAGAAGATCAAATACAGAGCTTCCCAGACAAAAAAAAAAAAAAAAAAAGGCTAAGGGAATACAGTAGCACCAAATCAGCACTGCAAGAAATGTTAAAAGGACTGCTGTGATTAGCAGTAGAAATGGGAAGAAAAATAGAACCACACTAAACAAAAATGGCAATATATAAGTACATATCAATAATCACCTTAAACGTAAATGGATTGGATGCTCCCATAAAAAGACACAGAGTAGCTGATTGGATAAGAAAGCATGACTCATCTATATGTTGTTTGCAAGAGACCCACCTCACAACAAAAGACTCACATAGGTTGAAAGTGAAGGGATGGAAAAAAAATTTTCCAAGCAACTGGAAAGCAAAAAAAAAGCTGGGGTAGCAATTCTCATATCTGATAAAATAGATTTCAAATTGAAGACCATAACTAGAGACAAAGAAGGCCACTATATAATATTGAAAGGATCTATCCAACAGGAAGGTATAACCTTGATAAACATATATGCACCCAATATAGGACCACCAAAATATATTAAAAATCTTCTGGTGGACTTCCAAGGAGAAATCCACAACAATACAATCATAGCAGGGGATTTCAACACCCCGTTGACAGCACTGGATAGATCCTCTAGGCAAAAAATTAGCAAGGAAACAGAGACTCTAAATGAAGCACTAGACCAAATGGATTTAATAGATATCTACAGAGAACTACACCCCAAAACTACAGAATACACATTTTTCTCAAGTGCACATGGGACATTCTCAAAGATAGACCACATGATAGGACACAAACTAAATCTCTACAAGTTCAAGAAGATTGAAATCATATCAAGCATCTTCTCAGATCACAATGGCATGAAACTAGAAATCAATTGCAACAAGAATATGCAAAGACATTTCAACACATGGAGGCTAAATAGCATGTTATTAAACAATGAATGGGTCACCGAGGAGATCAAGGAAGAAATTAAAAAGTTTCTGGAAACCAATAAAAATGAACACACAACAACACAGAATGTATGGGATGCAGCGAAAGCAGTTCTGAGAGGGAAGTTCATAGCACTACAGGCCTACCTCAAAAAACAAGAAAAATTTCTAATTGACTGTCTAACCTCACAACTTAAAGAATTAGAAAGCAAACAAAAAGAAAACCCCAGAGCAAGTAAAAGGAAGGAAATAGGAAAGATCAGAGCAGAAATAATTGACTTAGAGACCAAAAAAACAATTCAAAGGATCAATGAAACAAAGAGCTGGTTTTTCGAAAAGATAAACAAGATTGATGGACCCTTAGCTAGACTCACCAAGAAACAAAGAGAGAGAACCCAAATACACAAAATCAAAAATGAAAGAGGAGAAGTAACAACCAACACCACGGAAATACTAAAGATCGTTAACAAGTACTATGAACAACTATATGGCAACAAAGTCGACAATCTAAGTGACATGGACAAATTTCTAGAAACACACAGTCTCCCAAAACTATTCCCAGAAGAGATAGAAAACTTCAACAGACAAATAACAACTAAGGAAATTGAAGAGGTAATCAAGACTCTTCCAGCAAACAAAAGCCCAGGCCCAGATGGCTTCACAGGGAATTTTACCGAACATTCCAAAAAGAACTAACACCCATTCTCCTCAAACTATTTTAAAAAATTCAAGAAAAAGGAAGACTTCCAAGCACATTCTATGAGGCCAGCATAATTCTAATTCCAAAACCAGAAAAAGACACTACGAAGAAAGAAAACTACAGGACAATATCCCTGATGAAAATAGACGCCAAAATCCTGAACAAAATATTAGCAAATCGGATCCAGAAATACATCAAAAAAATTATTCACCATGACCAAGTGGGATTCATTCCAGAGATGCAAAGCTGGTACAATAGTCGGAAATCAATAAACGTGATACACCACATAAACAAAATGAAGAAAAAAAAAACACATGATCATATCAATAGATGCTGAAAAAGCATTTGACAAAATCCAGCATCCATTTCTGATAAAAACGATCAGCAGTGTAGGAATAGAGGGATCATATCTAGACATAATAAAAGTCATATATGAAAGACCAACAGCCAACATAATACTCAATGGACAGAAACTAAAAACATTTCCATTAAGAACAGGAACAAGACAGGGATGTCCATTTTCGCCACTCTTATTTAACATTGTACTGGAAGTCTTAGCCACAGCAATCAGACATGAAGAAAAAATCAAAGGGATCCAATTTGGAAAGGAGGAGTTGAAACTGTCATTATTTGCAGATGACATGATATTATACATAGAAAACTCTAAAAACTCCATCAAAAATCTACTAGACTTAATAAATAAATTTGGCAAAGTAGCAGGATACAAAATTAACGTCAAGAAATCGACGGCATTCTTGTACACCAATGATGAACTCACAGAAAGAGAAACTGAAAAAACAATCCCATTTACCATTGCGCCAAAAAAATTAAGGTACCTTGGAATAAACTTCACCAAAGAAGTGAAGGACCTATTTGCAGAAAACTACAGGTCATTGAAAAAAGAAATAGAAGAAGATAAAAAAAGTAGAAGCACATACCCTGTTCATGGATTGGAAGAATTAACATCATTAAAATGTCCATACTACCCAAAGCAATCTATAGATTCAATGCAATCCCCATCAAAATACCAACGACATATTTCACAGAACTAGAACAAATACATCAAAAGTTCATATGGAACCAAAAAAGACCCCGAATAGCCACATCAAACTTGAAAACGAAGAACAAAGTAGGTGGGATCACAATACCAGATATCATGTTATACCACAAAGCGACTGTAACCAAAACAGCCTGGTACTGGCACAAGAACAGGCATATAGACCAGTGGAACAGAACTGAAAACCCAGAAATGGACCCAAGGCAATACGCTCAATTAATATTTGACAAAGGTGGCAAGAGCATACAGTGGAGTAAAGACAGCCTCTTTAATAAATGGTGTTGGGAAAATTGGACAGCTACATGGAAAAAAATGAAACTAGACTATCAAATTACACCATACACAAAAATAAACTCGAAATGGATAAAAGACTTAAATGTGACCTGTGAATCCATAAAAATTCTAGAAGAAAATGTAGGCAACAAAATTTAGGACATCATACGGAGCAGAATTTTCACTGATACATCACCTAAGGCAATAGAAATAAAGGAGAAAATGAACACATGGGACTACATCAAACTAAAAAGCTTCTGCACAGCAATAGAAACAATCATCGAAATGGAAAGGCAACCCACTGTATGGGAGAACATCATTGCCAATGATATATCAGTTAAGGGGTTAATTTCCAATATATATAGAGTGCTCACACAACTCCACAAAAGGAAGACAAAGAACCCAATTAAAAAATGGGCAGAGGAGCTGAATAGACACCTCTCCTAAGGACATACAAATGGCCAAGAGACATATGAAGAAATGCTCAACATCACTAATCATCAGAGAGATGCAAATTAAAACAACAATGATGTACACCTCACACCTGTCAGAATGGCCGCCATCAAGAAATCATCAAACAAGTGTTGGCGAGGGTGTGGAGAAAAGGGGACTCTAATACACTGCTGGTGGGAATGCAGCCTGGTGCAGCCGCTATGGAAAACAATATGGTGCTACCTCAAAAAATTAAAAATTGAACTTCCATTTGACCCAGTGATCCCACTGCTGGGAATATACCCTAAGAAGCCTGAAACACCAATCAGGAAGAATATACGTACCCCCATGTTCATAGCAGCACTATTTACAATAGCTAAGATCTGGAAACAGCCCAAGTGTCCACCAGTAGACAAATGGATAAAAAAGCTGTGGTACATATACCCAATGGAGTACTATGCAGCGGTAAGAAAGAAAGATCTCTTATCCTTCGAGACGACATGGAGGGACCTGGAAAGTATTATCCTTAGTGAAATAAGCCAAGCAGAAAAAGACAAATACCACATGATCTCACTTATATACGGAATATAATGAATATAACAGTCTGAGGAATACAGTAGACCCAGAAACATGGAAGTAGGGCACAGACTGACATCCCTCAGAAGAGGGGGTGGAGGGGGGTGGGAAGAGACAAACCACAGAACTTATATGCATGTATGCATGACCAATAGACATGAACAACTAAGCCAGGGCTGGGGCGGAGGTGGGGTGGGGTGGGGGGTGCCAATGGGGTAAAAAAGGTAAAATATCTGTAACAAAAACATAAATTAAAGATTTATTGAAAAAAAAAAGAAAAGAAACAATACAATCAGAAAAGGGAATGTCATGAAGTAATCAAGGTCATGGAAAACAAGGATCTGAATCCAAGACTACTTCACTAAGCAAGGCTGTCATTCAAATAAAAGGTCAAATAAAGAACTTTCCAAACCCAAAAAAGGCCAAGGGAATACATTAGCACCAAACCAGCACTGCACGAAGTGCTAAAAGGACTGCAGTAATTAGTAGAACAAATAGGAAGAAAAATATAACCAAACCAAACAAAAATGGCAATGAATAAGTACATATCAACAATCATCTTAAATGTAAATGGATTGAATGCTCTGATAAAAAGACACACAGTAGTTGATTGGATAAGAGAGCATGACTCATCTATGTGTTGTTTACAAGAGACCGACCTCACACAAAAAACAAAAAAAAAAAACAAAAAAAAAACTCACATAGCTTGAAAGTGAAGAAATGGAAAAAAAAATCTTCCAAGCAAACAAAAAGGTAAAAAAAAAGCTGGGGTGGCAATACTCATATAAGATAAAATGGATTTCAAAATGAAGGCTATAACTAGAGACAAAAAAGGCCACTACATAATATTAAAAAGATCTATCCTACAGGACGATAAAACCTTGATAAACATATATGCACCCAAAATAGAGGCACCAAAATATATAAAAATCTTCTGGAAGACTTTAAAGGAGAAATCGACAGCAATGCAATCATAGCAGGGGACTTCAACACCCCACTGACATCACTGGATAGATCCTCTGGACAAAAAATTAGAAAGGAAACAGTAACTCTAAATGAAGCACTAGACCAAATGGATTTAATAAATATCTACAGAGAATTACTCCCCAAAACTACAGAATTCACATTCTTCTCAAGTGCACGAGACATTGTCAAAGATAGACCACATCATAGGACACAAACTAAATCTCTACAAGTTCAAAAATATTGAAATCATATCAAGCATCTTCTCAGATCACAATGGCATGAAACTAGAAATCAATTGCATCAAAAACATGCAAAGATATTTGAACACATGGAGGCTAAATAGAATGTTATTAAACAATGAATGGGTTACCGAGGAGATCAAGGAAGAAATTAAAATCTTCCTGGAAACCAATGAAAATGAACACAAAACAAGAAAAAATGTATGGGATGCAGTGAATGCAGTTCTGAGAGGAAATTTTATAGCACTACAGGCCAACCTCAAGAAACAAGCAAAATTTCTAATAGACTATCTAACCTTACTACTTAAAAAATTAGAAAACAAACAAACAAAAACCCCAGAGTAAGTGGAAGGAAATAGTAAAGATCAGAGCAGTTAAAAATGACATAGAGACCAAAAAAACAATTCAAAGATCAATGAAACAAAGAGTTAGCTTTTCAAAAAGATAAAAAAAGATTGATGGACCCTTATCTAGACTTACCAAGAAACAAAGAGAGAGAACCCAAATACACAAAATCAGAAATGAAAGAAGAGAAGTAACAACTGACACGACAGAAATACAAAAGATCATTAACAACTACGATGAAAATTATAGGTCAAAAATTTGACAATCTAAATAAAATGGACAAATTTCCAGAAACACAGTCTCACAAAACTGTACTGGGAAGAGATAGAAAACTTGAACAGACCAAGAAAAACTAAGGAAATTTAAGAGGTAATTAACACTCTCCCAGCAAACAAAAGACGAGGCCCAGATGACTTCATGGGGGAGTTTTACCAAACACTCAAAAAACTAACACCCTTTCTCCTCAAACTACTTCAAAAATTCAAGAAGAAGGAAGACTTCCAAACTCGTTTTAAGAGGCCAGAATAATTCTAATTCCAAAACTAGAAAAAAACATTAAAAAGAAAGAAAACTATAAGCCAATATCCTTGATGAACATAGACGCCAAAATTCTGAACAAAATACTAGTAAATAAAATCCAGCAATACATCAAAAAAATTACTCTTCGTGACCAAGAGGGATTCATCCCAGGAATGCAAGGCTGGTACAATAATCGCAAATCAGTAAATGTGATACACCACATAAATAAAATAAAGAATAAATGCCACATGATCATATCAATAGATGCTGAAAAAGCATTCGACAAAATCCAGCACCCATTTCTGATCAAAACGCTCAGCAATGTGGGAATAGAAGGATCATATCTCAAAATAATGAAGGCCATATATGAAAGACCTATAGCCACCATCATACTCAATGGGCAGAAACTAAAAACGATTCCCTTACAAACAGGAACAAGACAGGATTCCCACTTTCACCACTCTTATTTAACATAGTACTGGAAATCTGAGCCACAGCAATCAGACATGAAGAAAAAATAAAAGAGATCCAAACTGGAAAGGAGGAAGTGCAACTGTCATTATTTGCAGATGACATGATATTATACAAAGAAAACCCTAAAGACTCCATAAAAAATCTACTAGAATTAATAAATGAATTTGGCAAAGTAGCAGGATACAAAATTAACGTCAAGAAATTGATGGCATTCTTATATTCCAATTATAAACTCACAGGAAGAAAAACTATAAAAACAATCCCATTAACCACCATAGCAAAAATATTAAGATACCAAGAAATAATCTTAACCAAAGAAACAAAGGACCTATTTGCAGAAACTACAGGACATTGAAAGAAATACATAAAGAAAGATATAATGAAGTGGAAGTACATACCTTGTTCATGAATTGGAAAATTTAACATAATTAAAATGTGCATATTACCCAAAGCAATCTATAGATTCAATGCCATCCCCATTAAAATGCAAACAACGTACTTCACAGAACTAGAAAAAACACTTCAAAAGTTCATATGAAACAAACAAACAACAATAAAAAAATAATAATAATAACCACAGCAATCTTGACAAAGAAGGTGGGATCATAATACCAGATATAACGTTATACTAAAAAGCTACTATAATCAAAACAGCCTGGTACTGGCACAAGAACAAGCATATAGTCCAGTGGAACAGAATTGAGAACCCAGAAATGGAACCAAGGCATTATGCTCAATTAATATTTGACAAAGGAGGCAAGAGCATGCAATGGAGTAAAAACAACCTCTTTAATAAATGGCATTGGAACAATTGGACAGCTACATGCAAAAAAAAAAAAAAATGAAACTAGACGTTCAACTTACACCATATACAAAAATAAACTCAAAATGGATAAAAGACTTAACTGTAACCCGTGAATCAATAACATTTCTAGAAGAAAATGCAGGCAACAAAATTTTGAACATCATACGCAGCAGAATTTTCACTGATACATCACATAAGGCAACAGAAACAACAGAGAAAATGAACATATGGGACTACATCAAACTCAAAATCTTCTGCACAGCAAAAGAAACAACCATTAAAATGGAAAGGCAACCCACTGTATGGGAGAGCATTATTGCCAATGATACATCAGGTAAGGGGTTAATTTCCAAAATATATAGAGTACTCATGCAACTCAATAAAAGAAAAACAAAGAACCCAATTAAATAATGGGGAGAGGAAGTAAATAGACACCTCTCCAAACAGGACATACAAATGGCTAGGAGACATATGAAGAAATGCTCAACATCACTAATTATCAGAGAGATGCAAATTAAAGGAACAATGAGGTATCACTTCACACCTGTCAGAATGGCCACCATCAGCAAATTATCAAACAACAAGTGTTGGTAAGGGTGTGGAGGAAAGGGAACTCTAGTACATTTCTGGTGGGAATGCAGACTGGTGCAGTCACTGTGGAAAACAATATGGTGTTACCTGAAAAAATTAAAATTGAACTTCCATTTGACCCAGTGATCCCACTTCTAGGAATATACCCTAAGAAGCCTGAAACACCAATCAGAAAGTATATATGTACCCCTTGTTTGTAGCAGCACTATTTGCAATCGCTAATATCTGGAAACAGCCCAAGTGTCCATCAGTAGATGACTGGATGAAAAAGCTGTGGTACATATATATGATGGAGTACTATTCAGCTGTAAGAATGAAAGCTCTCTTATCCTTTGAGACAACATGGAGGGACCTGGAGAATATTAGGTTAAGTGAAATGAGCCAAGCAGCAAAAGACAAAAACCACATGATCTCACTTATTTGTGGGATATTATGAACATAACAGTCTGAGGAATATGGTAGACACAGAGACGTGGAAATAGAGTACAGACTGACAACCCTCAGAAGAGGGGGTTTTGAGGGAAGGGAAGAGATAAACCACAGAACTTATATGCATGTACGCATAACCAATGGACATGGACAACAAAGCCAGGGACGAGGTGGGGTGATGGGGAGGAGGGGGTCAATGGGGTAAAAATAAGAAACATCTGTAACAAAAATAAAATAAAAATAAAAAATCAACTGACAAAAAAAAAGTATTCATGACTCATATATTGTATCTACAATAGTCCCAACTCAGAACAAAAGAAACAGAGGATTAAAGTTAAGGGATGGGGATTCCAAAATGGTGGCAGAGTGAATGGAAGCTACACAGACCATCTCCAAAGATGAAACAGGAATTACAACTAAAAAACAAATCATCAAGAAAAGCAACAGAAAAGTAGCTGGAGAGGACCCATATAACCAGGACATTGAATCAAGCCTGGTAGAATCTGCAGAAGCATGAGAGGGTGGGTTGGGAGATCATGGACAGCAGCTATTTTAGATGTGAGCACCTCCCTCGGGGTTGAAATCCAAAGCTGAGTCCACAGCATAGAGGGTTGGGACAAAGCACTAAATTAGCTACAGCCACTCACCTTGGGCTCTAACACAGGGAGGATGGATGGGACTGGAATGGTGTGGAGACTCAAGAGTTTGGAGAATGAGGAGGTCATTGGGAGTTTTGTGCTGAATCACTCCCTCATAAGACAGTACCCATATTACTCAAAGAGCCCCTTTCCAGAGCCCCAAAGACAAGCTACATCCCCTCCCTCCAAAATTTAACACCACCCAACAGGGCCAGAGAAATGCAAATTGAGACTCACTAATAGCCACCATCTGCCTCACCCACTGGAAATCCTCTAACACTGAACACCTGAGGGATTTTTTTTTCAATAAGCTGAGGGCTCCAACCCAAGGCTTATTAAGTAACTGAAATTAATAGCTGCCAGGCAAAAATCTAAAAGATAACTGAACCTTTACTAGCCTTGTAAATTTACCTAGGAAATTATGACTTGTCAGTGGTGTATAATGTGGATCCTCCCACACTCATCCAAATGCAGTAGAGGGAGCCACAAACAGTGGAACACCAACACCCACAGGGAAAATTTGGCAGGTTCCAAATTACATTGAGATAGCCAAAATGGTGAAACAAAGAAACAAATCACAAATGAAAGAACAAGAAAACTCTACTGAAGATGAGATAAATGAAATGCGGTTAAGCAAGTTATTAAAGCTAGAGTTCAGAGCAATGATAAAGAGGAGGCTCAACATAATGAGAAAAGAGCCTAGCACTATCAGTAAGTATGTAGAAACACTGAAAACCAACAAATTGGTAATGAAAAATGACATAGAAGAAATAAAGAACACATTGGAAAGAATAACAAGAAGAGTAGAGGAAGCCAAGAAACAGATCAGTTAATTAGAAGACAGGGTAGAAAAACTCACCCAATAAGAAAACTGAAAAGAAAAGAAAAATTAAAAAACAAAAAACATTAAAAAACCAAGGAGACAGCTTAAGAAAACTTTGGAACAACTGGAAACATAACAACATTTGCATTATAGGAGTTCCAGAATTAGAAGAAAATGAGCAAGGGTTAGAGAATATATTTGAAGAAATAGTGACAGAAACCTTTCCTAACTTGGTGAAGAAAAAAGATATTCAAGTTCAAAAAGCACAGAGAGCCCCAAGAAAGAAGAACCCAAACAGGCCCACACCAAAACACAAAATAATTAAAATGTGAAAAATTTTAAAAACAGACAGAATCCTAAAGGCAGCAAGAGATAAGCAACAGATTACCTACAAAGGAACCCCATAAGGCTATCAGCTGACATCTCAACAGAAACACTATAGGTCAGAAGCAAATGACATGAAGTAATCAAGGTAATAAATACAAGGATCTGAATCCAAGAATACAAGGTTATCATCCAAAATAGAAGGTCAGCTCTGGCCAGTTTGGCTAAGCTGTGAAAGCATCGGCCTGTGAACCAGAGAGGTCCCAGGTTTGGTTTCTGCTAAGGGCACGTACCTCAGTTGCAGTTTGTCCCTGGCTCTGGTAGGGGTCTTGTGGGTGGCAACCACTTGATGTGTCTCTCTTGCATTGATGCTTTTCTCTGTTTCATCCTTCTCTTCTCCTCCCCCTACTTCTATCTGAAAGATAAATGCAAAAATGTCCTCATTGAGGTTAAAGAAAAAAAAATAGGTGAAATAAAGAGCTTCCCAGACAAAAGCAGGCTAAGGGAATATATTAGCATCAAACTAGAACTGCAAGAAATGTTAAAAGGACTGCTGTAATAAGCAGAAGAATTAGAAAAAATATATAACCACACTAAACAGAAATGGCAATAAATAAGTACTTATAAATAATAACCTTAAATGTAAATGGATTGAATGCTCTGATCAAAAGACACAGACTAGCTGATTGGATAAGAAAGCATGACTCATATATATGTTGTTTACAAGAGATCTACCTCACAACAAAAGACTCACATAGGTTGAAAGTGAAGGGATGGAAAAAAAATGTCCAAGAAAACAAACTTTAACAGCTAGGGTAGCAATAATCATATGCAATAAAATAGGCTTCAAATGAAAGCCATAACAAGATACAAAGAGGGACACTACATAATATAGAAAGAATCTATCCAACAGGAAGATATAACCTTGGTAAATGTATATGCACCCAATATAGGCAAACAAAAATGTATTTAAAATCTTGGCTTCAAAGGAGAAATTGACAGCAACACAACCATAGCAGGGGACCTCAACACCTCACTGACATCACTGGATAGATCCTCTACCAGTGGTTCTAACCTTCCGAATGCCGTAACCCTTTAATACAGTTCCTCATGTTGAGGTGACCCCCGAACATAAAATTATTTTTGTTGCTACTTCATAACTGTAATTGTGCTACTGTTATGTCTTAGGCGACCCTGGTGAAAGGGTCATTCAACCCCCAAAGGGGTCACAACCCATAGGTTGAGAACCACTGCTAGAGACAAAATTAACAACAAACAAAGATTCTATATGATGCACTAGATCAATGGATTTAATAGATATCTACAGGGAATTATACCACAAAACTGCAGAATTCAAATTATTCAAGTGTACATGAAACATTCTAAAAGACAGAACACATGTGAGGATACAAACTAAGTCTCTACAAGTTCAAAATAATAAAATCATATCAAGCATCTTTTTAGATTACAATGGCATGAAACCAGAAATTAATTACAAGAAAAACATGCAAAGACATTTGAACACATAGAGACTAAATAGAATGTTATTAGACAATGAATGGGTTACCAAGGTGATCAAGAAAGAAATTAAAACTTCCTGGAAACCAACAGAAATGAATACACTACAGCACAAAATTGATGGGATGCAGCGAAAGCAGTCCTGAGGGGGTAGTTGATAGAACTACAGGCTCACCTCAAGAAACAAGAAAATTTTCTAACTGACTATTTAACCTCACAACTGGAAGAACTAGAAAACAAAGAAAAAGAAAACCCCAGAGCACGTAAAAGGAAAGGAATAGTAAAAATCATAGGAGAAATAAACAACATAGAGACAAATAATAATAATAATAATAATAATAATAATTGCAAAGATCAATGAAACAAAGAGCTGGTTCCTTGCAAAGATAAACAAGATTGAGTGACCCTTAGCTCGACTCACCAAAAAAAAAGGAGAAAAGATGCAAATAAATAAAGTCAGACATGAAAGAGAAAAAGTAAAAACTGACACAACAGAAATAAAAAGGATCATTAACAAACACTATGAACAATTATACAACAACAAATTGAACAATCTAAGTAAAATAGACATATTTCTAGAAAAAGGTAATCTCCCAAAACTGAACCAGGAATAGATAGAAAACTTGAACAGACTAATAACAACAGAAGAAATTGAAGATGTAATCAAGACTCTCCCAGCAAACAAAAGCCCAGGCCCAAACAGCTTCATGGGGGAATTTTACCTAACATTCAAAGCAGAACTAACACCCATTCTACTCAAACTATTCCAAATAATTCAAGAAGGAAGACTTACAAACTCGTTTTATGAGGCCAGCATAATTTTAATTCCAAAACCAGATAAAGACACTACAAAGAAAGAAACCTACAAGCCTACATTCCTGATAAACACAGATGCCAAAATCCTTAACAAAAATTAGAAATCAGATCCAGCAATACATTAAAAAAGTATTCACCATGACCAAGTGGGATTCATCCCAGGGATGCAAGGATGATATAAAATTCACAAATGAATAAATGTGATACACCATATAAACAAAATAAAAACC
Source organism: Molossus molossus (assembly GCF_014108415.1). Lineage (NCBI taxonomy): Eukaryota > Metazoa > Chordata > Mammalia > Chiroptera > Molossidae > Molossus > Molossus molossus. Next base: position 85,756,180 of record NW_023425355.1, on the reverse strand, counting down.
ATGTGATCATATCAATAGATGTTTAAAAAGCACTTGACAAAACCCCAACACCCTTTTCTGATAAAAACACTCATCAATGTGAAAATAGAGGGACCATAGCTCAATATAATAAAGGCCATACATGAAAAACCTACAGCCAACCTTATACTCAATGAGAAAAAGCTAAAGCATTCCCCTTAAGAACAGAGCCAAGACTGGGATGCCCACATTTGCCACTCTTATTTAACATAGTACTGGAAGACTTAGCCACAGCAATCAGACATGAAATAAAAATAAGGGGATCAAATTGGAACGGAGGAAATAAAATTGTTACTGCTCGCAAATGACATGATATTGTACACAGAAAACCCTTGAGACTCTATCAAAAATTTACTAAACTTAATAAACTAATTTGGCAAGGGGCAGGATACACAATTCACATTGAGAAATCTAGAGCATTTTTATACACCAATAATGAACTCACAGAAAGAGAAACTAAAAGAACAAGCTTATTTACCATTGTGGCAAAAAAAATTAAGATACCTAGGAATAAACTTAACCAAAGAAGTTAAGAACTTATTTGCAGAAAACTACAGGACATTAAAAAAAAGAAATAAGGGAATATGAATAAAGTGAAAGCACATACCTTGTTCATGGACTAGAAGAATTAACATCATTAAAATGTCCATACTACCCTAAGCAATCTATGAATTCAAAGCAATCCCCATCAAAAAACAACAGAACTAGAACAATACTTCAAAAGTTTATATGGAACATAAAAAGACCCTGAATAGCCACAGCATTTTTGAAAAAAAAAAAAAAAAAAGAACAAAATAGGAGGGATAAAATAGTGGATATCAGGTTATACTACAAAGTTATTGTAATCAAACAGCCTGGTACAGGCACACGAACAGGCATATAGATCGATGAAACAAAACAGAGAACTCGAAAATTGACCCAAGACACTATGCTCAATTAATATTTGGCAAAGTTGGCAAAAGCATACAATGGAGTAAAGACAGCATCTGCAATAAATGATGATGAAACAATTGGACAGCTGCATGCACAAAAAAATGAAGCTAGACCACCAATTTACATCATACACAAAAATAAATTCTAAATAGATTAAAGTCTTAAATGTGACTTATGAATCCGTAAAAATCCTAGAAGACAATATAGAGAATAAAATTTTAGACATCATATGCAGCAGAATTTTCAGATACATCACCTAAGGCAACAGAAACAAAGGAAAAAAATGAACACATGGCACCTACATCAAACTCAAAAATTCTGCACAGCAAAAGAAACAACAGTCAAATGGAAAGTGAACCCACTATATGAGAGAGCATAATTGTCAAAGATAAATCAGATAAGGGGTTAATTTCCAAATATATAGAGTGCTCATACAACTCAACAAAAGAGGACAAAGAACCCAATTAAAAATGGACAGAGGACCTAAATTGGACACCTCTCCTAACAGGACACAGAAATGGCTAAGAGACATATGAAGAAATGCTCAACATCATTAATCATCAGAGAGAGGCAAATTAAAACAATGAGATGTCACCTCACACCTTTCAGAATGGCCGCCATCAAAAATCATCAAACAACAAGTCTTGGCGAGGGTGTGAAGAAAGGGGACTCCAGTACACTGCTGGTGGGAATGCAGACTGGTGCAGCCACTATGGAAAACAATAGTTTCCTCAAAAAATTAAAATGAAACTGCCATTTGACACAGTGATCCCCCTTCATGGAATATATCCCAAGAAGCCTGAAACACAATGAAGAAGAATGTATGCACCCCTATGTTTATAGCAGCATTTTTAACAATACCTAATATCTGGAAACAACCCAAGTGTCTGTCAATAGATGAGTGGATGAAAAAAAAAAAAATCTATGGTACATTAACACAATGGGGTACTACCATACAGCTGTAAAAAAGATTTCTTAACTTTGGAGACCACATGGAGGGATCTGGAAAGTATTATGCTGAGTGAGATAAGCCAGTCAGAGAAAGACAAGTACCACATAATCTCACTTATTTATGAAACATCATGAACAAAATAAGCTGTCAACAAAATAAATCCAGAATCATGAAGTAGGGAACAGACTAACAAACTTCAGAGGGATGGTGATTGGGAGGGGTGGGAAGAGATAAACTAAGAACTTATATGCATACATGCACAACCAATGGTCACAGACCAGGTGATTGAAGAAGGAGGGGTGGAATCAGGGAGGAGGGGTCAATGGGGAAAAAAGGGAGACACCTGTAACACTCTTTTTTATTTATTAGTTTTTGTTACAGATGTTTCTCATTTTTTTCTTCATTGACAACCTCCTCCCATTCTCCCCACCCCATCCTCAGCTTTGTTGTCTATGTCATTGGTCATAAATGCATACAGGTAAGTTTTGTGGTTTATCTCTTCCCCCACAAACCCTCCCTCCTCTGATGCTTGTCAGCCTGTACCCCACCTCCACGTCTCTTGGTTAATTTTGTTCAGAAGTTTGTTTAGTTCAATATATTCCACAAATAAGTGAGATCATGTTATATTGTTTTCTCTGCTTAGCTTGCTTCACTGAGCATAATACTCACCAGGTTCTTCCACGCCATCTCAAGGATAGAGATCTTTCTTACAGATGCATAGTATTACATTGTGTACATGTACCGTGGCTTTTAATCCACTCATCTACTGATGGACACTTGGGTTGTTTCCAGATCTTAGCTATTGTAATAGTGCTGCTGTGAACATAGGGTACATATATTATTTCTGATTGGTGTTTCAGGCTTCTTTGGTATATTCCTAGAAGTGGGATCACTGGTCAAATGGCAGTTTCAATTTCTAATTTTGAGGTAACACCATAGGGTTTTCTACGGTGATTGCACCAGTCTGCATTCCCACCATTTGTGTACGAGAGTACCTTTTCTCCTCAGCCTTGCCAACACTTGTTGTTTGAGGAACTGATGATGACGGCCATTCTGACAGGTGTGAGGTGATACCTCATAGTTGTTTTCATTTGCATCTCTCTGATTATTAGTGACGTTGAGCATTTCTTCATATGTCTCTTGGCCATTTGTATGTCCTTTTGGAGAGGTGTCTATTTATGTCCTCTGCCCTTTTTTTAAAATTGGGTTCTTGTCTTCCTTTTGTTCAGTTGTATGAGCACTCTATATATTTTAGAAATTAACCCTTTATTCTGATGCATCATTGGCGATTATGGTCTCCCATATAGTTGGATCCCTTTCCATTTTGATGGTTGTTTTTTCTTTTTCTTTTTGCTGTGCAGAAGCTTTTGAGTTTGATATAGTCCGATGTGTTTATTTTTTTCTTTGTTTCTCTTGCCTTAGGTATTGTATCAGTAAAAATTTTGTTGCATATGATGTCTGAGATTTTGTTGCCTACATTTCTTCTAGAATTATATAGATTCATGAGTTTACATTTAAGTACTTATCCATTTTGAGTTTATTCTCATGTATGTTGTAAGTTGGTGTTCTAGCTTCATTTTTGCAGGTACCAGTCCAACTTTTCCAACACAATTTATTGAAGAGACTGTCTTGACTACAAAGTGTGCTCTTGCCACCTTTGTCAAATAGTAATTGAGCATATTGTCTTGGGTCCATTTATTGTTTCTCTATTCTGCTCCATTCATCTATCTGCCTGTTCTTGTTTTGATCACAGTAGCTTTGTAGTATAACCTGAAACCTGGTGATGTGATTTCTCCTACTTTATTCTTCTTTTCAAGATTGCTGTGGCTATTCGGGATCTTTTTTGGTTCCATATAAACTTTTGTAGTGTATTTTCTAGTTCTGTGGAGTATGTCCTTGGTATTTGATTGGGATTGCACTGAATCTATAGATTGTTTGGGTAGTATAGACATTTTAATTATGTTAATTCTTCCAAACCATGAACAAGGTATATGCTCCCACGTTTTTTATCTTCCTCTATTTCTTTTTTCAATACCTGTAGTTTCTGTGAAGAGGTCCTTTACTTCTTTGGTTAAGTTTATTCCTAGGTATCTTAATTTTTTTGCTTTGATGGCAAATGAGATGGTCTTTTCAGTTTCTTTTCTGTGAATTCATCATTGGTGTATAAGAATGCCATTGATTCTTGATATTAATTTTGTATCCTGCTACTTTGCCAAATTCATTTAATAGTCTAGTAGATTTTTGACGGAGTCTTTGGGGTTTTCTATGTATAGTATCCTGTCATCTGCGAATAATGACAGTTTTACTTCCTCCTTTCCAATTTGGAACACCTTTATTTATTTATTTTAATGTCTAATTGCTGTGGCTACGACTTTCCAGTACTATGTTAAATAAGAGTGGTAAAATAGGCATTCCTGTCTTGTTTTTGTTCCTAAGGGGAATGATTTTAGTTTTTTACACATTGAGTATGATGTTGGTTGTAAGTTATTATATATGGCCTTTATTATGCTGAGATATAATCCCTCTATTTCCACATTGCTGAACTTTTTATCAAAAATGGGTGCTGGATTTTGTCGAATGTTTTTCAGCATCTATTTGTATGATTATATGGTTTATATCTTTAATTTTCTTTATGTGGTGTATCACATGTATTGATTTGCAGATATTGTACCAGCCTTGCATTCCTGAAATGAATCCCACTTGGTCATGATGAATAACTTTTTTTGATGTATTGCTGGATCCAATTTGCTAATATTTATTCAAGATTCAGGCATCTGTGTTCATTAGAGATATTGCCCTGTAGTTTCTTTCTTTGTAGTGTCTTTTTCTGGTTTTGGAATTAGAATTATGCTGGCCTCATAAATGAGTTTGGAAGTGTTCCATCTTCTTAGATATTTTGGAATAGTTGAGAAGAATGGGTACTAGCTCTTCTTTGAATGTTCGGTAAAACTCCCCCATGAAGCCACAGGGCCTGGGCTTTTGTTTGCTGGGAGTTTCTTGATTATATCTTCAATTTCCTTTGTTGTTATTAGTCTGTTCAAGTTTTCTATCTTTTCCTGAGTCATTTTGGGAGGCTGTGTGTTTCTAGAAATTTGTCCATTTCTCCTAGATTGTCCAGTTTGTTGGCGTATAATTGTTCCTAGTATGTTTCAATGATTCCTTGTATTTCTGTGGTGTCAGTTCTTACTTCTTCTCTTTCATTTCTGATTTTGTTTATTTGGTTTCTTTCTTTTTCTTTCTTGGTGATTCTGGCTAAAGGTCCATGGATATTGTTTATCTTTTCAAAGAACCAGCTTTTGTTTCATTGATCTTTTGAATGGTTTTTAGTCTCTATGTCGTTTATTTCTTCTCTGACCTTTACTATTTCCTTCCTCCTACTAGCTCTGGGTTTTCCTTTTTGTTTACTTTCTAGTTCTTTAAGTTGTAGAGTTAGAAAGTCAATTAGAAATTTTTCTTGTTTCTTGAGGTAGGCCTGTAGTGCTATGAACTTTCCTCTCAGGACTGCTTTCACTGTGTCTCATAGATTTTGTGTTGTTATGTGTTCATTTTCATTGGTTTCCAGGAAGTTTTTAATTCTTCCTTGATCCCATTCTTAGTAACCCATTGTTGTTTAATGACATGCTATTTGGCCTCCAAATGTTTAAATATTTGTGTGCATTTGTATTGTAATTGACTTCTAGTTTCATGGTACTGTGATCTGAGAAGATGCTAGATATGATTTCAATTTTCTTGAATTTGTAGAGACTTGCTTTCTGTCCTAACATGTGGTCTATCTTGAGAATGGCCCATATGCACTTGAGAAGAATGTATATTCTGCAGCTTTCGGGTGAAAGTTCTGTAAATATCAAGTAAGTCCAACTGATCTAGTTGTCTTGTAAGGACTCTATGTCCTTGTTAATTTTTTGTCTAGAAGATCTATCCAGTGGTGTCAGTGGTGTGTTAAAGTCACCCACTATGATTGTGTTGCTATTGATCTTCCATTCAAGTCCTCTAGAAGTCTTTTTAATATATTTTGGTGCTCCTGTATTTGGTGTGCATATGTTTACCAGTGTTTATCCTCTTGTTGCATTGCTCCTTTTAATATTATGTAGTGACCTTCTCTGTCTCTTATTATGGCCTTGTTTTAAAGTCTATCTTGTCAGATAAAAGTATTGTTACAGCAGCTTTTTTTTTTTTTTTCATTTTCATTTGCTGGAGAAATTCTTTTCCATCCCTTCACTTCTTCACTTCATCTGTGTGAGTCTTTGTTGTAAGGTGGGTCTCTTGTAAACAGCATATATATGGGTCGTGTTTCTTATCCAACTAGCTACCCAAGTCTTTTGATTGGAGCATTTAAGCCATTTCATTTAAGGTAATTATTGATAGTTAGTAGCCATTTTAATTTATGCCTGTGTTCTCTCTCTCTCTCTCTCCTCTCTCTCTCTCTCTCTCTCTCGTTTCTTTTTCTTCTTACAACAGTACCTTCAGCAATTCTTGCAGTATGGTTTGGTGGTGGTAAATTCCTTTAAATTTTTTTTTTTTTATCCGTGAAGCTCTTTATTTCTCCTTCAATTTAAATGATAGCCTTGCTAGACAGAGTAGTCTTGAATTCATACCCTTCCCTTGCATTACTTTGTACACTTAATGCCATTCCCTACTGGCCTGCATCATTTCTATTGAGAAATCAGCTGACAGTCTAATGGGAGCTCCCTTGTAAGTAACTTTTCTGTCTCTCTCTTGCTTCTTTAAGATTCTTTCTTTGTCTGTAATGTTTGCCATTTTTATTATGATGTGTCTAGCTGTGGGTCTTCTGGGGTTCATCCTTGATTGGGACTCTCTGTGTTCCTGGCCCTTGTGTGACGTTTCCTTCACCAGTTTAGGAAAGTGTTCTGTCATTCTTCAAACAAGTTCTCTATACTTTTCTCTGATTTTTCTCCTTCTGGTATCCCTATAATGCAAATGTTGTTAAGTTTTGGATGTCCCACAGCTCCCTTAAACTTTCCCTCCTGCTTCTTAATTTTTTTTTTTCCATTTGCTGCTCTATTTGAGTATTTTCTTTACCTTGTCTTCTAAGTCGCTGTTTCGGTCTTCAGCTTCTTCTAATCTACTATTAAACCTTCTAAGGTATTTTCATAACAGTCTATGTCATTATTTCTCTTGTTTTTTATTGCATAGCTTCTACTTCTTTATGTGTAGCTTCTACTTCTTTTTAAGCTGAAATAGTTCCCAGTGAGTTCTTCATTATTATTATTACGTTGCTTGTAGTTCTCACCAAATTGTTTGAGTACCCTTAAACAATCATTGCTTTGAATC